>NW_026087411.1:6362500-6875000 GCF_022539395.1 Myiozetetes cayanensis | reverse complement strand
ACATTGTTTTGTAATTTTTACTTCCAACATTGCACAGTGCTTGGATTTCTCCAGCCTTTGCCAAAGAGCTCTTTTCTGACTGCATAAGCAGAAAATGGCAGATTCAGAAATCAGCTGTTTCCCTAATGAATTCAGAGAAACTCACATGGAAACACTGACTCTTAAGGCTCATTTTTCATTAATGTGGAGGGGACTGGAGTTCTGACCATATAAAGGTAAAAGCAGGTGTTTCTCTGGGGCTATATTTGGCTTCTTCAGGGGTTACACACACGGAAAACATCTCGGGATCACTCTGTGTGTAATGTGTTATCAAAGCTTTACTTTATAAATCTGTTGCCTTTTGGAAATGAGAAAATAAAATGTGACATGAGGATTGGAGGGGTTGGGAATAGGTCCTGGTGGTAGCAAAGCCCTGCATTTGCTGTAACGTATTCCCTTCACTTCTCCCACTTTCTCTCATTATCTTGTTTGTTATGTGTAGCTGAATAAGCATGTAACCTCTAAGGCTGTGGAGCAGATCATTAGGAGTTACTGATTAACACCACGTTTCAATAGCAGATCCTGAGTTCTTCTTTTTACAAACTGAAGGGGTCTGGCTTTATGATTTTTTAATTAGAGTGTAAATATTGCAGCCTCATAAACTGCTTGATTTATAGATGACAGCAAAGTTTGCACTTCGGGAAAGGACACGGGAGGCTTCAGATGTACGGTTTCAGCGCCCCTGTTTGCCTGTAACAGCCATTCTGCTTTTTTTACCTCTGCTGAACTCATCCTACCAGCCTTTCTGATAATACCTGTGTGTCTGGCATTATCAGAATCTGGTAGGATGACTGAAACTACTTTTTATGTTTCTAAGCAAAAGTAGTATATGTATATGTACACTATAACTGATGAAGTGAGAGAAAAAGATTTGGAGTAATATTATTGTCAGTGTCAGCCAACAAATTGAGCTTAAAAGTTGGTGTTCATTAATGAGGATTCCAGAGAAGGGGGGCTAGATTCATCCCTGTAAATGTCAGAGGCATGAGAGAAATGCTAAATCAAGATTGACAAAGATCTGAGGACTTGGTAGATAATAGAAGGATATTTCTGATATCCCTAATGTGAAATGTTGTCAGGTTTTTGAGATGAAAACTCCATCTCATCCTAAAGAGCAAAAGTCCTGCCTGTCCCAGGCACTCAGTAGAGTTTGGCTTCTGTGTACAGTGCAAGTTAGGATATTCACAAGCAGGGGGAGCAATATTAATTTTAACTGGACTTGAGGTAGCATTAATAACCAATGGGGCAGTTAAAATCCTCAGCAGAAGTTGTGCATCAGAAGTTCAGACTCGTCCCAGACAACAGGCTGTTTGACCAACATCTCTGTCCTTAGAGCAGAGAAAGGCTTTGACAACACTGAACTTCTGTTCTCTCTGAGTCCTCCTTGCTCTGTGTCCACAACTGACCTCCTCCAGCGTGCTGTCAGTATGGTTAGGCTTGCATGGGGATGACTCAGATGCTCTTAGGTGCAGTAATCCACCAACAGAGGCCTGATTCTCTGCACAGGGGCTTTACAAACCCTCCTTCCCTACTAGCAAAACTTGTCTATTTCCATCTCTCGCATCCTCTGGAAACTCTTCTTGCCAACACTGCCAGTAGGATTTGTCTGTTAAGATTTTGGGGGAATGTGTTTTGGGAAGGCTCTTTGTCGTGTTGTGAGGAATTGCTCCACCTGCAGTTTCTTCTCTAGGCTGTTTTGTGGCCTCTGTAGTCCTTACACACCTGCCTGCATCATGTCATGGGCCTGGGCTGTGGGCAGGGGTTGGAAGGAGCAAGGAGCACTGTGAGTTTGCCTCTCCCTGAACGTGCAGGAGCAGCATAACCTCGCCTTAATGTTGACTGTGAGACAGACAAATAAAGCTAAAGCAGACAGTCTTCCTTAATATATACCTGATTTAGAATAGAACATTTCAGGGGGAAATATGGGACAGCTTTCTGTCCCCAAATAGATCATGCAGTGTCTGCAGTGCTGGGATGGTGAGGACATAGGAGGCAGAATAAAGCCCACTTATGAATTTTCCTTTTGCACTCCCTGACAGTGTCTTTCTGAGTCCCCATGCTGGTCTTTTCCCTGCTCCAGCACCAGTGACCTCTCTTTTCTCAGACCAAACCCCTGGGAGAGGAGGTGACCAGCTCCTAAAAGCTAGGAGCCCAGCTTCAGAACTTGATGGTTTCAGAAAATGTTGGTGCTCTGTTTGCCTTCTTTTCTCCATAGTAAGAAGACTAGAAGCATAATTTTCTTTTAATGATATCCGAAATGTTCATGAACAGTGATGAAATCCAAAAACATGCCATAGTGTCAGATTCACCTCTCTCTCAGCTAGAACTGTACTAGTTTTACTACAGGAAGTATTTTGTGGCTCTACAGTAGCAGCCTGGGTTTTGTTGCCAAAGGCCCAAATAGTGAAGTTTGGTGGTTTTTTGTTAGGGTGGTTTGCTTTTTTTGGTTTTTTCATCAAACTTGTTGAAAGGCTTTTCAGTGCAAACTTGATGTCAATGGCAATTACATATATGTTTACAGATTATGGCTCCAATCCCATCCTGGTAAATGTTTTTGCACATGGTTAAATCTGCACATGTAATCGCCTAGAGAATAAAACCAGAAGTGGTGAATGTAGGGAGATAATAACTTGAACTGTTTTCTTGTTTCTGTTTAATTTTGAACCTGTTCGACCCTTGTGAGTTCAGAAGTTCACCTCAGTCTTGACCATTATTGAGTTTGGATTTTGTTTAGGAGAAACTGTGACTCCAAGTAAAGCAAAGGGTCAGAGGACAATAAATCCAATAGAATAAATACAGTGATAAATGAAGGAGGCAGAAAGACGGAAAAATGAAAAAAATAACACATATTGGGTGAGTTCATGGTTTTTATGATGTTTAAAGGTGTTTCGCTACTGGCTGCACTGGGGCTGGGATTTCTTTCATAGCACCTGGTTCAAAATCTCTGGAATTTAACCAGGATGTTTCTTTTACCTGTACTGCTTCTGTATCACTTATAATGAGCTTTGTTTTGTAGCTCTAATGCATGCTGTGGCTCCCAACATGTAGCAGCCCAGTCTTTTGGGGGTGGGGGGAAGTAGAATTACAGGGTAGAATCCCTTTCTCTCATCTTCCTGTTTACCTCCCCTGCTCCAGAGGCTTCAGTTATCTTTGTAACCCAGTTTCTTTGTGACCCAATTTCTTTTGTGTTTATTGAGCTCCTCTGTGATACAAATTAAGCTGGCATGAAATATTTTATTGCAAATTTCATGTGAAAAAGGACTGAGAATGTTTTGGTGCATGTGTGTGCCTACAGTCTTCAGTGTCCTCAGCAGCACTTCTTGTCAATGCTGAATTTGAGCATTGAATCAGGGTGTCCTAAAGCTAAAGCCCAGTCTGCTTTGCAAGAGACGTTACATTTTCCCTCAGCTTCCAAGAAAGGAAGTAATTTGGCTCTGTGTCTTCACTTTCAAAAGCCCAGACTTACACCAGGAAAGTGCAAAAGTTTTGTAGGGGTAGAGCTGCACCAGGGATATGTAAAATGATTTAACTCTGCTGTCTGCAGAGGAGAAAGAGGGTTTCACAGGAAATACAAAAATCTGACAGTTTACAAAACACTTCAATACCTTTTGGGTTGAGATGTCAGGGCTTATATTAATTGTTAATATTTTGGTATTCTTGAGATCCTAGTACTTTACAGTTTAAATTGTCACAACTACCACTATCATCAGGATGTAAAAGGATTTCATTTTATTTTCTTGCAGTAATTAAACTGAGCAGATTCCTACTCTTATTCTACTGCATTTATTTTGCTGGAAATTATTGACCTCCTTTTCAAAGTACAAACATTGAACAGGAAAATACCAACAACCTGTAAAAAGAATCAAAAATCAAAGTTTCATGGGTTTCTATTTATTCCTAAAGCATATAGTGTTTAGAAAGTGAGATAATTTCTCTGAACTCCTTCAGAAGTGTTTCTAGTCTGTGAAAGAGCCCACATTTATTGGGTTAAGTACTTGAAAACTGAAGGAAGCACTCCAACCCTTGCAGAAAGTCCGAGGTTTTGAAGAGAGAGAGAAGTATTTGAAAAGCTGCTTTCAAGTCAGGTCAGGGTTTTCCAACTCAGAGACATTTCTTGTTGTCAGTAAACTAAAAATGGAAAGAAAAAAAAATCCAAAACCTGCAAAGGAAGGAAAGTCAGAGAACCTGAGTAAGTGATGATTTATCTGATAACAAAAATCCTGCTACCCTAATCATTCATGGTTTATTTCTTTGGCAAGCAACATATAAGAGAAATTCACTGAGCACTAGTAATTCCACTATTGCAAAAGCCAAATCCTTCATTTAAACTTTTGAGACAATTTTTCCATTTACTTCTCTGCCACTCAAGCAAAGAGCAGAAATCATAAGCTCACTCGTATCAGTTCACCTCATCAATTAGAAAAGAGACAGGAGTTGTTTCCAGATGAAAAGGGGATGCAGCAGAGGAAAAATATGCTGGAGAATCAAAATAGATTGCCTCTAATAACTTCTGGATAGTGTTCCAAACTTGGGTTGGCCACATTGAGACAACCCTAAACTTTGGGAAAGTTAAGATTTGGAGCTGTCTGCTTGAACAGAATCATCAGAGAATATTGTACTTAATTAAAGAAATTGATGTGGAGAACAGAGCCAGCAGTTTGTCATGTTTAAAATAATTAAGTCATAAATTAATACACTTTAACCCAAATTTGAAAACCTAAAGCCCAAACCCAGATTTTAGGTTCATACTTACTGCCAGCAGTGCCATTTGATGGTACACCATTAGGACAAGTAGCAAGATTATGGCTGATGAGTCCTTTGTGTTGACACATGACAGTTAAATGCAGAAGAGTGTTTGTTTCATGGTTTGGGGGGAATTGTTTGTTTTAGCACCACCTTCGGCATCTGTGAAGTTATACAGTATTAAAATGAAACCTTAATGGACAGAGTAAAAAAAAAAAATTGTAGTTTCCAAGGTCTCTGGGAATGTTGTTCACATTTGATAAATAAACTCCCAAAGTAAGGTAATTGGAGAAAATAGGGGTGTATTCCTCAATAGGAACACATATTTTTTTGTGCAGCAGAGGAAAGAATGTTGTCTGATATGTTTCTTTAAGGGGAGAAGTTTTTCCCAATTCATATCAAGTTTGCAAATTTTTAGATGGAGAATTATTCCTGTTTGGAGATGAAACAGGTGAGGCCACATCCTCATGCTGGAAAGCAACTTCTTACAGGCAGGCAGAGGACATGTGGTAGATTTCTCATGGGTTTTGCTGTTCATTTGAGACCTAAATCTGTGGAGGCAGCATGTGATGGTGTTGCAACTGTGTCTTTGGAGGGCACTTGATGTTTGAAAAGGACACCTGAAAGGTGGCTGTGATCTGTGTTTCTTTTCTTTGCTTCCACCAGGGATGAGCAAAAGGTGAGGCTAGTGATGATGAGGATGAAAGGAATCTCTTTCCACAAAGAAACCCGAAGTTTCATAGTTCCAAAGGGCAGTTTATCTCTGCCTTAACTTGGAACCGTAGATCGGAAGCACATGTTTCCCATCCATCTAGACTGGATGTGAGACAAAGGCTAGAAGGTATAATTGTGCTGAATATGATGCAGGTTTTCTTTTTGTTTTCTCTGATTCTCATTTCTTCTGAGAAAAAAATGGGCTGGATGCCCATTAGCTCAGCCAATCAAAATTTTGTTCAACCTTCATCCTGAATTTTAAGAGACAGATTTAAAACAACATTATTGTAAACTACTCCCATAAGCAAGTTTAGGGAAATGACTTTCATGTGGGCACAGAGTGAGTTAGAAAAATAACCACTCAGGAGAGCTTCCTTTGTGAACCTGGGAGATGTACTGAATAAGTTCTAAGACCCTTTCCACATTTTCAGTAATGATTTGGATAAAGAAATGGATAGTAAACTTATTAAATTTGCAGGTGATACCAAGTAGGGAGAGTCTGCGGGCCACTTGTTGGATGGGACTAGACTTCAAAACTGTCTTGGTAAATAGGGGCAACATCCTGAAACAGAAGTGTCCATTTGGTAGGACCAAATGCCAGCTTCAACATTGGTGGAAATGAATACTCTGACAAACACAACACAAGAAACACCTGTTTTAGGAGAAGGAATCAGGGAGGACTTTAGCAGAACAGTAGGTGAAAACAAACCTGCTTTTGGGGGAAAAGCAACCATGTCCAGGGCAGGAAAGGTGGTGTGCACATTGAGGTGATGAGGGGCAGTCATCATCTCCTTTGTGAAACACTAGTGAGACTTTTTCTGTAATGGTGTCCTTGCTTTTGGGTGAGATAAGGAGAAAAATGAGCCCAAGTGGGAGATGTTGCAAAGGGACCAAAGAGACTTCTTGGAGGTTGGCAAATGTGGCATTTGAAGACAGACTGAACATGTTAGAGATGTGTAGAGTAAAAAAAGCTGAGGGGGCATGATTTCATGCAATCATACAGATCAAATCTATAAGGGAGGTTGCACAGACAAATTGAATAATTTTTCCTCTGTGTCCCCTTGACATAGAAGAAAAAATGTGACTAAACCACAGTAAATAAGGTTGTTTGATAATGGGGAGCATATCCTGACAGTATGGACTTTACAGACTCAGGATGTCAAGGAATTGCAGGCTCCAAGAAGTTTTATTGAATGTCTGGATAAAGATGATCCCTCTTCAGAGCATTCCATTGACAGGATGCCTGTCATAAGGCCTTAGGTTTGAATTAAATTGTAAAAAACTGTATTTCTAGGGCATTTGTTTCAGGAAAATGCTAGTGAAGTAAATTTTCCAAGTAAATAATCCCATTATCAGCACTCTTAGAGGGATGGATATAGCCTGGTACATCTCCATTTCAAAGCTCTATCAGGGCAGCATGGACACCTCTCCTTGCTCTCTGTGGGAACCTAGCATTGTAAACCAACTAAGTAGGATTAGAAAGAAAGAAAACAAAACATTTTTACACGTGACAATGTTGTTTATTTATATATTATTAATATATAATATATTATATATATTAGTATATATTATTAATATTAATATATAAATTATATTATGTTATATATAATATTTATACTATATATTCTAAATATATTATATGTTATATATAATATTTATAATATATTATACATATTAATATTAATATATAAATATATATTAATATATAAAATATATATTATTAATACAGTGAAAATTAAACATACAATCATGTCTTTTGAACTCCAAGAAGTGACACAATGGAAGAGTATAATAGAGTTTAAATAGAGGGTAAACTGCAAACTAGCAGTGCAGTCCTAAATGAAAGATTTCCCTTCCTTCAAGGGTATTCCATTTCAGGGTGAGATACGGCTTTACCTTGAGGTCCTGTTTTATTTCATGACATTTCATCTTCAATTTTTGCTGTAGCTTTGTTTCGCTGCGTGCAGTATGGACTTGCCTTGTGCTTTCCAAATGTGTTGAGCAGAGAAAAATCTGTGGCATTAATTGAGAGAGAGAACTTGACCACATAATAAGTGGTTGTATAAGGGGAGGCATAGGTGCACGGGGGAAGAGGCTGGGATTTTCACGTGCAGGCTAACTTTTTGCATTTTAAGCTTACAAGTGCTTGAGTTTACACCTCCAGTTTTGCAGAAACAATATCAAGCAGTCTGATAGCAAGATCACTGGGGCCGTACAGCAGCCAAGGACAGCTTGTTCACTGCCTGATCTGTGAGCAGGCTCTCAGGCAGGGCAGTTGCAGAAGCAAGTTTGGAGTCTGCTTCTTAAAGGAGAAGTCTCCACCAGCACTGATCTCTCTGAAGAGATCTCTTTTGCAGAGGTCATAACTGCCAGCTTGTCAGGTATTTCCTGGAATTGTCAGTCTCTCTGGGGTGCAGCAGACTGTGGTGGATAAAGCCGCAGCACTGACATATCACTTACCTAGTTCTGCCAGACTTCGCCTCCCCGTGAAGGATGCAAACTGTCTCCGTCTTGTGCAGCATTTGCATTATCTAAAGCTCACTACGTATGCTATGGTCCATTCGCCTTTGCAAATGCTGTTTAAATATAGCATCCATAAATAAATGTTAAATAATTCATGAACATAATTTTGTAAATTCTGCTAGGCCACACCTCTCTAGGGGCATATTTATGAACATGCGTCAGCCCGGAATCAATGCGTCTGCCAAGCGTCCTACCTCTGAGGCAGAATTCCCACATCTAGCCCAAAATGCTGCAAACGACTCTGATTCCACTTCACTAGTCATCCATCATACTGTCACTTTAATTCAGATGCTGCTACTTGTTTTAATAACATACATCTTACACAAAGAATATTGCTAACACAAGATTCTTGAGGTAGATTTTTACAACCTCGTAAAATGGTATTAACCCTTTGATCCCTGATATTCTTTTCATGCTGCTTTTTTTTTTTTTTTTTTTTTTTGCTTATCAATAACCTGTGTTCGTGGGGTCTATTCATGCTGGAGAATCCGACATCAATCACCGCAGTAAAAATATTATTCCTCCAGCATTACCCTAAAGAATTATGGAAAGAATAAAAGTGTTATTGCAGGAATTATTTAGCAAACAATAGGTGGATAAAATGTATTATGGTAAGTGTTAAATTATATCACCTCATTACAGGAAACTACCTGAGATAGCACAGAAGGTAGTTCAATGCTTTTTCTAAGTAGTTCAAAGAGAACAATAGCAGAATCCCACAAAAGATTTTACTATGAACCCTGGAATGACAAGGCAAATGATGTATTATCAAATAAAATGATAGTTTAGAGGGGGAAAAAAAAAAGAAATTCTACCTGCCTATTTCTGAGTTGCACTTGGAGATATTTTGGGAGTGAGGGGAAGCAAATAATAATAATTTACACTTAACTGCTTAAGACTTAAATATTTAAGGGGCTTGCTTGTTGGGTTTTTTCATGTCTTTATAGAAATACCTTCCTCATTGTAACAGAGCAAAGTAATACACAGTTTTAAAAAATATTTTGCTTCTATTCCAAATAAAGAGCACACTAAGTTATTTCTTTCTTCCTTCTCCCTCCTGTTTTTCCTCTGAGGTCAGCACCAGGAATTAGAAAAGGTTTTACTTGATTAACCCAATTACTAAGATGATGCCAATATTTTAGGTATTATTAAGGATACCTAAACAAGGTTGGGTTCCGTGATTTCACCAAGTAGGCTCTTATCAGTTAATGCAGATTTAGAGAGGAGGAAAAAAAAGCATAATGTTGCGCTGGGCTCATGGGATTCATTTGATCAACATGATTAAATTATTTCCTTACTCAGCTAGAAGGAAATTACTAGTAACCAGACATTATGTGTCTGTTAATTATGTGCAATAAGGTTCTCTGCTATCACACCAGCTCTTGCATTCATGTTCTGTGTGTTTTTAAGACATTTTCATTTTTTAAATGTAAATATTGAAAAGGGACAGCTATAATTTTCTTTTCCCTTATTTAATAAATATCTAACATGCCAAAAAGCACTTGTAAGAAGCAGCTGTTTGTCCTTGGTGTAATCATGGGCAAGTTTGTGGAGGTGACATGCCAGCATTTCACATGTTTTGGGTTGCCCCCACCAGGATTTTTTTTTTGTGTTGCCATTGCTCGGGTTTTTTTAGGTTGGATCATTTATTGTTGTAAGGAATGAGAAGGAGGGTTTGCCAGAAACCTGTAATTTTACTTGAAATAGTTAATCTCCCTGATGCAAGGTCTGCTCACCTATGTGTTGTCTTTGTGCCAGATCTACATTCTGCTCTGATGCTGCCCAATCTAGGATTTCAAAAGGATTTTTTATAAAGGAAGAAACATATGGTACAAGAGGGGCCTTATTCTTTTTCTAATGAAATGATGGGCTTCTGTTTCATATTAAAGTGTTAATAGGTCTGAAATTAGGTCTCAAAAAAGAGAATAGTGCTTTTAAAATTCTTAATATGATTCATTATCTGCAGTCAAAACCAGATGACATTTATTTTTATCCCAAAAATAAAAAAAGCCAAGCTAGAGGAAAAAAAAATCCTGGATTCAGGCTCTGATTTATTGAACGGAAAGCTCTTTAGAATCAGAGCCTGGGCTGGAGGCTGGAGGTTTTGTTTGAGTTTGAGAACCTTCATATGTTTATGAAATCTAAACAAATATTTCAAAGAAGGTGGTGTCACATTTGAAGTAAGTGATCCTATTAGGCACTGGGATACGGCTGCTTTGTTGAGGGACTGGGCAGCATTTTATGTATGATAGTGCTGTGTACGGCTAATACACCGAGACATCACTTTCATCCAAAATGCCGATAGGACTGAACTTCTCTCATGCACTTTGGCTTTCAGTGTTAATAATGAATGAATAAAGTTCAGGGAATAGAAGCTAAATGGATATTGTACTTTAAGAAAAAAAAAAAAAAAGAATTTTAACTAACAGCACGCCAAGCTATTCAGAAATGGACATATTTATTACAAGTGGTTGGGAAGGCTGTAATGAGGTGTTTTGTGTGAGTTATGCTGGCATAGAACACTAGAAATTTCAATACAATTGAAAATACATGTTAATTAGAAATAATGAAGGTTTGATGCCATATTCTGCAGCATGGACATTTTGGGTGCAACCTGTTTTGCTGCAGTTAGCTTCTATAGGATAACCATCTCTTCCACACTCTGTTATTTGAGATCATTATCTTCTATGTCTGCAGGAAAAGTAATTAGGAATCTAATGGGTTTTGTAGATCTTGGGCAGTGCCAGCAGGCAGCCTATAAAGTACCTTCTCTGGAAGCATCATCTGGATGATGCCTTCAGACTTTCTTCATCTGATTATTACAAACCACCAAGCTGAAGTGGAGGTGGTCTCTCTTGACCAATCAAACTTGTTAGTGGTCCAGATCCTCATTTACTGTCAGTCAGCTGCATTATTAAGATGTCAGCTCACATCTACAGAGGGTCCAGATCAAAACCATCTTCACTACTTGTAGCATGCAGAAAATGACAGCAAAGAGCAAAAACAGCCGGGGTTTCATGCGGCTTATCCAATAGCTCCTCTCCTACAATCTGCCTCCCACCTCTAGGTGCTGGAATTGCTCACCCCAGAAGACCAGGCACTAAGAGATGCTCTCAAACGCATGTGGAAACACAAATCATGGTTATATGTACGTAGTGCTTGCACTCAGCTGTGAAAAAGTAACAAAACAACCATCCTCAGCACTTTCTGAAGGATACAAAAAGAATTATATAGAGAAGAGCTGATCCCAAAATGATGTTGCATGTATGGGGAGAGGTACGTCTGACATTCACATTAATACCAAATGAGTTCATCATGATTAATGTTATTGCATTAAATATCGAAGGAATTAACAATGATTAGACCATTATTTTAAAGGGTTACCAACATGACACCAGCTCATTTTTTAACAGCTGTAGACAGTTGGGTTTAGCCTTTTTTCTCTCTGCACATTTCCAGTCCTCACCTCCTTCAACCAAATATACTCACTTGGAATTTCATCTACTGAATTTATTATTTTATGGCTGTATTTCCTGCCAGGACTAAATCCAAGTCCTGATGAAGTCATTAGGAGCTTTGCTATCCACCGCTGCAAGAAAAGCTGAGGCAGAATCCTGATTTCCATGGACTGACAAGCCCTATTTCCATTGGTTTCATTGGACTCTTAAATGCCCCCTCAATCCTAGAAAAAAGCTAAGAGAATATTAGTTTGAGGTCTTTTTAATCTGGTTTTTACAGAGGATGTTTGCTTGAAGGACCATGCTTCATGTGC
Source organism: Myiozetetes cayanensis (assembly GCF_022539395.1). Classification (NCBI taxonomy): domain Eukaryota; kingdom Metazoa; phylum Chordata; class Aves; order Passeriformes; family Tyrannidae; genus Myiozetetes; species Myiozetetes cayanensis. The sequence continues at coordinate 6,863,209 of NW_026087411.1, read as the reverse complement.
ATTCTTCTTCCTTTTCCAAAAAAATTTTTCCTTCAAAGAGATCAGTAAGAAAGTCCAAATTACACGTGCAGTGTTATGTTTTAAATAAAACTGGCTTAACTAGGGTAAAAAAAATTAATAATAAAGTCAGAGGCAGACTTTGCAAATAGGAAAAATGCCTGAAACAGATGATTAAGAGCTATGTGTTTTATTGAAATGGCTGCCAACACTTGGGTAATCCACTGTCTCTTGGTGCACAAATAGTATTATATTCCACACTTTTAATACAACTAATGAAGCCAGAAGTTCTCATAAATTATCTATTCAGTAGAAACTGGTAAAACCTACTAAATCTGTTTTGAAGTACTAATATTTCATAAACCATATATAAAAATGGTGTATATCAAAGTCTATAAATTATAAAGGGGAGAAAGCAAATATTTTTCCATTTCCATTTTGAAATACTTGTATAAAAGGATAAATCTTGTTACATTTGTCTGCTTTTCTTTACTTTTTTGTCTGCTGATTTTTTACAGGCCTTAGCTAAGATTAAATAGCTTCTTGATCAGCTGCTGCTGATTAGCCATTTCAGCACTTTCACAGATTAAGTATATTAGGAATCACAGTTTGGCTGTCATTTTTTCTCTGCTTTAATTGTTAAGAATTTTTCTGTGGTTGCTTTTTAAAATGGTAGCTTGGGGTTTACACTTGGACTTTTGTTCTGCGGCACAAGAAATTCAGGGGAAAAAAAGATTAAACTGGTTGCCAGAAATCCATTTATTATAATTGTTACTTTTCCCATAGGTCTTCCTGTTGTGTCCAAGGCATACCAACCTCTTCAACAAAATAAATATCTATGTGTACCTTTGTATTAGGAAGTTAAACATGTAAGGGACCATTCTGTGGCAGTAAGGCTCTTCGGCACATTGCTGCTCACTTGCATATTATTATACACTTTTGCCTTCAAAAATAAGGTAGTTGCACGGAGGCTGCCTGTTGGGAAAACTCCCTGATCCATGAAATACATAGTCCTTGTAAAGGATTTGGCCAAGGGAGCAGTGGATAAGTTGGACCAAAACATGAAAGGAATGGGATTGAGGATTGAGCAGTAGAGGTGGTGAAGGTGCTGCACACAAGTACCTTAGTGTGCTAATTCCATACTTATATCACACTTGCTGCCAAATGATAGTTCAGTGATGGATTTTTCTACTTCTGGAATTTGGGTCCTTGTTCACTGTGCCCATTTTGTGACCTTGTGCACTGATTTTTCAGATGACTGATAGCTATTTCTTTCAGTTGATGTCAGTGCAGTACCTGCTGCTTCTGAAAATCTCGCCATAAAAGTCTCAAGATAAAGTTTGAGGTAAAAGTCCCCTGTTTATAACTGTCTATCTAAATCTATACTCTTAAGGAAAGCATAAAGAACAAAGTATATATTTTAGTGCAGAAACTTCAAGAAGGATGATTTTCTCTACCAGATCAATGTATTCCACCCTGAAAGATCTGAGCCCAGTTCTACTTAGCCAGATCTGTATATTATATATGAAATACTCTCATAATCAGGCATTATTATCAAATATAAAGACAATAAAATAATGTGCAATGGGCTCTTCTGTGCAGAGTAATCTCCACGCTGGAGAGTTGTAGCCAGTCTTGTCAATAGTGGTATGGACAGATACCACTGGTTTTGTTGTTCCTCAGTCATGTGTGAATTTCTTTGCTCTAAAAATACCTGCAAAATGTCTATACAAAAAGATTGTGCTTTCAGTTTTGGGTGGTGCAAGTGATGGCCTGACTGAAGAATAGCACAACTTCCTGAATGTGCTTTGAAAGGTACATTGAGATTCACTGGTGTGTTGTACAAAGAAAAGGTATGAAGTCTACTAGGAGTATTTTGAATTATTACAACATAAAATCAAAATCCTATGTGCATGCTTTAGTTCTGGCTAGTTATTTTGTCTTGTTAGAGAAATGCCTAGTGGTTTGTGGGAGATTTCTGGTCCTTGCAGCAGTAGACTCAGTGCAGGAAGGACACTTCACAAATATGTCCTGCCTTATTGCCATGTGGATTGTGGCACAAGGCAACAGCTTGGAGCAGGCTAAGTGTGGGAAACCTTCCAACACGGTGAGAGAAAAGGGTGTGGCCAGGCTGGTGTCTCTAGACTTTTCTTGCCTGGCTGGTGCCAAGTGTTGGTTGTCTGAACACTTCTAAGCACCACAGAGGACATCAGAGCGAGTTGTGTCACTGGCTCCAGGGGAGGCAGATATTTCATAGCTCCAGCACTTGTCAAAGCTTATGTGATAAGAGGAAGGTTTAAGTGTGTAACAACAGCACAGAAGCTCCCTGTGGCAGTGACATGGGTGTTGTTGGAGCACCCGTGGGGCTGGGCCCACCATCCCCACGCACCGATGTGGCAGGCGGTGTTGACAGGTTCAGCTGCCCCTGTGCCTTCCATGCAGCGGGGTCAGCAAGACTTATAGCAGTCTAAACTGGGAGAGTGTTACCTACTTAAACTGTTTTTCTGACTTAATAAGAATTTTTCATCTATAGCAAGCCAGTTTAAAATATTGTCTATACACAAACAGTCATTCTGAATAATAGGCCTGCACACAGTAAATGTCAGCTCTTTAAATCACAGAGGACTTCGGAAGCGGAGCAGAGAATGCTTCATAACAGTTTAAACTTCAGCCTCCCATTTATTATGTATGTGTTTATAAATCTCTGAGGGGCACTCTTTTTCCTTCTGGGAAGCCCAAAGGAGCAGAGTTGTTTGTCAGCCCGGCTGGGTGGTGCGCGGTGCCGTGGTTGCTCCTTTGCATTCTGACCCCATTTGGTTTCAAGGTTGGCATCCAAGGTTGTGCCTGAGGAAATTTTATTTTCTTTTCTCCTAACAGCAGCATATAGGACCTTTTATTTCTAGGAAGACAGTGCTGGGAGAACAAAAAGTGGCGAAGGGTCAGCAGAACAGCGTTGTGTTGTGTTTTTCTTTTCAAGCTGAACATGAGTGATCACCACCTTTAGCAAAGGGCCCTCCGTTTGCCACGGAGGAAGAGAGTAAGGGTATCTTGCTCAGCCATGGTGTTGAAAAATTTCTTCAGTGTTCCCATCTATCTTGGTTAGTATGAATACTTTAGCATTAAATGGAGAAAAGGAGAATCCATCAATAGTTAATAACTGACCTTAAGATAGGAATTCAAAGTTCACCACAATTAAACCCAAGTGTCAGCAGAACCCACAAGGGAGGCTATCAATATATTTGACTATACCTACACATAGATAGCAGATTTAAATTCTATAAGTGAGACAACTGTGCATTATTCCTAATAAAAACATAGCGTTGTACTGTCTTATATCCCAGACAAAACACAGAAGTTCTGTGTTATGAATGATAGTGGGAGAAAACATACTGGAGAGCAAATGTGATTCTGGATGGAATTTCATCACATGACTCTATTGTAAACCAGATGTTTGTCAGATTTAGTGGGAGAATGTATCCATCTTGAAATTTTTAATAAGGTTACATAAATGATTAAAAGCAAACATTTACAATACATAGGATTTAAAGATAATTATATTTCTCTTAAATCGGTTATTTGCTTGGTAGATCGTTAAAAATATTTACATAATCTATCTATGGTGCAGTGCACCTCATGGATGGCTTCTTTCATTATGATGTTTGATGTACATCCATGGCATCAGAAAAACAAAATATGAAGAGGCTGTTCTACAGACATAAACAATACACATGATATAAAAAATATGCTCTATTATTGGGGAAAAAAAATAGTAAAGCTGCAGCAAAACCTAGGACTTATGGGGTAAGATTTTGATGCCTGGAGGAGAGAATTACATTTCCTTATGAAAAGCAGTGATGACCTAACTGCAAGGGGAGCTTGCTCTGGGTACAAAGTACGTAGGTTTTTACTCTTGCTACTGCATCTGATTTTCCTCCAGTTTCTTTCCCCTTCTGAGGAAAGAAGAGGGAGAACAAAGCTTGAGAAAAGGGCAGAGAAACAGGAGAAAGGGAAACTTGGTTTTGTAGCTAAGACTTCATAAGAGATTACTTTGCATTTGCGACTTTGTTCATGCCAGCCTCCTTGTAATACCTGTGATCAGTTTTGTGGGGCTACATTCACGGCCACTTGTTCTCAAGATTATCTTCTCTACTATTCTTTTTGTTGGCAGAGAGTTTGTAAGGAAACTTCAGAGCAGGATGTACTAAGTCTACACAGAGATACACACATTGAGGCTGCACTGGTATAACCTTACATTGGTCTCAAAAAAAAACCCAAACAACAAACCACTGAACAAGCCTCTGTGATGAATTTTTGAGGTTTCCACATGAAATATGTTTAAAAGAATAGGAAGATGAATTAATCATACTCCCTATTTTATTTTTGGAGATATTCTTCCTCTAAGTGGATTTCTGATTAACAGGGAGCAAGAACAAAGTATATTAAACTAGTAAAATAGGAGAATAACTTTTCCTTGACATCATCTCCTGTCTAGCTACAGGATGTGTAAGTCCACTTGGGCTTAAGCTGTGACTTTTTAATACACCAGTGAACTTATTGGGAGTGCTAACTAATATCTGTAGCACTTTAATCATTCCTGGTACCAACAAGATCTGTTGAATACAGAATCTCCACGAAGTCAGAGGACAGTATTAATGTTGAAATATAATGTACTAAACCCAGGAAGTTGGTTTCTGAATGTGGTGCTAATTTAACCACATTATGGATCGTTTTACAGCCCAGATGGATTATTATAAATGGGAGATATTGCTGATGATCGCTATACCCAAGTTAATGATGTGATAGAAACGTTGACACTCAGTAGCTGTATTGTACTGCTGGAGCTGTCACACTGCTCTTCCAGCTGCCTCTTCACCTCCACCAGCCCTTGTGACTAGTATAGGCTGGGAGGGTTCAGTATTGCCAGCTCAAAAAAGCAAGGAGATGTCAATTTTGCAGAATAGTTCAGCATGCAAGAGGGGTTACTAATTTAGAGCCCTTAACTATAATCTCTACTAGAAAAAAAACCAAACAAAAACAAAAAACCAAAAACAAACAAACAAAAAAACCCTAGGTAGCACAAACTTCTCAGTGGATGAAAGCAAAAGCTGTCTTTTAGTACTCTGAGTACAGAAAGTGTTGTTTCTGACTTTTTGCTTGGGTCAGGTTGGGTTTGGGATGATGATGCATGTATAACTGGGAGAGTTAAAAAAAATGGGGTTGCTGGAAAATTGTTATAATTCTGAAGATCTGATCCAAGAAATTTTCTGCGGCTTTCTCCCTGATACTGACTGGGTATTCCCTATCAGTGTAGGAGATCCTGCAAATGTTTTGTATCTTTTTAATATTTTTCCAGCAAACCCTCTACCTTCAGGTACTAGGTTAGATGGGCCAAGTCATCAATGTCTTGGCTTCCATTTAAGCTTGATAAACATCACAATTGCTCTGTTGAGATACAGGGATGTATCACAGAAGCCCAAAGCAGGATAGTTGCTAAGAGGTATTTCTTGCTCTGAGTAATGTAATTTTACAGCCTTGAGATTGTCTTGGAGAATGTTACTAGGTTTAAAATGTCAACCAAGATTGAAACATAGTGAAAAATGCATTGCTGGAGAAGAGAATCAGAGGTGAGGGTAGGAGACCCTTCGTAAGAGACTATGTCCAAATCCGGAGCCCACTTATCCCTCACACTGCCCCCTGACCATGTTAGCTAATCTCATTTTAGAGACATAGCACAGGAAAACATTAAACATGAAATAGTTGAATCTGACTTACTTTGAATGTCTGTCAAATTTCATGTCTTTTAAGTCCTAAACAGATTTATTTCGCTTGTGTCAGTCTCTGTATGACAGGTCTACATAAATCAGAAAACTGGGAGAAGGTCCTTCAGTTGCCAACTTGCCTGTATCACAGATTCCCACAGAATATCGTAGTTCTACATATACATGCAGAAGAGATTTGATATTCAGTAATCATCATGGAGCGTCACTTTACTCATAGCTAAATACCCAGAAGATCTGGCTGAAAAGGTTAGATGTATCTGTCAGGTTTTTTGGGTACAGAAAAGGCTCTTGTCCATTCAGTCTAAATAAGGCATAATCTCAGCTGCATGGGTCAAATATTCCAAGTTCATTTACCAATTCACTGGGCAAATGTCACAAGTTCCAGACAGACTTAGTATAGAGCGATGCAATCTATCAATACTTAAGCATATTGGAGGGAGAGCATCATGGCTGGGAGTGTTATTTATTCAGTGAAGCACATGCTAAATTGAACAGCATGCTTTGGATAGAGGGAGTGGGGGTCTAGCACTCATCTTTCCAATGAGCTTTTTTATTTCTATGTAGAGAGATTTTATACTCAAAAGAACTGTAACAAAAGCCATTTAGACTCACTTGCAGTCCAAGTGTATAATTTCTCCCTGTTAGGTTGCGAAGTCTTAAGGAAAACAAGTTTTTGCAAATAATTTTCAGTTCAGATTGGACCTGTGTGGGCTTATAAGGTCATTCGCTTGACTGAGCAACCACGGACATTACACAGTGGGAAGTGGGCAGGGCTAGTGCTTGACAGCTGTTCTTGGGAGTGATGGCCATATGTATCCCTTGCCACAGGACTGGTTTTCTGATTGAGATCATTCATTTGTGGAAACACTTGCCTGCGCTCTGAGGGATGATGCTGTAAATTCAAAACAACATGGAGATGCGTTGGGTTTACACGGGCGTGAGTGGGCTCTGCTGGTGTCCGCCTGACAGCTCCAGCTGGCACAGGGTCAGTTGTCCCTCTACACCTTTCTCTTCCACCAAAGGGTTATCATCACCAGGAAAAGGTGCAGAATAGTATTTTCTCTGATCAGCAAGACTGCGTTTATATACTCCCCAAAAAAACTTTTTTTTATTGACTTAGTGGTGTTGTGTGTCAGTGAGCAAGGCTTGTGGTCAGGTAATGTGCAACACCTACGTATGCTCAAAGAAAAGGTGGTGTTTTTTTGTCCTGGTGCCTCTGCCTCCCTCTCTCTTTCTCCCTTGGTCTGACTCATCCACTTATCTTGTAAGCTTTGTTATCACTGAGAATGCCTTTTATTGTGCTTAGATATTGTGCCTATCAGAATGATCTTGTTTGAGATATCTTCATTTCACAGATGAAAATAACCAAGCACGCAACAACCCTTAAACGCCTTTGCTAAGGTTGCAAAGTGAGGTAATGTGAGATTCATGATTGCCTGTACACACTGAATTCAGCCTTCTTCTGCATAGGTGTCAAGATACAATCTTTAGTGATGTGTTCACTCATTATTTCTTCCACAGGCCACTTCCCTTAGCTGTCAGCCTATTCTTTTAACTCACTTTCTCCATGTACTTCTCTAGGTCCTTAAAACAGCACTCTGAAAGCACAGAAATGCCATGACAACATTCGTGTGAGCCATCAGTATCCTTGGGAAGCTCAGGGCCAGGCTGCACAGCACTCTGAAGTGTTGGGGGTCATTTTTAGAGGACTATAATCAGAAAAGTTGAATGTTACTTCGAGCTGTCTGTACAGAGCATATACTAAACCTGTGAACCAAATATGTTCTCATCAGATAGCGCTCCCAACACTAGGACAAGTCTTCATGCTCTGCAGAGCTGAGGCAATCTCAGTAAGTGTCCAGGACAAGTTCTTACCTACTCTCTCTTCTGCCTTGAATATTGTGCCAAAATACACATTTCATTAACTTTTAAGGGACAGAGACTACAGTAAAGTTGCATGATACCAAGGTGCTTTCACGTGGAACTGGCAATATGGATGAGTTGGTTCTCCCGTATAGCTGCAAAATATCATAGCAGGTGTGGGAGAAGAGAGTTCCTCTACATCTACATGTAATTATCATGTTGTTGACATAACAAAAATGTAAGCAGTCTACTCTGTCTGCAGCTTAGCAGGTGTAAAGGAGACAAGCTGTTAAGCACTTCCCCTTTCACTCCCCATTCCAATGATCATGTTTTTATAGTTTTGCTCGATGAATGCTCCCCAAGGTTCAGAGCGACTATCTGGGCAGCTCATGTCCCCTCAGCTTCATCTGTCCATGACTTTTGGTTTTTGTGCAGCTTTTTTTTGTCTGCTTTCCCACTAATAAGAAGCCTGGAGGATCTTTTCAAAGGGAAGGATCTAATATTGCTAACATCTAGTCCTTGTATGCAGCTGGAAATTTTCCTGTTCTTGAATCCTGGCCAGTATTACCCCAGAATCCACTTTAACACATCGAAACAGTGAGTAGCTTCATCTAACAGTATAGTTAACACCACCTTGTATAAATAGAGGCACAGAGTCAAGCTTGCATGTCTGTAGGGCTTTCCTAAGCCTTTATTTCCATTAGCACTTCAGTCCACAGCATCTGTAAATTCATAATTTTAATCCCTACTTTTCTAACTTACCAATGAGTGATAAACTAAATCCAGCCTGATTTTGCCTACTCTTGCAAAGGTGTCAAACTGCTATGGAAGTAAATAAAAGGATTCTTCATGAAACAACCATTGGACATGCTGCTGTTGCTTTTTGTAAAGCTGTTGTCTTTCATCAACTGATTTTTCAAGGAGGTTTTGAAAAGCCATTCCTAATTGTATAAATATTAGAATATAATTGGCTTTCCAATTTCACAGCTTATCAAAAGGAGAAAAAGAGAAGGGGGGAAAACCATACATATTTCAAAGACAATAAGTGTATTTGACGTAATGGTCTATGATTTTTTGTCTTTTGTTGTTTAACCTAGGACTGAAGAAACAGATGGTAAGATTTTCTAGGAAGCTTAAAACAGAAGCCAAGCTAATACAAAACTGTTCAGCTATCAGACAGGGTAAATCCATTCTGTCTCTTTCTTTTTTTTTTTTTTCCAAATCACAACCCATCAAAAGAGAGGTTTAGCTTCATAAAAAGATATTTACCAGGAAGCTTTTTGCAAAGAAGAAGGGCATGCTTTGTTAAACCAGATGCATTTTATTTTTCCTGGAACCAAGATTTATGAAAGCAGTATGCTCATATTTCTCCATATACAGTAATTGGAACTCATTATGCTAATTGTATTTCCATTATCACTAATTAACAATCATAGTGACCTGGCCCACAGTCTAATTTGTCTTTAATCTGTTTTTGTATAGGGAGTTTTACCCTGTAATTTCAAGGTGATAATTCTATTCAGCACAACTTTATTGAATAGTGAAATGTAATACTTGTAATATTTAGGGCTGTTCCCATTCAGATAGTTCAAAGGGAACAGGAAGCAAATTTATACCTGTCCATGCTGCTGCATTAGTGGATCTGCCTCCCTCTTGCACTCTGTTTAACCTACCTGTGTCTGATTTAACCTGTATGCAGCTTATGTAGAGCAACTGGAGGTTGGTCAACATTTGCTGATGAGATTTGTGAGCTGTGAAGGAATGTGTGTGTGTTTATTCATGGATAAATCTGTGGGAATTTGCCATTCTTCACTTTGTGACACTTCACCTGCAGGAAAACAGGATTTTCCTTAAATGGTGTATCTGGTGTAGTATAAAACACTTCCTACGTCCTGATGGGGGAGAAAACCTTCTGAGCTTAGCATGAAAAGTGTTGTGGGTTTTTTTTTTTATCTTTTTACTTAAACAACAAGTAAATGCTTGTTTGCTTTTTCTCCAGGGTTTGCTGGCATTCAGACATTCCTTGTGTGTTTTTTTCTGCAGTTTCAGTGTGAGGGAAATGAGCAGTGCTGTGCCACTGGGGTTTTGCAAAACCTGCTGTACTGCTCATCCCTCTCGAGTCAGTGTTACAAAAACATTTGCAGGGACTTATTCAAGGCAACCTGACTGTTTTTTCTCTGGTGCTGCTCACCTACTGCCCTGTTCCCTCTGCTGATTCACTGGCTGTACATTGCTGCTGATGTCATATTGTTCCCATCTTACCCACTGATTGACTGATACCAATAATATTGTGCTGTGCAAGCCCTCTCCCTTAAATCCTTGGCTTATTTCTTGGCTTCCTATCTGCACAGGGTGCCACCTTTCAGTTAGGTGGGTACTAAATGTATCCAATAAGCTATATTATTGCATACCCTTTGCACTGCCCCTGCTGTGCTTTGTCACTGAGGACTTTTGAAGCTGGGAGCGACTCTAATCTGAGCCATTGATCTATACCCATGCTTCTGTTTCTAACCCTTTCTGTCCCAGGAACAGCCCAGCACTCTGAGCAAACAAAATTGGGTAATTCAGTTTCAATGTAGCTTAACATCTTTACATCTCTTGTTGATTTGTCCCTGGATGGGTATGAATATAGATATGGAGATATATACATATTTTGCCCAACCAGTTATTTTCCAAATGATTTTCTCCTGTTGCAGCTCTTTTCGCAGTACCTTGGTCTCCCTCTACATGCCACTTTCCTACTTGGGGAAGAGGTGAATTTCATCACTGTCAAAAACCCTTACATCTCCTTTTCTTCACACTGGAATGTGCACCCTCCCAAATCCCCAAGTGAGCTCTGCTTCCTCGTGACTCCTCCTTTCAGCTCCACTGGGGAATTGCTAAAGTTTCCCCCCCCCCAACAGGTCCAATCCTACTTCAGCTGCCCAGGCAGTACAACGTTTGCATAGTAAATACTCCTCTTTTCCCAGCACATAAATCAAAGGGTACCACCTAATCGACAAAATAATCTTAATCAATGCTTTCACCGTCTGGCTTTCCCTAGCAAATATAACTCCCTGTTGATGTTTCCCATCCTCCCTTCTGTTATACCAGATGGTGTATGTTCCAGTCTTTTTATTATCTTTTCCTGACCACGACACTTCTCTCAGTCCAGAGATCTTCATGCTGCATCCCCTAAGTGTTCTCATCAGCAGCTCTGTCCTGCTTATTGCATCTTGATGTTTCAAGCATCTTGCACTAATGACCCTCTTCTTCCCCCCTCCTTCGCATTGATATTTTTCACAGTGTTCGTTCCCATAGGTTGGTCAGCTGATATCTGGTAGCACATGTGCTTTAACCATTACATATCCTAAGTGACCTCTGAGTCTGCATAAATGTTGGAGGCATATATGCTGATTTTGTTCTTCTATGTTACGGATTAATAAATTCTACTATACTTTAGAGTATAGTAACTTCTTTGTTGTCTCTCTTTTCTTTTTTCCCCCCCTTAGAGAAGACTGCAGAAGTTGATCTGCTTCACATTATCTGCAATTAGGTTGTTGCTGGGTAGGATGGCATAATAACGTAAGCACTGGTCAGAAGAACTGTACTTCCTCAATGTACAGATTTGATTTATGGCTTTGCCTTTTGAAGGTGTTTGAGAAACAAGCGTCATATCTGTGTTGGTAAAGGGAAAATGAGGGGCAGGAATTTTTCAGGCACAGGCCCTAGCACAATGAGGTGTATTACACAGGATGTGTTTTCTGTGACATTCAGGGTAAACGCTGTAAGATAAACTCACTGTGGTGTTCAGTTAATTTCATACGTTGCCTCTGTGCGAGTACCCAAATCCTTGCTGTTCTTACCCTTCTGTATCAAAATAAGAGGCATTTTATCTTTTCACTGTAATATGCTCTCCAAAAAATTTGGTCTTCCTTAAGTGCTGTGGCAGAATAGGACTCTGTGAACTTAAGATTTGTATATTCTGTACAGTTCACAGCCCAATTCCATGGAGTAACCCCTCCAACTCTCCTGCACTCCTGAAACATTGAGTAAATGAGGCCAGCTTGACTTCAGAGCCTCTTAGAGCAGCAAACCCCGGGCTGAGCAGTTCCATGTTCAACTAGGCCCAGCCTTCTTTTGAACCATTTGGGTGGAGAAGCACAATCTCCCTGGGCTCCCCAGCTCTCCAAGCTGCAGTTCCTCTCCTATGCACACGCTCACTTAATACAATTTGTAGCAAATGTAATAGACGTGTGGAGTTGAAAGAGAGGCTGAGTATCTAAATTGCAAAGACCACAAATCAGTTACTGAGTAGATAGATATGCTAAGTGAATGCCATTTTTCTGGAGTATCTGACAGAACTGGAAATCACAATGCAGAGCGATTTTATCACAGAGGAATTTCAATTTGTTGTTTAGAAAGATGGGTCAGTAAGCATCCACTTTATCCCTAATGACTAAAGAATGTAAATAATCTTGTTGTAACCATTTTTCATGTACATTTTCTATCTAGATGAGGTATATTGCCTTCTAGGTATTTTTTTTTTCCCTATCAAGGAGCATAAAGGATTTTTTTTTTTTTTAGCTTCCTCTTAAAAGAGGCACTGCAGACTAATAGCTCTTTCAGTCATCATAGAGGTTGATGCAGCTAACGTCTTAAGTGGTATTGTCTGCCAGTAATACTTAATCCTATTGTCAAAGACTGGAGTGCACAGAGAATATGTTTTCCTTGGAAAGGTAGGCTATAGGGAAATGTAATGACTATTTAACTCTCAAGCCAAAGCAGAGACTGTAATCCAATGTCAGAAGTGTTATACCAGCTACTTATTCTAAGAGCCTAAACTTTGTTTTTTATTTACTCTGCATCATAATTATGCAATAAAAATATTTAACAACTCTGGTGATTTGTATCACACTCTTTCCCTTGCACCATTTTTGGAAATACAGCTCCTTGTCTTTTTTCCTCCTTTTGAATGATGGTGAAAGAGATCTTGAAACATTTATTACACTCCAATACAGGCTTATATGTTCAGAGAAGAAAAAAAATATGGCCTACATAACTCTGATGAGGTAGAACAATTAATAGGATTTTACAAATAGAAGGGACCTTTGTGAACCAATGGCCTGTATAACATTACTCAAGCCATTTCCCCAAAAGCTTTCTTGAAGTCCAACAGTTGTGACTTACTTTCAGACCCCTTTTATGACTCTGTTGACATGACTTTGATTTATAAGTTTCTGGTGATGGAGCATCAATTGCAACCTTTAATCAGTTGTCTTCTCTGTAAAGACAAAAAAAATAAGAAGTGCTCCATATTCTGAACCTTAATTTGTCTAATTTGAACTTCAAGCCATTGAATCTTGTTAAGCCTTTGTCAGCTAGCCTGAAGAGTCATCAATTATCAATTTTCATTCCCTTTGATAATAGACACTTATAGACTAATAAATTATCCTTTAACCTTTTCTTCATTAAGCTAATAGATTGAGCACCAGGAGTCTCTCACTTCCAGGCATATCTTCCATTTTTTTATTCATTCACATAGCTCTGAATTCTCTCCGATTTTTCAACATCCTTCCAAAGTAGAAGCACCAAATGTATATGTACAATAGATCCTCCACCATAATCAAGGATGCAATTGCATTGCTTTCCTCTATACCTCCTTGCAATTCATATTTGTTTAGAAACAGATCACATTAACTACCAGATTATTCCAGTAAAGTCTCCTGCAGTGATTATTCTTGGTGACTTCTAAGTACCAATTACGAGGATACGATAATTTCTGTCAATTCAGTTTTGTTTCTGGCTAAATGACTTGATATTTGATCAGTTTGAAATGTGTACTGTGGGCTTAGCAAGGCGGAGAGATTACCAAATAGACAAACTCTGAATTCTGTATTTTTTTCTGAGAATCTTATGACTGATGAGGTGTTTGGTTCCTGTTTCATAGAACACTGGTCTTGTTAGGAGGGAAAAGGCAACGCATTTTATTTTGTTTATTTTAATGATCTCATTAATATTGTGGATTCCATCCTCAGCTACTCTGTTGAAGTATTGATGGGAGGGGAAAAAATAGAGTTAGTGTTGTGAGGAACATAAAACTGCAAAGAAGTCCTTCAAAGATGCTGAAATAACACTCCCCTGATAGAAGACCTCAAACACAGTTTGCATGATATCCTTTTTTCCTTGTTCAGAACTTAAACTCTAGAAATGGAATTTCTCATTATTGTACTGGAAAATTATCTGCAAATCTGTTTCAAAAATATTCAAACTAGATTTAAAAGAAATATGAAGGGTAGGAAGCAAAACACACTTTTTTGTCTCTGGGTCTGTATTTATTCCTTTTGTGGTAGAAAAGCTCCATTGATTTTATATTTTTTTTTTCATTAAGTCAATGGTCAAGATTTCATCAAGCAAGGTACTTAAGCAAAGAATTTTTTGAGGTTACAGTGGAGAGTTTAATAGTTTTTCATTGATGTCCTGTGTGGGATAGTTACTTTTTTTCCCTCTAGTGCTGTGTTTTGGATTTACAATAAGAATGTCGATAACATCCCGATGTTTTAGTTGTTGTTGAGCAGAGCTTACACTAAATCAAGGCCTTTCCAGGTCCTCGTACTGCCTGGCCAGCGAGTAGGCTGGGATGCAGAAGAAGTTGGGAAGGTAGACAGCGAGGATGTCTGACCCAAACTGGCCAGAGGGCTGTTCCATACCATATGATGTAACACTGAAAAAAAAATATTGGGGTTGGGGGTAGGTGGCTGCTGCTCAGGGATGGCTGGACATCCGTCAGCAGGTGGTGAGCAATTGCGTCGGGCATCGCTTGTTTTGTATGTACTTCTATCATTATAATTTTATTTATTTTAATAGTTTTATTTACTATTATTTTCTCTTCCTTTTATATCCTGTTGAAATGCCTTCATCTCAGCCTAAAGCTTTTACCTTCTATCTGATTCTCTCCCCCATCCCAACGTGGGGGAGTGAGCGAACGGCTGTGTGGTGTTTAGCTGCCTGCTGGGTTAAACCACAGCAATAGAGATAGCTCAAGCACATCAACTCCACAAGTTCACCTCTTCAGTTTTGTCAGATATGCCTGTAGTTCGCATAACATTTAAGGAAAAAAAAAAAAAAGGTTAAAAATACTCTAGAAACTTAAGCACTAAAGAGAAAAATTAATTTAAAACAGTACTACCAGAATAGCAAAAATTTTTTCAATAATAAAGCCAATATTCATTATTTCTTTCAAACATGGTTTTATAATGCCTGACCTATGGTCCTGCAGCAGCTTAGGGAAAAGCCACTGCACCAATATATGCTGGTGGAAATGTGCATTTAAATAAAAACTCATAATCTTCTGTATAGCAATAACAGCCTCCAAGGCAACACACTTGGAGGGTAAAAGGAAGATAGTAGAACCTTATTATTAAAAAAAAAAAAAATAAACAGAGAAAAGCAGAGAGTGATTTAAGTCAATAAAACTAGCCAAAAATAATCATGTATTTCAGAAGTGGATTGGAAGAACAAGGAATAACTTTAGTAAGTGCTAGGGATTTTCTGCTCCTTTAAATACATCTTCTGTTCTATTTTTTCTCTTTAAACAATGTTTAACGCCTGTGTATTCCATAGATCTTGAAAGCTTGCCTTTAGGGGCAGTAGGGCATCAGCTCAGTATCTTCATAGTAGTGCACTATATATGGTCCCCTATATAATGGGATTTACATGGATATACTGGAGCAAGTATAAAGAAGGACCACAAAGGTGATTGAGGGGCCTGGAGCATCTCTCATATGAGGAGAGGTTGAGAGAGATGGGCCTGTTCATCCTAGAGATGGCTCAGGGAGGATTTACATGCATGTATCAATACTTCATGGGGGAAGTAAAAAAAGCAGAGTCAGGATCTTTTCAGTGTTGGCTAGTGATGGGATAAGAGGTAATAGGCTCAAATTGAAACATAGGAAATTTTGTTAGCTGTGTTAGGAAAAGCCCTTTTTTTTCTTCCCTTCAGGTGATAGCATGGCCATCCTTGAAACTTTTCACAATGTGACTACACATGGTCCTGAGAAATCTGCTGTAGCTGATTCTGCTTTGAGCAAGTGTGGTCCTGACTGTCTTCAGGACTTGCCTTATGTTAATGTTAACAGATTCTTCACCTCAGTAATGATAAAGTTCAGTGGAAATTCATTGGAAGTATTAACTTATTCTTTAGGGCAATGGTGTCTTTTTTATAATTAAAAAAAAAAAAATCTGAGAAGGCAGTTCTCATTGTTGGTCCTATAGTTAGGGCAACTCAGCAGTCTCAAGTGGAGCATAAAACAGGTGATATATTTACTATGTATCTTTTAGGCTGGATGCCCAGGACCTTGTTTACACCCCCTCTCACTCACTGTGAAAAAGGGGATATAGAGTTTCATGGGGATATATTGGGTCTTCCGTGGATGTTAGCTCTTTACATGAAAAGTAGGCACTAATATGTTATTTCTCTGTACAAACTCCAGGCCTCCATATTTTAAGAGAAGGATTTCTTACCCCATCAAGTTGTTTTGGGACCTTTCCACAAGGAGGGAGAGAGAGCGATCCTTGCAATTTCTCATATGGCCTATATCAGTTGTAGGCTTTCAGAACTGTGGGAGTGCACGGGGGCCACTGCTGCAGTGTGTCTGGTGAGAGGGAGAGAGAAATTGCAAGAGATGTGTTCTCTGCATGCTCTTACACTGAACAGCCCAACCATCCTGTGGAAAGGTCCGTGAGGAAAGTAGTGGATGCCCCTTCCCTCACGCTGTGGAGCCTTCATCCATCTTTCTGTGCATATGTGCCCACAGGAAGCAGGCACTGCTTCCCTTCCTGATTTAAGGCTGCGCCCTTCTCAGCCTGAAGGAGAGAGGCCAGGGGTAAATACTTTTCAAATAACTTTTGTGTAAGTTTGAATATCTCCCAAAGAATATCAGCCCTGCTGTCGAGATGTGAAAGGCCAGCTTGTATAACAAGTTGCATATATTTGTGCTCACCATGATGAAACAAAAGAGCAAATGAGGATTGAAACCCATAATCCAAACCAGTCAGGATTGTCTCCCGTGTTTTGTGGAGCTTATGTCTCCCTCCAGAGTTTAAAGATAGGAAAGATGGTATTGGTATTACGTATGTAGAGCAGAATGTGTGGACACTTGGAATTCCCCATGCCAAATTGATGAACGTTTTACTTCTTTGGGAAGAATCCATAAAAAGCCAGACCAACATTTTCTGGAAGTTACGAAACAGTTATTAAAAAATGGAAATGTATGCTGTATGTATCTGGAAACTGCCTCTTTGAGCACATATGTTTTATCAAAGGGAACAAATCCATTGCAACATAAGGCTATCACATCTGTGAATAAAACCTCAAAATACCTCTCAACCTTGCTTTACTTCCCTTTGGTTTCTACTTCTATCTTAATGGAAATTTTTTTAGAGTGTAATGGTTTGGCACAGTTGCAGAGCATGAGACAAAGAAACGGGAGATAAAACCTGATTTATTATGCAATGCTGACCAAGACTGTTGTATCCCTGCTTTACCCACATCATCTTCTGCTATACTTGCTTTATAGACATACATTAGGTGAAAGGATTACTACAATATAGAGATAATAAACTAAATTCTGAAAGTTGTTTTCTGTTGTCATTCATAGATTTAAAAGTTTCATAATAACCTGTTCTCTTTTATTCAAGATCCACAAATCTCTAAATTGCAGCCAGTGAGAAAACCTGCCTCCTTCTAAATGGTACATGAAATGTATTTAGGAGTGTCAGCTCCTTTCTCTTTCTGATTTTTCATCACCGCTGTTTAAAGCTGTCAGACTAATAAGGAGAGGCTCATCTAGGAAAACCATCCAAGCTGGAGAACTCCCCAGCCCAGCACATACCACTGACTACGTGCTGAAAGTCACAGGAAGCTTTATTCAGATCTTTGTGTTGCTAGACGTTGAGGATAAATTAATTAGATGTGCGGCTTATGCTGATTAACTGTGAGGTGGCAAGAGAGTTGCAGTGATTTCCACTGTGTAATTTAGATGTACAGTTCAATTGCTGACCACTGAAGAGCACGTGTGCTTCTCTCTTCCTTAAGATCAGCTTACTGAAACTTCCAGGCCGGACTAGGATAGCAACCAGCTGATTTGTTTGGATCAGCAAGTGGCTCAGGTGTGCCAGGAATAGGGATAACAATGGGGGATGCATCCCTGGCTTGTATGTCATCAATGAGTCTTGAATGCAGAGGATACCTTTACTCTCAGCCTGGAGTGCTCATCACAGACCAAATTACTGTATGGGGAAATACTTTTCCAAGATCCTTGTGTACAGGTTGTGTGTGGTTGACAGACAGCTAGTTGTCTTTGGCTTGAAGGTTTGAAAACCTTCTTCAGACCTTTGATTATCAAATCTCTTGCTATCCACCAAAGAAAGTAAGAACCTGTAGTTTCAGAAATACCAAGGGTGATTTATTGTCTGTGATACCAGGTGTAGTGATAATGGGCCTCAGTCATGCTGCCCAGTTTCAGCTGTTCAAAATATCATGAAAAGGGCTTTGAAGGCATTAATTTGTTAGTTTACAAGAATAATGCACATAGCATTTTTTTTCTGATTATTTTTTTTCTGGCTAGGAGCTATCCTTTTTTAAGATGCAGTTTTTTCCCCCAGTCATCAGGGCTATATTATGACTAAAATCAAGAAACAAAAATGAAGCCTTAGGGTTTTTTGGGTTTTGTTTCTTCTGCAGTTTCTTGATTCTAGATGCTGGATTTTCAAGAAATACACATGGAACCTTGAGTCTTATAATGAAAAATCTGGCAGCAGAGATGACCTACCGCTAGGGACTAACTTATAGATGTGGTGGCCTGTGTATTGCACTGCTGGGAAACATCCTGTGAGTCTCTTCTCTTTCTACAGGCTATGTTGGGAGCCAGAGAGCTTGTTTCTGAGAGCCTGAGCAGATAAGTCATATTTGAAACCTGACAGCCCTGCCACTCCCCACTGCAGACTGAATCCAGTTGCATTCCTAAGGCCACAGCTGTAAAGCAAGTTTGTGGTTTTATTTCTGTTCTTCTAAAGCCATATTTTTAGTGCTCCCTATAATAAATCTTCGTGTTTTGATTATGTGTAAAAAGACAGTGACTAGAGACAGAACACAGCGCTACCAAAATAAACTCGCTTAATGCACAGTGGTCCTGCCGCAAGCACGGACTCCCCTCTTTGCCTAAACCTAATCTCATTTGAAGTGGTGCAGGGAGAAACATGGGCAGGAGGGAAGAGCCCTGTGTCCCAGTCAAAAGAAAATGAAATTAAAAAGAAGGAGCACAAATGGATACGCTGGCAAAATGCGCGCGGAGAGTTGCCTAGCAATTCTGCAGACTGGTTGGGCAGTCCAGGGACCGCGTTCCGATTTAACGCGAGGGAGAAGGCACGGCTGGCAGCGCCGAGCTCTTCAACGTGGCAAGTTGGCCACTGTTCCCCAAGGCTGAAAGTAGCAATTTGCTTTCATCAAAAATGAGTCTCTGCGAGCCTCCGGCATCGAGACGTGGCCGTGTGGCAGGGGGCGTGACGGGAGGGATGGAGGGCCGTGGTGGCTGATTTTCGTGCCCCTCACTACAAGAAAGACATTGAGGTGCTGGAGCAAGTCCAGAGAAGGGCAGTGAAGCAGGTGAAGGCTCTGGAGTGCAAGTCTGATGAGAAGCAGCTGGGGGAGTTGGGGGGAGGCTCAGCCTGGAGGAAAAAAAGGCTGAAGGAAGACCTTATTGCTCTCTACAACTACCTGAAGGGAGGTTGTAAGTGAGGTGGGTGTTGGTCTCTTCTCCCAGGTAACAAGTGGCTGGATGAGAGGAAATGGCCTCAAATTGCACCAAGGGAGGATTAGATTGGATATTATGAACTTTTTTTTTTTCCTCAGAAAGAGCTATAAAGCACTGGAACAGGCTGCACAGGGAAGAGGTAGAGTCACCATCCCTGGAAGTGTTTAAAAAACATGTGGATATAACACTTGAGGACATGATTTAATGGCGAACACGGTAGTGGTGCTGGGCTGACAGTTGGACTTGATGATCTTAAAGGTCTTTTCCAACCTCAGTGGTTCTGTGATTCCAAAGCCACTGCTCAGCATGTGCTGGCCACCTTGGATTATCCGGGAGCAGAGCTTGACCACACAGTGGTGCTGGGGTGCAGGCAGCTGAGGGGTACATTTGGTGGTTTCAGACAGTACTTTGGTTGAGAGGAAAGTATTTTTGAATTCCAAATGTCTCTGTTTAAAACTGCATTTCTAAAAGCACTTAGCAAACCCTGTAGAATGCAGCAACTTTTGAAATCTGCAGTTCTGGAGTTCCAAAATTTTTTTTGAATAATATTATTTAGCCGTTTTTCCTTTAGAAGTATTTTCTTGGATCAAGAAGATTTCAGTTTGTCTCTTTCAGCAAATGTAATCAGACTTGCCAAGCTCAAGTCTTAGCTCAGACCATATTTAATCCTAAAATTCTAATTTTGCTTCTCCTTTCACTGTTAATTTATACTTTCAGTGTAAAGCTCAGGTTTCTGAAATTCAGTTCAATGACTTTTCATGTTTCATATCCAATGGTGGAAAGTGGCCAGAGAAAGATTTTTCCGTTTTTTAATTGGGTGGTGGAAAAGATATTTTTGGAAGTTCCAGGTTTATTCTTCATTAACTTTTACCTAATGAGTGACTGAATACATTTCTGCTCTGAAATACCGATTTTTTTCTATCCTTTGCAAAGCTGAATTTCTTTTTCTTCCATACCCATTTCTAGCAACTTTCTGTTTTTTCAAAGATTTAACTTCCCAGTAACTCCTAGAAATATATATCTGGTTCATAATCTCTAAATTAATCAGAATATCTATTAAACTGTAAGTAAGGTACTTACTTTAGAAATATGTGTTAAAAAAACCCCACTATACTTCATGGCTCTATCAATATGTACTTATCTCCTAATGGTATACATGTTTAATATATATGTAAATAAGAGTTATTAGCAGAGATTGCATGTTTGGCTATAACTGTGGGTACCAGAAGATTACCCTGGGGATCTTTTAAACTCTTCTTTTTTCATTCCACGTGAGAATGATAAGATTTTTATTTAATTGAATTTAGTTTTATTTAAATTATCTTGATATGTACCCAGAAAGTGTCCATTTAAAGGAAAATGTGTATCTGATTTCAGAGACTCAGAATAGACACTTCTATACTCCTCTTTGGCCACAAGGGAATATGACAGGAACATTTTATTTCAGTATTACTTTAATTAAGAGCTGACACAGAAAGCGTGTAGTGCTCTGTAATTTGATATGGGCATTTTCTAACCTTTGAAACAGACTGTGGGAAGCTCTCCATGCATATCAGTCTCTGTGCTGAGCTAGAGTTTATACTTTTTGAGTTTGTCACCTATTTCTGGTGTCCTGGCAGTATTTTTCCTTACCAAGTCCATAAGCTATGTCATATCTATTTCTGTTCTTACTTTGAATCAGTCAAGGTTGTGGGGTTTTTTTTGTAATTAGCTGTTTTACAGTGTCACTTCTATTCCTGACATTTGTGTTTCTAGAAGAGTTTGTGTGGCATTTTTGCATGCTTAGCACTTGCAAAAACTGGAATTTATGAGCTCACTTTGCATACACAGTACCCACATCCCTGGCATTCACTAATTGAACTTGGAGCATGTAAGCAATCTCACCTTAGATATACTCCAGAAGGGGATGTGCAAGTCAACGTAAGTGTTTTGGGACTGTACCTGGACAAACATTTTGAGGGGGTTTTTTTGGGCATGCTGATGTCCAAAGTACCTTGTCCTTCTTTTGCATGTCACGGCTTCCCTTCAGAAACTGGGTGTGAATGAAATCCAGCATTTCAGGGCAAGTGGCTTAAGAAGGATCTTTCTCACAAACCTTATCTGAAGTTCTCTGCCACTCGGGGTGATAGGAGTATTTTCCAAAACCTTAAGGAAATTGAAACCCATGGGATTATATCTGGTTTGCCTGTTCTGGATTTTTTTGTTTGGTTTTAATTTTTATCATGTTTTTCTAAGTTGGGTAGAGGAGCAAAAACATGCTT
This sequence comes from Myiozetetes cayanensis, assembly GCF_022539395.1. Taxonomy (NCBI): domain Eukaryota; kingdom Metazoa; phylum Chordata; class Aves; order Passeriformes; family Tyrannidae; genus Myiozetetes; species Myiozetetes cayanensis. Next base: position 6,841,516 of record NW_026087411.1, on the reverse strand, counting down.
GCACTGCAAGGAGTGACAATTCAGATATGCCAGGGAGAAGCGTAAGGAAATCCTGGAAAGGATGCAGTGGGAACTGTGTGCTGCACAGATGTGGTGTAGAAACATCTCATTTTTCCTTATTTAAAATAAAACAAAACCAAACAAATAAAACATAGGAAAATTGGGTTTCATCTGCACCATCCCTATGCTCAGTTAGGAGGATGCCCTGCAATCCTCAGGCCACACATGTCAGGCTGATCAGTCAAATCCTGCTGTCCAAGAGCAGGGAGGGGACAATATGAAAGCAAGACAAGTACCTATATCCCAGATGCTCTACACCACATATTTTGACCCGTGCACAGGAATTAGCTGGTGCATAGTTGTCTCCAGAGTGGGATTTGCCTCATCCATGGCAGGGAATAGAGCCAGCCGGTGCTTCCCTACTTCCCCAAGAGTTTGTTCAGACTCTTTGTTCCTTGGTCAGAACCTGCAGTTCCGTTGCACTGATAAAAGAGGCTGAAAATTATTTTGTCTATATTTCTAGAGTTGCTGGCTCCTTCTTATAGGAAAATACACTTGTTAGGAGGGGAAAAAATCGAGTTCTATAAATGACATTGTATCCGTATCTTCAGACTGTACCACCCTCATGAGAAGTTTTAGCTCTTTCCATTATCAGGTTGGCTAAATGTAACTGGGGTGATAAGGTTGCCCTTCTTTATTTAAAGATTTTGGGCAGAAATTTCAGCTAATATAAATGCCCCTCATGGGTCAGATTAGGTCTCATGTCTAATCTAATTTGAACATTGAAGTGAGTTGGATTTTTTTCTCTCTTTCTTTTCAGTTTTCTTTCAATTCTGTTGTGTTTGGGAACTTTGCAGTTGCAGAAAATATTTCCCTGCATAAATAGATAAAGGAACTTTTAAGAATTCCAAGTTTATTTCAGAATGACTTAAAAATAAGGGTAATCATTTCAAAATACGCTTCGGAGTGCAAATTGCAAAAGAACCCATAGCAATTGATATGGGAACATTGAAAAATCTCATTTTCCTTATGGCATTGTGAAATAAAAAATATAATTATTAATAACATTGATATAAGTAAAATAAAAAATCACAGTTGAAATAAATGTAACAAAACCCCTGATAGTCAAAGTAAAATATTTTTTCCTTAATGAGAAGGTTTGATATTGGCAAAATAAATATTTAGACATAAGTGGCATAGATAGGAATTAAACTGTATTTGTGATGTTTTATTTTAGAAAATTTTAAAATATCATGGAAATTACCAAGGTGGACTTTTTTTTTCCATTTTCTTTCTTTTTTTTTCCCCTTCAAAGTGGAATGTAAATATGTTTTTATTTCATGCCTTACTTCAGTCCACAAAGTATCTACCATTAACATGGTTAACGCTGTCTCCAGTCACTTACTGAATTCTTCTCACCTTACTCATAACATGCCCCTGCTGAGGTTGAGGGTTTGGGTTTTAGCAGTCAAACATACAGATTTTGGCCATTTATTTAGCACCTGAATCAAGAATCCCAAACTGTATGGATGTAAGGGACCCAGATGAATCACAAGAAATTGCAAATGAGAGAGAAGTGACCCCTCTGGTTTCAGGTGCTGAGGTGGGACTCAGCCAAATGAACCACTCAGTGTCTGGTTTATCCTAGTACAGTGAGCCAGTGGTGGGCAAGGATCCAGCAATGTTCCCTGCAAAAATCAGTGCATTAATTTCTGTGTTTGTTGTATAGTGGTGCAAACTTACCCATTACTTCCGATTGCTGGTGTATCAAACCCGTATGACTGGGAGAAGAGTGTGTCTTTCATTGTGGATGGTACGAAAACCACCAATGCCTATAATAGCATGTGCCTTTTCTGGTTTGGTATTACCAAATTAAGTGTCAGTTTGTGAAATATTTACTCTATCTGCAGAGCAGATGGAGTGGAAATGCTCGTGTGAGTAAATATTTGCCATATATGCACTGCACAATCTGGCTGCATCCTTGATTTTACTCTATAATTTATGCTTTTTAAACAGCAATGAAGAAACCTCAAAAGATTCAAAGGTTCATTTGGATTCTCATAAACACCAAAAGCTTGGATGCTTTCCTCTGCCTCTTGAGACTTCACAATTTCTGTAGGAAATTTGGTGAAAGAACTTCCTGCAGCCTTTTAATTCATAACTGCAGTTCTCCTTCCATCTGGTTGCAGAGAAAAGTGGGATAACTGCAAGGTAACACGGACATACACTGCATATGTTTAGACTCTAATGCACAGTACCATTTATATTTGGGTCAAGTACAATGTTCAGGAAAGGCAGTGCCCTTTTTACCTAAAAAAATCTCATCTGGTTTCTCTAGTTTTTTCGTTTGGTTTCTTTAAAAATACCTAATTCTGTTTAAAGCCCTATATAAGAGAAGTTGCATTTGGCTACTGTCAGATGAACATGTCATCTACAAACTCATTAACCGTCTCTTCTGCTAGAGAAGGATAATTTCAAAACACATTCACCAAGTGAAAGACGAGAGAAATAGGAAAGTGTTGTGTTTTTTTTTTTTAATTATACTTTTAAATTATTTTATTCTAAAGATTTATTAAAGGGAGAAGAAAACCCCCTAAAGTTCTGAAGGAATATTAACATAACATGCCTGTAACTCAAGCTGTGTTTAATGAGAGGTGCTGTTTTTTTCTGCCATGAGGGCTACAGTCCAATGAGTGATAGCTATGAAAGAGGTCACATACATATTCATCAAATTCGACATGCACATGTAAACTGGTTTTAATAGGCCATGACAGCAGAAGTTGTGTCAGGCAAATAGCTGCACATGTGCTCATTCCCTCGACTGGCATATTTAGCCATTATCACTCTGGTATCCATGGATGAAATATTAGCTTGTTAACTTAAGACCATCAGTTGTTGCTGATGCTCAGTGGCAACCAAAAAAAGCACAGATTCCCTCTGCAACTTTATTATGTACAGAGCTAGCACTGAATTATTACAATTTCATTGTAATATTTCCATTTCCTTCCCTTATTTATTACGGAGCATATTTGTAAGTGATAAATTGGAATGCAGCTACAATATAAATAAAGGGACTATTGATTCGAAAATACTCCAAGGGTTGTATTCCACGAATTTCTTGCACTGTGCTTCTGATTGTACATTCAGAAAAGACAATGTTGCTAGAGCACTAATTTTTCCATGAGCACATATCAGCGTGTTTGTGTGTTGGCACACACACAAAAAAACAAACCAAAGGAAAACACGGTCCTTCAGAGCCCTCAGCACAGCAAGGGGTAAACGACCTCACTCTGCCAGGTGTAAATCAGCATATCTGCTGGATCCCACCAGCTTCTTTTGCTGACAGTGTGGCAGCTGGGTTAATAGTTTACCTCTCTTCTAGGACTGGGGGAGAGGTATACTAGGTGCTCCTTTTCCCTTCTTTGAGGGGAATAGCCTCTTCCTAAATTAGGAAAGGAGTGGCCAATTGGCACCTATGTGCAGAAAACAGACAACAGCTTTGCATTTTAAGAAGGAGGGTGTACTGTATTGTGGTCTTTTCCCCAGAGTGATGTTTTAAAGGCTACAGATTTTGTCTGGCATGTGGGACTAAGGCTACAGTGGTCTGTTTGAGGTAGTGATCTTGACTGCCATAGCAGCAAATATACCTTTGTATGATACGAGAGGGATGCATTGCTTCACAGACCTACCTTAGTGCTAAACAGGTGTTAAGGAACCTGAAGTGAAAGCTGAATAAGGAGAAAAACATAAAATAAGATTTAAGTCTTTTGTGTTGCAATTCTGTATGCTGAGGTGTGATAGCCTTGCTTTTCCAAAGTGGTTCCCTTGCATTTCTTGAAGAGCTTTTGCAAATATCGAATGCTAGTGAAAGCAGATGTCAAGCTTGGACAAATTATAGTGTACTTGATTGTAATTTAAAAGTAATAAAACAAGTCAGCACCAAGCAACTCATCTCAGTAAAGAAGGAAATCATTCCCTCTGTAAACAAGTTCCTCCCCTTCCATGTCAAATGAGAAGACATAGCTGCCTAGGTCACGAGGACAAAACCTTTAGGTGCAGAAGAAAAAAGTGGAAGGTGGGTTTTGAACTATATTCTCTCTTAAAGTGTTGGCTCATGATGTGGTGGAGGAAAGCTGGCAGGCAGCTCAAAATAATTTTTAGGTTTTCTTCTACACAAGGACAATAACTGTCTCCCTGGAGACAGCACTTGCAAATTCCTGGTGCATGCTCTTATTTTGGTCACAGTCTCTCCTCCACGAGGTCCATTCCCTAAAAAGCACTTTAAGCCAGATCTGTTACGAATTTGACCAAGGCAGCTTTATCCCCTCTGAGACTTACTCCCCACCCTGGAGAGAATATTCACGTAGCAAGCTACGGCTGCAATGAATAACACCAAAGAGCCTTCTTTGGAGTCGAGGTTGATGTTTATTTTAAGAAAGCACAACTCCTTGTTGTGATTTCAGACTCCAGCACAGCTGGGAATGCCATGGTCAATTGAGAAATCTGTAAAACTGGACTCCTGGGGTAGATATATTCCTAAGTAACTGTGTGTGCCTTTGCATGTCTTGTATGGCTTCTATTTTGTGTAAGACCACAGAAGAAGAACAGCACACTATTAACCATGTTAGCTGCAAGGAGAGTCACTTTCAAAGAGAAATGCTTAAGGAAAAGTACTGCGTTTCAGTTTTGAGGGACTAATTTGAAAATTATGTGTATTTACAAAAGGTGACAAGTTTTGAGAGGGTTCTCTGTGCTGATTTGGCTCCCTGTCTTCTGAATTTGGCATTATCTGGCTCAGAGGGAAGATCATACCACCACAGGATGATTGGCACTGTTTGAAGGTTAGTCTTATTCAAGAGGTGAGGATGGCATTATCGCCTAAAATACCAGGCATTATACCCTGAACAAAATGTTGCTGAACATCAAGTGTTGCTACTCCAGGAAGTTTTGATATCCAGGTGAACAGACAGTGATTCCTGCCAGTCTTCTTGATCCCTGAGCTGGAAGATTTTCTTCCTCACAGATCTGGAGACACAGGATCTTGGTGTACAGGTCACTGGAAGATCAGAGTTTCTGAGACTGAAATCTTCCAGACAGTGCCTTCCTACACAGCTCTGTAGGGACAATCTAACACAAGGGGTCGTATGGAAGTCTTTTAGGTGCTGCTGTGCTATAAATGAGAGCAATTTAAGAGCAGAGACATTGATGGTTGACACAAGTTAATCTTTTACTGTTGCTCTATTTCGTGTTTGTTAATGCATCAAGTCTGGTTTCAAATATTTTGAAAGAAGACCTGAGATTTCTCCAGTATTAACTGTGCAAGGAGAAGTCTATCCTATAAAAAGACTTTATCTTTTTATTAAAAAATGCACTAAGTCGTGGGAAAATATTCAAAATGAGGAATTATCTGATAAAGAACATGAGAGGTTTGGCTTTGGCTCGTATGAACTTTTCTAAAAGAGAAGGGACGTGTTTGTATATTTCTTATCAAGCAACTGCAGATTTATTTATATCAATCATTCCTGTAACATGACATGTGAAATTAGCATTATGATTTAACCTTACATTACAGCAAGAAGCAACATCAGTTTTGATCTTGTCTAGATGGAGGGGATGGTTTCCAAAAGTACTTTGCAAGAAATGGGAGTACTGGCTGTTCTGTATTAGTAGAGACTGGAGTTTTTTGTTCATCTGTGTTTTCAGGAGCACAATTTTTTATGGAAGCCAGAAGAAGGTTTTTCAAAACTTTCTGGTCATATTGAGAAACCTGTCCCCTGAGCAGGGCAATAATATGTTACAGTCTTTGTCACAGAGCAACCCCTTGAGGTTTTTCCTCACTTTTTTGACCTCAAATCAACTTCCCATCTTGAACATGCCGTAAACACTTGAACTGCACTCATTCCAAAAGGCAAATGCATCCGAGTTGCAATCAATGCTATTTATTTGATTTTTTGTTTGTTTGTTTGATTCTTTTCTGACAAACTGTTTAGCCTTTTTAATTTATTGATGTGCTGAGTTAATTTAGTATATTTATGTGTAGGGAACTAGGGGTGAGCTGGGGTGGATTTTTCAGCTGTGGCCACAGCATGTGCAACTGGAGGTTTAATTAGTGGATGAGGCAGCAAGAACTGATTGTTTGGTCATTTTGGGGTGTGTTTTAATCAAAATCAAGATGTGCAGCAAGTTCATAGATAATGTTTACAAATATGTATGCATTTAAACTTAATGGGACTGTTAAACTGCTTCATAAGTTTCTCAGTCCATGACCCAGTGCTCCATTAGTGATGTCCATGAAGCTTTCCTGCATAATCCCACATTATTGGCAGGATGAAGGATCAAAAATGAAAAAAATACCAAAGTGATAAGGCCTGCACTTTAAGTGCTGGATATAGAAGGAAATAGGAATTTGTCAATTAGTTTTGAATTAAGACCTCTGCTAGCCTACCTGCAGAAAAGATTTCATGCATTAGCTGAGGTCAAAATCACATGAAATAAAACCTGTTAATCTCATTCCTTCTCCTTTCCTCTGAATCTACTCTCCTTCAACTAAAAAAAAAAAAAAAGAAAAACCCAAAAAACACCACAAAAAACCCACTTAAAGATATAGAAAAAAACCTTTCAAGTGAGACTGCCTTTCTGTAACCATCTGCAGTAGTCATGGCCACCAGATGCCAGCCACACAGTCCCAAACAACTGCCATTGCATTCTCTAAGGAATAAGCATAAACAGGGAAATGAACCCTCAGATTTTTTTCTTGCAACCCTGGCTAGCAGGAATAGCTCTATATACCAGTTCTGATCACTTTCCTGAGTCAGTAAAATGTTGTTTGGCACACAGTTCCCTAAAGTTTATGGGGAGGATTTTCTGATGACATGACATATAAAAGATGGTGCCTTGCCTGTGTTTTCTCTTTCTCCCCTTCCTCACTGGCTGCTGGGTCACTGTTGTCTGGTTGAACATGCACAGCGTGTGCACTATGTGAATTCACACTTCCTTGGCAAAGGCACCTCATACAGAAAGCTCACTCCATAAATAACCTGGGCTGTGCGTTTATTCTGCTCTGAAATGCTGTAAAAAATAAAAGGCTACCTATCAAAGTTGTTTGTCTAATAATGGAGGAAGGGGATGATATTGTAAACACTGTCCAAATGAATTGTAGTAACCAGAATAAATGGTGGTTGCTGTTACTGAGAGCTGAAACTGAATTCAGGCCTTTCTAAATACATCACATGTGACTTTAATCCATTCCAGAGTCCAGGTCTTTTCCAGGCTTGGAAATTTGATGCTCCGAGGTGCTAAGCCCACTCTATTGCTATAGAAATCAATAGGGCAGCAGCCTGCTCAGCACCCCGAAAAGGTGATCAGTCTGTTTTGGTTCTCCAGGCCTGATCCTGCAGTGTTCCTATCCACACCTAATTTTGGGCAGGGATATACCACCTTTTGCAGAAGGACCACCCACTCGTCTAAGTCAGCTGGTATGTTGGGTTTACAGCATCAGGGCCTCAGTCTGTGTCCACTTATCACGTTGCTGCTTTCAAGTGCATCTTCCTTGTTCCACTCTACTTGAATAAGGCTGCATTTCTCTTTCTAAAATCAGCGGCTTATCTCCTCTTGGTGGACGAGACATTCTCAGCACAGAGCTTGTTGACAATAAACTGTGCCTAGGGTTTGGAGAAATGTGTTTACAAAGTATAAAAGAGACCACAGAGGGTAAAGTCAAACTACATCCAGCCCAAACTGATTCTTATGTGCAAGTTTAGTCCAGCAGGTGCAGAAACAGTAGGGCGGGGAATGGGTGGGGGAAACAATAAAACAAAACAAAAATGTTCTCAGTCATCAATATTTGCTGCCTGAGAAGAGGGTGAATCCTGCTTCAAACAGCCCTCTTGACGCCACCACTTAAGTGTCTGAAAAGGAGCTCTTTTGAGGTGACATTCAAACCTTTAATAGTAGGCAGTCGGTTTTGACAATAATAATTTTCTCTCATGGCAGGCCAGCGACTTTGCTGCTCACTTACCTGTCCTCGGCAGCCTGGGCAGAGTGGTAACCTAATCCCATGTGTTTTAGGGGTGAGGGGCAGAGGCAGTGCCTGCAGGGCTCCCCAGCCCATCCGTAATTATATGGCTGGCAGAGAAGTGCCTCAGGTTGCACATTAGGCCCTCGCTGAGATTAGTAATTATAATATCAGTTTTCTCCAAATAGGTCTGACAGAATGGCACTGGTAGCAGAGGTGACTCAAAGTTTAGCAAGTCTTAGGGAAAGTTTACTGTCTCCTGCTGCTTTCTGTCCCACAAATTTGGCCTCTCTAATAACCAGCACTGGCCACAAACAGTAGGAATCCTTTTCAATCACTATTAGCAACACTTCATTTCTGTCATATTTGACCCCTGGCAAGCTGCAGCCCAACAAAGAGCATTCCTCACAGAAAGTAACCAGACATCCAGGATTTGCTCTGTGACAAATGACATTTTTAAGGGCCCTTAAAAAACACTGAAACAAATTCACAGCAGGACTCTGGAAAGCCCTTTACCAACCTCCAAAGGAGATAAGGGATAGCATTGCTCTTACTTGGTAGCTTTTCATCTTTAGCTATTTCTTCTGTATGACTTCACATTTGCTGATACCTCCAATAGGAAACTGCTGCTCCCCTTCAGTGTCTTAAAAGCATGATGAGATTATTTATGCTTATATACTGAGAACTTTCCTAACACAAAGATGTCTTTCTCTAGATGTTTTCACTTGCAACTCTTTCTGAGTAGTTTAGCAACCCTCTTTTCACTGGGGAAAAACTAAGGCCCAAGGAGATGGTTATGGCCAGCAAGGCAAGTTCTAGTCTATGCCTTGACTTTAAAATAATTTTTTTAGTTCACCAGGAAAGCAAGCCTTTATTAAAATTTTGTTGTGCCCAAGAAAGAAGTCATAGTGGGTTTTGTTGGGGTTTTTTTTGCAGCTTTAATTTCTTGTCAGGACAGTCGTGCATTTGAGACCAGGTTGCTGACACTAGTATCCAGATAATTCACTGTTTTAAGGGTCTAAAATGAGTACAGTATGAACCTGGAAGAGGCAATCAGAGGGAGAAGAGAACAGAATAACTGTGTCCGGAGACAGGAACAGAATAAATAGGAGATGCACAGACTTCTCTTTGGACAGTACCAACCTGATAATTTGGAGGTGAATCCTGCTTGCTCAGTGAGACCTGTAGGACTAAGATGAGGCTGTGCTCTAGTAAGTGTAAGAAATGTATTAAAAAGCCAGGACAAAATGTGGCAAGACAGAAAATGCGGTACTTTTCATGCCACAGCTTCCTAATTGCTCTTCCCAGCTGTTGTTTCTTCTTCATTTCATTTTCTCACCCTGTGATTTACAGAGGGGAAAAACAGAAAAACATCTTGGCCGATGGTTTACAGCCACCCAGAACCAGCACTCATCAGGGTCACACTGGGTCCTTGTGCATTTGCAATCTAAATTGCTTTTAGATCAAAAGACTTCAATCAGTGCTTTCCTTGCACTACTGCCTGCGAAATGAAAGTTTCACTAATAGTTCTTAGTCTTCTGTCTTCTGTACAGTTTATATCTTTCTTGACAAACCAGTTGTTTGCACATTTCACTTCCAGTGGCCCAGCCAGCATCCATGGGTAGGGAGAAGGGGCTGGGTGGACTCACGCTCAGCACAGAATGACTGAAGGCTAAATGCCCTCTCAGCTCTGTAATGGAATTTGCCAGGGATTGGGGTTAGGTAAATGAATATCTATGAGGTACAAGAATTGTGTTTTTCAGTCATTGATGTAATGATAAGTGTATATTAAAAGGTTGCACAAAATGATTGCCACTTGCAATAGATACCTGTGAGAGCATGGGGCGGGGGGGACAAGCAGCCAAATTTCAAGAATTGCTGCACATATGTGTCTTTTCAGTCCTGAAAATGAGCACTCTCTAGAGTCTTTGATCCACAACTTGGCATTTTGGTGAAGAAGACTAAGCTAGACTGGTCAGAAAAAGAACTAGTCTGATCAAAAAGACTAAGCTAGACTGTGATGAGGGACCAAGTACTGCTTGCATTGTGCCATGGACCAAGTACTGCTTGCATTGTGCCGTGTGAGATTGTCTCCTAGACCTGTACATGCTGACTTGGACAAGTGACTGGTCCTTCTTCAAAAGGTGGTATATTTATAATGTACTGCAAATAGCCTAGGAAGGCCCAGCTTTGTTTCTGGGACTGTGTACATTGAATTGAAAGTTTATCCAGTCATCGAAATATCCTTTAATTTAAATTTAAGTTTTGTCTCATCTTCTCCTTTTTTGTCTCTTGTTGAGATGTACAGAGTGAGAAAAAATAGTACAGCAGAGCTGAAATCCTCATGGATGTTGGTGAAGTTCATGGTTTATACTAAGTTAAATCAGTAAAGAAAGCCTGGATCAAACAAAGCACCTCAAGCACCTGGGACAAAGTGTATGGCCTACCACTGCCCCCCACTCTACACTCTGCTCTTCCCACCTCAGAGGGTCTAGGCTGAAGTGCTTATCTAAGTTGTGCTATTGGACAACCATCGTGGCTGAGGCAACCATTATCCCAGCCTGACTCTCCCATTATTGTGCTTTGCCAGGTTGCTTTTCAGCTGACTGAAGTTCTTGTCTGGGGCCAGGGAGGAGAGATCCATGAGGTGTGGGGCGACACCCACACACACCCTCAGCATCATCACTGTTGCAAAGACCAGGCAATGTTAAACTGTCAGCCACTACTGGAAATCTGCAGTGGAGCTGTGCTGATCCTGCAGCATGTGAGGCAGAAAACAAATTAAAAGAAGTCTGCTCCTGCTGAGCAGGAGATGTATTCCTCGTGCTTCATGCACTGAACAGGGATTCAGGAGTCAGAGGCCAAATTTGTGATTACCCCCATTCCCTGCCTCAGCCTTGCTGCCTGCGTTTAGCGTTGCCACGTACTATCTGAGCAGAGTTTCTACGTGCCTGTGCAAAGCTGTATTTCCTTAAAAAGCCAAGATGCCTGACACAACTTAACCCTGCTCCTGAGGTTGCCGTGGATGTGAAGTATCACAGTTAAAGTGGATGTCTGAATATTTACCCTTGAGTAACGATTTTGTTTCTTGGTCGAACCGGCAGTGTAGAAGCATTGCTGCTGTTCTAATTCTCATTCCCATGGTTCATTTCTTTTTTGTGTGTGTTGCTCCGTTTGTGTGAAAATCTGCATCTTTACATGTCCAGTGATAGTCTGGTCCAGACTGAGTTAACATAAAGCTCTGTGTAGAAACAACAGGGCAGACTGGTGTTAAAAGGAAGGGAAGAAGAGGTGATTCAAAGTTTAGAGAGCTTTAGAGAAAGTTTACTGTCTCCTGTTGCTCTCCGTTCGACAGAGTTGGCCCATCTAAAACCAACACTGGCCAGCAGCAGTGGGAATCCTTTTCAATCACCATTAGCAACACTTTTATTTCCATCATACTTGACCACAGCAGGCTGCATCCCAGTGAAGAGCATTCCTTTCAGAAAGCCAGCAGACATTCAAGTGCAGCGGATTTACTGTGTGAAAATGGCATTTTTAGGGGCTTCTGAAAATGTTTAAATGAATGCTCTTTTTTTTTATTCTTTCTCACAGCTTGATTCTCAGCTTAGAAAGCCCTTCTTGCTAAACAATTTTAGAGTTTTCTACAGGAGCTTAGAAGTTAGGTTAATGATCACGATACAAATGTTCTGTTGCTGCTGTGAAATTACACATTTCTTAAGTCCTCTATATTGTTAAAACAAATGTTTGTAGCTATTTTGTTCAGGGTGAATGAATTGGCGTTAATGATGCATATTTTTGAGACTACAAAAGAATTCTGCAGTCTTTTAGTTTCGATGAAACTCTGCAGTAACGTTTTCAAGGCTGTCTTGCAGAGACTAGCAGGACAGCTTTCCATAACACAGCCCTGTGCAAGCTGAAAAGAGCCAAAAAGAAAAATTCCCCCCACCCAGTTTGGCCCTATTCCTAAAACTTTCCATATCTCGTTAATCAGGAGACTGGTTTCAGGTCAGAGGGAGCCACTGAAGGGACATAAAGTGAAAGCTTATTTGTTGGAGAGAACAAATAGGAATAAAGTCAGTCTCCATTACAAATCATAGCTAAAGCAGAGTTACAAGGAGCTGGCTAAATTCACCTCGCAGTTCAGTGGAGTTGTAGGACTTCCCTTCACTCCCCAGACCAGATTAAAGTGGCTCTGGGTTTGGTTCCTTCCCTGTGCAGAAATGCCTGGGCTCACGCCAGTTCTGACTGGAATCAAAGGGAATCTCTCTTCTGCAGTGAATTATGTGATGGGCAATTATGCGCAAATAACTATAAAAGTATGGAGTTTGTCAAGTTCCCGTAAAGTCCCTGTTTATATTCACAAACTTTTACTGTCTTCTTCCCTGAGGCTGAAGATTTCAGAAGCAGCATGTGAACTTTGTACCCCTCATAATTTATTTTTTTTTCCCTGATCCCACTTTTGGGGGTATCACTGAACCAGTGGCTGCCCCCACAATGGGATTTCACTCATTGGTTCAACATACTGCCCCCTACACAACCTGTAATTGTGTCCCAAATTAATCCCACCTCACTAAATTAATAGCCTAGTCAACAAAGAACAATCTTTTACAGTTACCAGAAAGAAATTATCATATCAGCCCACCTATGGGATGAATCATCTCCTGAAGAGGTTGTAGTTCGTTGTTAATGATGGAGTCTGGGTGAGTCATCCCCTAATTGAGATGCCACCAGTAAGACTGTGTGACTCCAGGGCTGTGGTGAGCCACCCTGAAGCTCTTCTGTATGTTCAAAGCACTGGGTACAAATTTGGTATGGGTAAGTGTGAAAACATAATGCAAAATGCGGTTCAAAACCCATGCACAATGGAACAGTTTGACCTGTTTCTGTTATTCTCAGGGAAAAGTGCAGCAACACTTTGGGAATCAAGTACATAATTTGAATATTGGGCCTTTTAATTGATCCCAGTCCTGATGAAGACAGGCTTGGCATTACATACTGTATGATCACTGGCACAGCAGGGGCAGTTAGACAGAGGGGATTGAGTGGTGTGTTCATGAAAGACCTAATGGAAATCAAAGATAAAATGTTGCCTCCAGGAAATTATGCTCCACCACACATGTGGTCTGTTCTTTCTTATACCAAGAATATAGGGAATATTTAATGAACTGGATCTCAAGTGAGTATAGTTGGTTCCCACTGCAACTATGTAGTCTCCATTAAATACAATACTGTATTTTTGATGGGCAAGCAAATTGGCTTCTTTCCTTTTGTTTTGTTTTGTGTCGCTGACATTAGCCAAGGGCCTACATTTCCAATTTCCTACAGTAAATTGTGCTTGTCCACTTTGTAAGAGTACAGAACAAAGGTGTATGAATGTGTGTGTTGAGGCTGGCAGTGTGGAAGATGGAGTTCATAGTCCAGGTCCTGCTGGTTTTAATTTAGATTGAGGGGAATGTTTACTTAACTGACAGTTATTTTCTTTCCGGAAATCATTGTCCTATTAACAGTTCTTTTGTCCTTGTGCACTCCTGAATTACAATAATGTTCAGTTAAAAGGTGTTTGGACTGCAATACTGCATTTAAATGACTGACTCATTCAGGTGCACTACAGACTGTGAGTTAGACCTTCATTATAGATGGACTAATTCAGACTTAAGGTGAAAAGTGCTCAGCAAGCATGGGTTTATCTTGTTTCTGCCAAGTAAAACCATTCTTGTTTTGATGGTATTTTCCAGTTTAACGTTTGTTATTAGGATGTAGGTGGGGAAGTATGTGTGTGTCTCCTACTTTGGCAGCAAAATCAGTAGCCACTGGGTGCTGAGAAGATTTGAAAGTGCAGCCAGTGCAATGTTCACAGTGATCAAACTGGAGCTATTGCTGCTATGTCAGCTGCCAAGAAGACACAGTTAGAGACTTCATTCAGGGAGAATGAGGAAAATTCATAGTCCCATGACATTAAATAAAGAGAACAGCCAAAACCCTTATTATGTATTTCCTTTTTTCCATTTCTTTGTATGTGTTTTCCTCCTCCTTTACATTTCTCTGTGTCAGAAGGGTTCTTGTTTAAAAGGTTTTGTAGGTGTTAGTAACAAACGCAGCCAAACTTGTAGTCTGATCTATCCGACCAGCTCCTCCTGCCACAAACAGCTGTTCTTTCCTTTCAAACCCTCCAAAACCACTCTGACCTAAATTTTTCATTTTTAAAAAGTGAGTCATCAATCATAACCTTTCTCGTAAGGAGAAGAAGATACTTCTGAACAATAACTATAAAATTTCCTTGCGTTCCTTTCAAAACGGTGTCTGTTGCTCTTCCTGAAAGAACTGTCCTTTTCCTGCACCTACCAGTCCTTCTTACTGTGTAACTTCTTCTTCATCCTCTCTCAAAGCTTGCTAACGCTTTGTCTTCCCACTTGTATCACATTTGCTGACTTTTACCCTTTCCATCTTGTTTCCATGGGCCTAGTCTGGTACCACTGAAATTAATGGACTTTTTGGCAATTCCTCCGTCTATAACAAAGCCGGATGCTGTCTAAGTGCTGCTGCACTTGGACCAGTAGCAAAAGTATCAGGTTGCCTATGAAACTCCATCATGCTGGTGCTCTACAGGAAAGCCAGCGCTGCTTTTGTCAAGCTAGCCAGGATGTACATCATTGCTAAAGAAGCAGTCGGGCCGTACGGAAAATTAAATCAAACTCCCAAGATGAATTGGAGATTGGCTTCCTCCCAGTTCTGTTCCTCAGGCTGAGGTCTTTAGCAGACATATGCTGGAGGAGGGATCAGGAAAGAAGGGAGAAGATGGAGCAGGAGAAAGAGAAGTTTTAAATGCCCTGAGGCAAAAGCTTAGCTGTCCTCTGCAGTAGTTTCTAGCTCTCTGAAAACCCCTTGCTCTCGGGTACTGAATGAGTACTCACCATTCCAATTTCTTTTTTTTTTTTTCCCCTTCTCTCCATAGAAGTATAAATATCAGTCTGTCCTAGTAGGGTAATTTGACTTCTGGAACAGAAAAAGGTTAAAAAGTTGTTTGGAAAACTTTGCAAAAGTGTATAATGAGCATGTTACCTGCCTTGTCTCCACACTGGAGAGCTGTGTTACAAAAACTCTTCTTGAACTGTTGGCTCAAACTTCCTTTTTAGGTAAAATAAGACAGTCCACATAAACCAGACAAGGCAAAGCAACTTGCAAAAAAAAGGAACAGAGTTTGAAAGAGGGAGAATCACAAATCAGGGATTGGAAAAAACATCTATACTTTGTCCTGGATTCATCCTCTGCAAGCACTTCAGTGATGCTTTAGAAAGCTAGGAACCCTAAGCTTTCTCTTGTCAGTAGAAACCAGGGGGTATCTCCAAAGAGTGATTCTGCTCAGCTGAAACCTGAGTCAGCCTGTCCACATAAAATGTCTCCCTGAGTAAATGATAAAGGAAGCAAAGGGCAATTCATTTTGTGCTTTTGGCACCTCAATGAAATGCTTAGATTTGAAAAGGATGAAGTTGGTTAAAGGGTTAAAGTGTGTATGAGTCTGCAGAGAGAAAAAAGGGCATTAGAACCTGTGACACAGAGGAAGGATCAACAGGTGAAGGAGGTTGTAAGTATGGGGCAAAGGAAAGAGGAAAAATAGTGGAAGCCAGGAATAGATGAGACCAAGTGATGGGCACTTGGCAGCCACCTCTGGTGACAGAGAGGAGGAAATGTGAAACAAGTGTCCCTGGTTTTAGCTCTTTTCAGTACACAGTGGAGGTAAGACAGGGTTAGAAGCTGAGAGTTAGGATTGCTTAGGAAGAAACAACCAGAGCATCTCTAGGTGTCCTGGAGACTGTGGTAGATAGACTACATGCAAACCTGTTTCCGATAAGCTCAGCGTAGCTGGGATTTTATGCTTAAATGGTCTTGTTAACTACCATTAATAATTTGCAGCACAAGCAGACAAAAAAATAAAATACCTTTTCCATGGTAAAAGACCCACCCTAAATAATTTTGTATTTTCTCTCAGATGTATGTGTAGGACCAGCAGGGTCATAGCAATCCCTGAAAGGTTAGAGAATTTGTTTGTTAAGAGACCATTGCTCTCCCATTTGTTTATTGCTTCACCTGACACCTTAAGCACTCCACATGTTGCTGAGGGTTGTCTATAAATCATTTATCTTGTACCAAATTAAGAAGACCATCTGTTGAAGAAAGCCTGTGTAAAGAGGTTGCCTGGAATGCAGCAGTGATGAAACTGCACCTCTACCATCATTTGAAGCCCTGCTTTCCCTGCAGAGAAGGGGACAGGATTGGTTTTCTGTTGAGCAACACACAGCTCCAGTGAATCTGTAATTTGCAAATGTCTGTTGATTGAATTTGTGTATTAATGGTTATAAGGATCTTCCTCCTTAAGCTATAAATCACATTTTATGGTATTAATTCATAGGAAATGATTAAAGCATCCTAAATAGGTAAAGATTTACAGGTTTAATATTAGCTGCTTGACTGGCATCTCCTCTTGATGTTGTAGTTCCAGAAGACTGATTGGAGTGTGTTCATTTTTATGGAGTTTTTCTTCATTAATAACCTGGTTTTGACTCCATCAAACATATGCAAGGGACACAGAGACAGTTATTTGTTCTGAGTATGAGGGACTGTAGGTTAAACGTTTTCCTTCATTTCAGATTAGTTACAGTCCTGTGTTCCCAGCCTTAATCAACAACTCACTACTGGGATATATGTGAAACAGGAAAGCAGTCAGGTTATGTTCTTCATGGCAAGTTTCTGAAAAGTCAAGGAGGTCTACTGTGACAGTCCTCTGACTTCTGGCTGTTGGTTTTTTCTTTAACCTGAACATGTAAAGTATTTCCATTTTTTTTCAAAGAATGTGCAATCCTTAAAAAAAATAATCTTCCTGATTTGAAGACATGACAGCATAGATGCCTGGGACATCAGTTCAGAGAATGTTTTCCCAGGTAAGGTGCAGCAAAGAAGAAACAAAGTGTTGTGAGAGAATAGTTTGTGAAATACTATTTGTGTATTGGAGAGGACAGAGGGCAATGCAGAGAGGATAGGAGACATAGTATTTGGGTCTGGGAAGGTCCTGGATGGTCAAGAGAATAGGACTGACTTGTGATGGCATAAAATAGGAAAATCTTTGTTGAATGATAGGTTGAATTTCAGTCTCTTGGTGCCTGGATGTGCATAACTTGTGTATCTCTAAGTTACCACATTTCTAAAGCAAACAAGGCTGTGTTGGCATCTCAGCTTTACCTCCCCAGAAGTACCTCCATGTCTAATCCAACTCCTCAGGCTAATAACAAATTTGAGGGTGCTCCCTTTTATTTTGATATAAGCATTTTTCTTTTCTGGAAGGCTTTGATCTCCTAAAAACGAGATGCTTTTTTGGTGTCATCTAAATCAAGTGCATCACACTGCTCTTCAGTAAACACTAAGATCTTAATACTACTCAACTCCTAACCTCGCTCGTTGGGCCACTTGAGGATGAAGTATGATCAGTTGTTAGACAGGATGGAAGATGGATCAAATCAGTAGTTTCCAAACTGTGATTCACAGATCTGAAAGTCTGATGAGATTTGTCTGATATTGAGAATTTTTCATGCTTTGGTTCAGCTATTAAATCATGTTCAGAGAAATTCACTAGTCAGAAACATATCATTAGCTGATAATTTGACTGTCAGGAGTCAATGTAGTCATGCAGCCCCACTCTGCCTGAAGAATTGTCCCTTTTCCCAGACTTTGTTCAAAATCTCTTTCTGTTAAAAGCAGCAGCAGTGTCTTTGCCACTGCAAAATGATGTAGTTCCCAGTGGGAGGGAAAGTCTTCGTGATTGCCTTTATTTAAGAGATGTACATGGTATAAAATGTTGTGCACTCTTCTGGTTTTCCTTCCAAGAAGTTGATGTGAAAGCCAGTTATTACTACCACAGAGAAATAGAAGAACTATAATATTAGGATGTTTATATTTTAAAGGTGGTCCATGCACAGTGCCTGGAGGATCTTGTGATGAGATGTCACATCAAATAAGAAATGCAATACTCAAACTCAGTTGTCATGAAAAGAAGGTTTTACTTTTACTCTATTCCAAGACTCTAAATCCATTCCAGGGAAAAAAAAAAAAAAAGACTCGGTTTCAGAATTATTTTTATTTTGCTTTGAACGCTGTTCACACACACTAAATGAAAAAGGACTTTCATGTTGTGATTACAGAAAGTAGCTCAAAGAACATTTTAATGCTACTTGCTCCTACTTTTGATTTCATGTTCCAGAAATGTCTGTGGTGCTTGCTAAAGATCATAAAGCATCATCAGCCTCTCCTTTGCCATGCATAATGAGAGCCAGCATTTCAACAACACTGGGAAGAAGCTTTATTTACATAGCACAAAGGAAAACAACTTTTTGAAAGACTAACATTAATCATGGACAGTATAGCAAATCACAATGTTTTCACAGCAAAACACAATCAAATGTTTTTATTCTAACCAAAGAACAGGTTTGCAATTCTGAGAATAATACTGTGCTTCACACCAAGGAGACACAAAAGCGTTTTTCCAGCACTGTGCCACTAAACCTCCTTTTCCTCTGGAAGAAGAGCTTCGTTCTGACAATGCTGACTGTGTTTAGTGAACCTTGAAGTCAATGGGACTCTATCCATGATATCTATTCATATCTCCTGGGTCTTTGTCAATAGACCTCTGGGAAAAACATTTTCTTTGCCCTGGTCATCAGTCTGTTCACACTGGTGCACACATGAGGCTGAGCAGATAGCTGGGGTATTTATGGGGACACTGCTGGTCTCTGTGTTCCAGCTCATGGACACAGCAGAGACCCTACCCTTTGGGACAGGGATCTGGAAGGAAATTGCCATCTTGTGGTGAATATAAATGTAGGTTTGGGATTTTGGGTGGCTTTTGAATTTGGTTTTGGAGAGGAGAAAGTGTAATTTTTCTCTTGTCCTGTTAGAAGAGACATGGATTTGCTTTGGATATCATTTTTGTTAGCTCACTGCATTCAGTAGAAATGGGTGGAGTCTCTAGGTCACTGGGATGACTTACTACTAGATAGATAAGATACCTAAATCATTATAATTATATTCACTCCCTGCTTCCTTCACACATTTGCAGAGCTCATGTGTTGTCTAAAAGTGAGTGGAGCAATGGAAAGGGAGAAACACGCCTGTAGATGTGAACTAAGGCTGTTAAATCTATAGGAAATTACTTTGAGTGCACTGGTTTATTCAGAAAGCTTAATGCTGTTGTATGGTTCTTTCTATGATACTGTTCAATAACATCTAGATTCTTACTCCTTGTCTTTGCTTCTTTGAGAAATATTCTTTTCTTACAGTCTGAATGGAGTTTGAAAAGGTGTGTGAGATTCACAGGGATTTCCCCCCAAACAAGTCAAATATTTACAGCCTTTTTTTTTTTTAATCAATTAATTCCAGTGTTTAATCCATCAAAAGCAGTTTGATGCAAAAGTTGCATCTTCATGCCTTGAAACCTTACATTTCCTTCTCAAGCTGCTTCCTTCACTGTTCCAAAGAGAACACAGCTCCCATGTTGCTAACAATAGTAATGTAGATCCTTAAATACACTACTTGTAACAACAGCTCCTGAGATATCTTCCTGGTGATTCCCTTTTTATGTAATTATGGGTATTTGCATCAAAAATCTGTGACAGCTTGAAAAACTTTGATCAGTGTCACAGCATTTCTGCTTCCTGGCCTGTTTTTCATATTCCCAGGAAAATCTCATCTTGCCTAACACTGATCTTTTTGGCATTGCCCTTTAATTGCTGCCACCCATTCAATCAAAGCTGGGTAGCAGCTGCCAAGCTCTAGAATTTCCTTTCTTTATTTCTTGAAGAACGTCCTTACCTCGTCTTTCTTGAGTGTTTTCTATACATACATTTTTTACTCCCTGTTCCCTAAGGTAGTGTGTGCTTGCAATTAGTGGAGCTTTTGAGCAAATTTAGGCCACTGATACACAGCTCCATAATCACCCCTTTTCCACTCTTTTCCAGTCATTCTTTTGTGCTGGACAAATATATTTCACGACATAATAATGTCCCTTGGCAGATTTGATCTCATTCTCTTAACGTGAATGTTTATAGACAGTGGACTCAATGTGCCAGTTAAAACAGATTTTGATTTCGCTTATCTGCAGCCAAAGTTCTTGGCCCCTGGTGCACAACCAAACCATGTGTAAAAAGATATTCAGCTCTGAATGAGATCACTAACATCTGTTGCTGTACATAACGTTTAATCTTCAAACACCATCAACAACAACAAAAATCAGGCAGTCAAAAATGCAGAAGTGGAGAAACATGAGTGCTGTAAGAGCAGCTTCAACTGCTCTTTATTGCTGCCATGCCTTGTGCACACAGTGGTGCTCTCCTTGCAGCTACAGCAACCTGCCCCAAGGAGTCCCTGAGGATTGTAGGAGGAAAATTAAAAAAAAAAAAAAAAAAAATTCTGAGAAGAACAACCCAAAATGCAACTACTCCACACCAATCTCATCCCTGGGCATTTTGGTTCTTGCGCAGTGCAGGGGTGGAAGGGTGGTAAACGATAGAGGTACTGAAGTGGTCAAGAGTGTTTACTAAATAGTCTCTGATTTGCAGATATTAACCCGACCTTTATGGTAAAATTAGATCATAATCATTCCGGTTGCTCCTGATAGTGTACAAAGGCAATTTTGAATGTCCTCTTCTTTGTGGTATTCCTGAGAGATAAAATATCATCACAATTTTCCCACTGTCCTAAAAAACAGGTAGTAGCAGCCGTCCCTCCAGATGTTCTTTGCGTTGTCATTGACAAATTTATATTTCTTCTCCTTTCTCTGTTCCTTAGAGCTATGGTGCCACCTGGAAGAGGAGCTGAATAAGGTATCTGTGCTTTACACAACCTTCCAAAATGCTGGGATCCCACCTTGGAACTTTTTCAGAAAGGTTAGGAAGAGTCCTGCTCTAGATAGATGTATATTTTTCTCTTTGTGGGTGGTAGATGATCTTGGCTTATTCACAGGCACTGTCCAATGTGCCTGGAGTCTGATAACCTCAGCCATCTGAATCACACCCATGTGTACTCGTGAATTCTTGACAACTTTGCTGAAACCTCACATATTCTGCTTACTGCTTTTCTTAATCACAGGGATTCTCCCATGATTCACTGAGTGCTTGCTCAGACTTACATTTGTTGGGTTCCACTGAAACGTGTCTTGAAGCTATGCTGTTTTTTAAATACAGGGACAAAATACCATGGCAATGGTATTGGGAATAATATAAGAGACTGGTGATAATAAAATAAATTAAAGTTTAATGCTAGCAGTGGAAGTTAGTTATGACATTTTAGTTATATTGTTCTGTCTTCTAAAACCATAGTTTTAAGTCCTCGAGGAAGGAAACGTTTATGGAATTTTGTTGCATGACAATGCTGTTGTAAAGGTACCTGCTGGTCTGTTGTTGTTATGTTCCCCATCTCCTTGACTGCTCCGGATTTTCACTGATTTCACAGAAATTCCATCACAGTCTTGCACGGGCTGTTCCATCAAATGGAAATTCGGGTCTCATGTCCTTTCCAGGAGTCACCATGGTTAATGAACCTGCCCCAGGATTTCCTATGTGATTTGTGTTCGGTACCTGTGGTTATACCCTCTCATTCCTTGCAGTGAAACAGATGTTTGTCATATGGTCCTAAACATATAAACCGGCCCGGGTCTTTCCAAGTGATTTGTGTGCCAAAGAATTCAATTATGGCTCTGAATAGGCCTGGGCCATAACGCTGCAAGACGAGCTTATTTAACAGAAATTCTAGAGTGTTTGGCACGTTATGTTTACCAGGGTGAGGCGAGCAGGAATGAAATGCAGTCCTGGAAAGAGAACTGTCATGCAGATGACTCACTGCCATCAAACACTTTGAGAAAATATGGTCTCTAAATGTTATGTCTACAACTAATTAACTTTATTTATTGTAAGACCTATAGAAATACAGAAACTGTGAAGTTTAGGGAAAATTAAATTAGGTTTTCAAACAAATGCCAGGCTGCCCAGCGTTCCTTCTTTTGGAAAAAAAAAAAAAAAAAAAACCAACCAAACCATCAGTCTCTTTGCCAAGTAAAGTGAAATATGCTAAAATGCAAATGTTGATGTGTTTCAAGAAGGAAATTCAATCGCTGAATCAAACTTTGCTTTCAAAAATTGAAATGTTAAAATCATCCAGGTTTCAAACCAAAAAGTAGGCTCACATATACACAGTTTTTATTTAATCAGAAGCTTTGACATTTTTACTTTAACTTCCTTCTCCAAATATTGTATTTTTCCCCACTGAAGTATTCCCAATTTACACAGTGTACTCACACTCAGATAGGCACTTTTGCGCTAGAGCTGACAGACTTAGTTCCAGATGTGAGTATATGTATGTATATATGTATGTGCCATATAATAGATATTGATTTTTTCCCCCACTTTTTGGTTACTAATGTCCCAAAATTGTTTGAGTATACTTGTGTAAGAATTGACAGCACTAGAGACATGATGGCATATGCTCTTTCATTAAAAGGGAGGGCAGGACAAGGTTCAGGATTGACATTCCTGAATGAAAATACTGTGATCTTCAGTGCAGTGGGCACAGGGGCACCAAGTGGTGCCTCACGCTGATAGAACAGGACATGTGTTCTTGCCTAAGTACTTTGATGATTTGTTAATGGCATCAAAAGACAAAAGAGAGGAGAGAGGAGATGGATGTGCCCTGTCTTTACAGTGGGTGGGTATCTGAAGGGCCAAATTCTCTACGGGACAACAAAAATAATGCCTTTCAAAGTAGGTCTTGGGAAACAATTTTTTCCCTGTGAAAGCTACTGATCCTCAAACAGCACTGAGAAAAAATATTGAGTAGTCAGATTAGTGACCTTAGGCAAATCAACACCACGTAGCACAGTCCATTTAAACTTCAGATCCTGGAAAAGCTGTTTGAAGGCTGGCTTCGTGAGCTAGCAGTAGGCTGGCACTCTTTTTCCCTCTTCAGGAGAATGGTCCCTCCTCTTGGCAGGTGAAAAGTAGCTCTGTGGAATCCTGCATCCCAGCATCAGTTGGAGGGCAGACCAGGAAGTCACGTCTCTACTCGCCAGCCAGCGTGGCGATGTGGATGTGTGGAGAGCAAGAACATCTTTCTTCAGCCTGGTCAGGACATTGTCAGCACAGGACTGAGTCTAAGTTCACAGGGAGTCCTGCCAAGCACCTTCTGGCTCTTTAGTACAGGAATGGCACACAGGAGCCAAGAGAGGGAAGCCCTGAAGAAAGGCTGTGGCCAAAACTATAGAAATCAAGCCTGGGTCTGAATAGAGCACTTTGCTGACCAAATTTGGATTGTCACCAATTGCTTCTATTTAATGAGACCCTGTGGAAAGCAGTTCCTCACGCTATAAACTTCCGAAAGAGGGGGAGAAGAGCGTCTAGGTCGGTGATTAACCAACTAGAATAATGAGCTGTGTGTGAGACACTTTGGGGGATAGCAGTGATTCAGTTTGCCGAAAGAATGAGGTGTCATTTCATTTTTTTAGGGATGTAAGTTTGTAACTAATTTTTGTCTCTCCTTGCCAGCGTAACGGTTTGAATGTTAATTTAATTTTGCAGAATATCATTTATGTAAATGTAATTAGAAGGGAAACATGATCGGGAGATGCACAGCACCAAAGAAAATTTATTACTCCGAGGGGTATTGCTCTAATCATTCAACTGCAATATTGAGTTTCCCCAGATTTAATCTAAAAGCAATAAATTACAAAAGGCTAATGTCCTGCCCAACAAAAAGCTGTCATGAACCCAAGTTTCTGTGGGGAAAAAATTCAACTTCATTTCAGCAACAGGCTCTCCTCGTTTACACATTCCTTTTATGATTCCAGTCGAGTCAAAGTAAAATGAATACAAATGTGAGAGTTCGCACAGTTTCCCTGAATATGTATGTGTGTCTGTTGGTGATTGTAATAATCAGCAATCCAAGGAGCTGGGGCTCTGTTATCTCAGGTAGAATTAGGAATGCAGTCCCACAAAGATACCACTGCAAATTCTTCTCCCCACCTTCACATGACCCTGTGATTTAGGGGAAGGCAAACTCGAGTCTGATTAATTCCAGTGTCCATATGAAAGTCTGTTGCTAATGTGCAGTTGTCTTTGTTCTGCCAACAAAATGAATGAGAAGAAACAAGCTGTCCTTTTGCCTGTGCTGGTGACTGCAACCTATGTGCTCCGTGGGAAACACTGGCTGTGTGTGGAAGTCACTCTGTTGATGCTGCTGGTCTGGATTTACTAAAGGGACACTTTTGCAAGGTGGAATGAAAAACAAATGGATAATCAAATAATATTGGGTGCTTACTTCTCAAAAACCTTGAGTAGCAGTTCTGCTGTTCAAGGAGCATCTCTCCACTCGATAAAACTTGCAAGGAAAATTTGTCAGGAAATAAACAACAGCTAGGCAAAATAAGAATTGGTAAATGCTCCCCTAATGTGTAGGCTAAAACACTGTTAAGTGTTGGGGTTTTGTGGGGCAATTTAGTATGAAGGCTGATGCCAACATTACACTTCTCTAAGAAGTGGAGTAATTAGTACAGGAAATAGGTTTCTTATGTTTTACTTAGCCAAATTCATCTCTGGTTTAACTCCACTGTAGCCTGTGTTACATTTGTTCTTATTTTCCAGTATTTCTCTGCACAGTTTTTTACATCATGACCTTTAATTCACTGTGATTGTCTTTTATTTTAGGTAGGGGCCATAGTTCCTCTCTCAATTTGTTAGTATCAATTATGTTGTAAGCCTTCGTTTCTTGGCTTGCAAAATGAAACCCATCAGATCTGCAACAAGTTTTTACAAAGTGCACATTGGCAGGTTTACAGATTCCCACAGCTGTACATGGGACGCAGGGAGAAGCACAGGGCTGCAGCCTCAAAGGCACGGAGCAACAGAACTATGAGAGGACCGGGGAAAAATGCTAGGAACAGAGAAAAACAACGCTGTTAGAAGCAGGGGAGGAGCTTCTCAACATATGAATTACTCATGTCCTTATGGAGCAGAAATACATCTTAGGAGGATGGCTGAAAGCAGTAATGAGCAGTCTAGAGAATGAGAGAAAGTGACTGAACTTGGTGGGACATATAAACAAGCTATTGAGGCTCAGAACCTACTGCTCACCAGCAAAGCCAAGCCAGTTATGAAAACAATCACTGAATTCAAATCAGTGTCTTCTTCCTTGTCCCATGCAAGCTCTGGAGATAATGACTTTGACCGAGATGGCTGTGAGGATGTGGATACACAGGTCTGTGCTGGGGTCCCGTGCTGTGATACCCCTGGTGAGACAGGGAGGCAGCTGCCTCCTCCTCCTCCTCCTCCTGCCTCTTGTATGTGTTGCAGAGATGAGTTCCTGTTGCTGGGAACTCCTGCTTATAGGGCTGCTTCCATGTGGCAGACACCCCAACTTCTGTTTCATTTCATCCAGCCCAAAGTCAAACTGAAAGGAGGAGAAGATGATTGAATAGATTTGTAACAACATTCATGCTGCATCAGGTTTTGGTCTGTAGGGTACTGGTGTAAAGCTGTTAGAGTTGTAATACTCCACCCACGGGTGTTTAGGGAGGTCCAAATGTGCGCAGCAGAACATAGGACAGACTTGTTGTGTGTACACTTAATTAACAATCAACATGCACAGTACTAATCATCTCATCCTTGACTGTGTGCAAGTACAGCACAGATCATGGCAACCTGAACAGTAAGCTGCAGTCCTCTGCTGTATAATTACATAGAGGATCTGCCACAGTCAGGGCTAGTTCTGTGTTTTCTTGAAGGGAAATCAGTGGAGGAGGACAAAAGTACAGATTATAATGGGAAAGTTCCTACCTTAGTGATTTTTGGGGTACACAAATTGCAAGATGCAGTGCTAAGAGACCTGAGATGTATTTTTCATTTCATAGGGTGTAATTGCTCTAGTTGTGAAATAACGTTTAAGATTTTTGTCTCTTTAGTTTTTGCATAATGCAAGAAGGAAAATCCTTTATCGTGGAAAGGGTTTTCTGCCCCAAATGAAGACTACTCTTCTAAAATTCCTTAAGAGACATACATGAAGATTTTATTAGACAAAGAAGTGTTCTAAGATCATCATCATTTATTACAGTTCCTGTGTTTTTCATTCCAATGAGATTTATAATTATAAACTGGTAATTAAAGAGGCTCCACTCTGTAATTCCATAGGAATTCCACTGTGATCTGACATTAATTAGCAACCAATTATAAATTATGATATAACTTTTACAAAGCCCACTAGTGTCTGGATGCTTTCTTTCAGTTACAAGGAAATGTTAGGAGCAATTTCACTTTTGTAAGCTGGAGCTTTGTTGCAGGTTGATCAGTACAAGCACAGGCTGTGGATGTGGTTCCACGATGCATCAACTACAGGGATGGTGGGCAGGTTCAACCTGCTCTAAGATTTTGAAAGAATTTTTATCCTAGTCTTTCTTGAAATAGGCATCTAGCTTACAAGATTTTGACCGTCTGTCCTGTCAACAAGCGTGCACTCTTCTATGCATAGATTTTGTCTGACATGTTCTGTAAATCAGAGTGATATGGTGCATTGTTTGATGCCTGGTGAGAGCTCTCTCTGCCTTGAAAGTACATTCTAAATATTTACAGCCAATCAGGAAGAAGAGAAAAAGAGTTACAGGCTCCAGTGAGAATATCTGTAGATAGAGAAGATGTGAGGGCAGGTTGAGGGTTTAAGGTTAAGCTTGTTAACTTTCAGAATTCTGGCATTGTTTAGCCATCTGCATTAAAAATCTGATATTTAATGGAATTTGTATGTGCCCAAAATCTGATAGGTAAGGTGCTACCTGGAGATATTTTGGTGATAAAACACCCAATCCATGTGGATCATCAATACTTAACATATCTCTTTCCTTTTTTTCTTCCTGCTCCTCTTTATTTCTTTTCATTTTTTATCCCTTTTTTTTTCTTTTTTTTATGAATTCAGGTCAGTAAACATCATTAAACTTGTCAGAAAAATAGGGGGAGTGGGATAATAACCAAATCCATTACTTGCATAACCATGAAGTTAACAAGAGACTTAAAAGGAGACAACAGATTCTTTTTGCATAGACGAAATCATGAGGTAAGATTTCAGTCTTGCCCTGTAGATTAATTTCCACCAACTCCATTAAACCTAATGAAAATCACCTGAGTGTTTCTAAATATTTCTTATCACACTTCTCTCTTACCTCTTTGCAGCTTCTCCCTGTCACCTTCCACAACTCTCTGGATCGAACCTCCAAGACTGTTCCCAAGAAGCGTGGCTTCTGATCTGATCTAAGTTGGTACAGGTAACAAAGTGGAGAGAGTGTGCTCCTTTTGGTCATCTCCACATCCAGCTTTCATCACAAAGCACAACTACTCTGAGCACAAAGCTGTTCAGGAAAGTAAAAGTGTGGCTTATTTTTGTTGGCTTTGAAGTCCCAGGTGTTTCTCAGGGTCGGTGTGGTTGCATGGATGTGCATCATTTATTTTCTCATTATAGTTTTTTGCCAGTTTGCAGTAGGGAACATGTATGGGAGCAATCATCTTATAGACAAATCCAACAGTCTTGACCAAGAGATAGTCCCTTGCTAATGGGATTGTACCTATTCTCCTATAAAAATAGATGAGACTTCAGCTCAGAAATTCCTGTAAGAATCTCATTCTGGTATGTTGCATCTAACTGGTTATCAGGACATCTCTGAATAGCTTTGCCAGTAAGCCAGAGATGCGTCACTGACAGCGAGGAACAAAATGCAGCTTTAGCATAGGGAAATGTTATAATCTCACTCGATCAGATTGGCATCAGCAGTGAATCAGTCTACTCCTGTTGGACCCAGAGAGTACACATGAACTAAACTTGCTGCTTTTACTTGTAACTATCCCTAAAAGGGATTAAGCTTTTAAGATCTGGCTACATGCATTTCAGATATTAATATGTTCTCTTGGTTCTGTGCCTGAGCAAGATTTAGAGGATTTTGTAGAACAGCTGGATGCTAAAGCTTTAGGAGATCCAGCGTCAAAACAGGGCTCACAGTAACCAACACTCTGTCAGCAAATCCTAATGTTCTATATTTAACCTATTATTACAATTGTGTTTTGTTATTTTTGATTACCTTCATCCCAAAAGTTTGGTTTCTGTATGACTGCAGAACAAGGCAAACTCAGTTAAGCCTATAAAAGTTACCTCACAGTTTTCTTTTTAGCTCGCTGTTGATTTGATGGCATCTGAAAGGGCAAATAAGAAAGGGAGGTATTATGTTTCAAGAAGAGAGTTATAAAAGCCTGAACTGCATCCGAAGTATATTTTACTCCTAATAATGGGAACTGGATGAACAGCATTTAAAAATATATGAACCTGCCCCAACTACACTGGTTCAGAAATAACTGATCTAATGCAGTTTTCCAAAGAATAATTGATATTATATAATCATAACTGGCAGTTGATGTCATGAAAGTGACACTTGGCACTTTCCTGCTAACCAGTTTAACATCATCAATTAAAACATCACTTGTGTAATGACATTTTAGTAACCAGTTTAATATCATAAATTATGACATCACCTTCTTTTATGGCATCAGGGTTAAATAAAAGGTTTTCTTTAGAAAAGTGAAAGAAAAAAAAAAAAGAGAAACCTTAAGATTGCCTCTCATTTTGTCTTTGTAAAAGGTACGTGTGTTGTATCCCTCTGGTCACTGTCCTCATTAGGGAGGGTCTGAAAGCTGAAAAGCTACAAACAGGGTTGAAATAACCAATGGAGAAGAACATGCTTCAGGTTAGCCCAGACAACCCCCCAGAAGACAGTAGTGTCCTTTGCATCATAGCAGTGAAAATCATCCAGAAAAAGAGAAGAAAGAATGGGCATGCTCATGGAACCCGATGAACTCAATTACAGTGCAGTAATATCTACTGAGATATGGTGTGAAAGTTCAAGATTGCATCATTACCCACCAGTGCAAGTTCCTTTTCTTCCTGGTTAGTGGCTTTAAAGTAATCATTTTTATACTATTCTTCACTGAATGGTCAAATTTTGGTGCACAAATCTTGTTCAGGCACTGGATTTTATGATGACTGCTGGTGATT
Source organism: Myiozetetes cayanensis (assembly GCF_022539395.1). Classification (NCBI taxonomy): domain Eukaryota; kingdom Metazoa; phylum Chordata; class Aves; order Passeriformes; family Tyrannidae; genus Myiozetetes; species Myiozetetes cayanensis. The sequence continues at coordinate 6,812,388 of NW_026087411.1, read as the reverse complement.
TGAGTCCTGAGTTGGAAAATAGCTCAATTTATTTGTATCTCTTTACCCTCATGGAACTAGACAGAGCCAGACGTGGACTGAGTTCAGAGGATTCCCAATTAAACAAGCATTTCTATGAATGTGTGTCTTTGTAGGATTAACTGCAAGGAGTCAAATATTTTAAGTATATTGTGTTTTCAGGGCTGGCTTTCTAAGGGCACATGGGATCAACTTCCCTCTCTTCCTACCAAGGTCAATAAGAGTGCTATCAGTGACCACAGCCACAAGCAGAACAAGTCATAATCAAACATTTTAAAAATTTTTCCTGCAATTTTGTGTCTTGAAACTGAATCTTTGCCATATTAAGTTGTGCTGAACTCTACTGGGACTCTCTCCTGAGATAATGCTTATCTTCTAGTGTTTATACAAAAACTTGGCCTTGTACATGCAGATAGTCCCTGTGAGTTCACGTGCTTCTTCCATGGCTTGCCTTCATACCAGGTCCTTGGTTTGGGTTTCAAGGGTTTAAAAAGTGATTTTTCCTTGGTTTGAAAAGTGGGGAAAGAATTCCAGACAAGAAGTCAAGTTCACATTGCTGTGTATTGACTGGGGCATAAACATTTCCCTAAATAATCCAGAATAATTTCCCTTTACTAATTGCCAGACTGTAAATCAATGATATGACAAATGGGTGCCACATGGCATTTGGGCGACTGCTCTGTACTCAATCAAGTGTCCAGTGCTCAATAGATGCCCAAATACTGGCAAGAAGGTGATAATTCAGTAAGTATGAAAACACTTCCTAAATTACAGGCAAAATTTTAAGCAAATCTATGTAAATTGTCAGTGCATATCTTAGTGGTCTCCCGAGGATGCTGTGATTTACCTACTCTCTTTTCTCAACATTTTTTCAAAAGTTTTTTTCCCCCATGAATATTTATGTCAATGCCTCATTTGCTGACTGAATTTCCACTCTGCTGGAATTATGCTTCCCCATAGTGCACCCAGGAAAGGTGAGCTGTTAGAGGTGAGAAAAAGAGACTCCATGACCTTTAGGAAATAGCAAGTGGCACCAGATAAAACCTGTTCTGTGAGGGGTTACTTATGGATTGGTTGGACATAATTACCAAAAAATTATTATCTCACTGAAACAATTAACTTGTGGAAGATCAGAGTCCAAATCTCCAGAAGCTCTGAACTTTTGCAAATTGACTTAGCCCATTGCCACTCTTAGGCATTGAGGAATTCTTAAAATAGGCATGAGTGATAGATACCACATAATTCGAGTTATGAGTATAGACTTATTTACAGCTGGCATTTTTTTTAAAGTGGATTGTAAATGTTAAGGTGCTAGATTCAATGCTTATGAATGTGTTTCCTTGGTGATAAAGCTTTCACTAAGCACGTTATGTATCTGTGCTATCTTATATGCAGACAAGAGATGATTCACACTGTATGTTATATGCCTTATGCTTTAGAATTGAATCCTCTATTGACTTATGGCTGAGAAACATAGAAATCAAATCCACAGCTGGTTCTTCTTAAAAGTGAAGTTTTGGCAAAAGCAATGAAGGCTTTAATGCATTAGAAAAGTGTGCATTTTTTAAAGTTGTTTCACTTCCTATTTTCTCTCTACAAAACTCCCTGAAGTTAGTATTGTTCTTGTGTTTCATCTTGCAGTTTCAGCAGAACAGAGCTTTGATTTTGCATGCCCCTCTACTTTGCCTATTAAATGCAAAGAAGATGTTAGTTCGTGGGGGTACACAAATTAAATAAGCAAATACATAGAATGAAATCCTTCTGGGACAAAAAAAAAAAAAGCAATATATCTAATGAGGAAGCAGTGGTGGTTGGAAATCTCTTCAGTGGGGACACAGAAATTACTTGGAAAAGGTGAGGTGAGACAGATAGTCTGAGCAAAACCCTCCTTGCACTGACAAATAATGTCACTTACATTAGAGCCACAAATACTGACCCTTTTGAGGTCAGTGGGAGTTTTAGCACTCTTTCCACTAAACCTTCTTTTCTAAGTAAAATAAGGGAGAGTTGGTCCATTGGACATATGTGAGTAGTTACCTGGTCATCTCTGCTTTACTCTGGCCTCCTACAACAGGATGCTCTTGCATGTCATCAGCTCCAGCACCTGAGAGAGTAGAGGGGTTGTAAGAACAGGTAGATACAAAAGATGCAGAGAAAGGGGGCCTGCTGCCAGTGAGTCACTGCTGATCCCCAAACACCATCCTCCCAGCACACTGACAGGTTAGTGTTCGAGGACTGTAAATGGCATAGGGTTATGTGCATTAATTGCATCATAAAGTAGAGGGGCCCCAAAGGAGACCTGGTCTCAGCTGTGCTATGGCTGGGACAAACAATTAATGAGAGATCTAACAAACTCATTAGTCAGGACAGGAGTAGAGAGTATTAATCGCCAATCCTCTGTGTTTGAGACTTGAGTTTAAAATATGCCCATCGTTTACACAGTCTACAGAGTAAAGGGGAATGGACCAGACTTTTCTGGAGTCCTGTTCCCAGTTTCAGGGACTAGGCTTTTCTTTCCTTCCTGTTTACACAAGCAAGAGCTCTGAAACCTCCCTTTCTGCACAGAAGTCCTCAAAGACATTTAACCTTGCTTTTTATCCCTAATTTCAACTTTTGTTTTTATGGTTTATGTTTTTGAAAGCTGCTGTGTTGTACATTAAAGTGAGAACTGTTCTGTTCCCAGTGATCTTCTCTTAATTTTATTAAGAGAATATTTATTAATTTATCTGTGCTGACCTTGCATATGCAAAACTGTCCCAAACATTTTTTGAGAATGTTGTTTTGGGGTCTTTAGAACAGAGATACAGTGAAGGTAATTCAAGAACCAGTTCAAGTGGCATTGAGTTTCTGAAGCACAGTGGAGACCCTTCAGGTTTTAAAAACGTTTTGTTGGCCACTTATGAAAAACGAGCCAGGTGCAGACCTCCTTTGCTACTTGTTTAGCAAACCATAGCCCAGACTGTGGCAACTATGTGGAAATATGGGTTCCCTGGTGTGTGGTAATGACCAGGGTCATTTCAAACAGGTCTGAGCTCTGTTGGAATTGGTACAGGCTTTCTGTCATCCGTAGATGTAAACTCTTGTGTCACTTACAAAAGCTGTCAAGGGCTGTTTTGGCCTTTGGGGAAACTTTAGAGATGGAGGATAGGGCTGCCACACCATAGGCCAGCCCTGTAGAAACACACATGGAGACTACCAAGGTTACAGGCTGTAGGGATGGCTTGATGTGCTCTCTATGGACATGAATCGTGTAGAACCAATCTGAAGAAATCCTTTCATTGCTCTGTGTGTGTGAATGTAAATGTAAATCTAAGGATCTTCCATGTCAGTCTCCAAGTGGACTAACACCCTGCCAATGGCTCGAATCAGTGGCCAGAAGAAAGGAGAAAGGCACAGTGCCTCCTAGAGCCCATACTGATGCTTTTGGATTTGCTGCCATTATTGTCTTAGCTTTGGAATGGCTTTTGTTGGAGCTGTTGCCTGGATCCTGGATTTGGCATTGTTTTGTCTTCACTTATGCTGTTTTGTCTCCATTTGTCATTGGAAATGTCCAGAAATGGAAGAGGCAGCACTTTTTCAATCGTGCAGGGGACAGAGAATTTTTCTCCTTCACTTTTGGTTGGCCTTGAAATTCCCTTTAATTACTATTATCATTAGATTCTCGCTCATATCCACTCTGTCTATTCTGCTTAAATATACTATTTCCAAACATAATAAATCTGGAAGAATGTACCCATTATTTTTCTTTCTAAGTCAAGTCCAAAAAAAATGAACCAGCAGTACAGTTCCACTATAGCAACTGCTGATTTTGCCACTTAATTTTCTCCCCCTTCTTCCTATTTCTCTTTGTTTTCCCCCATATCTCCAGGATACATAAACTCCCTGTCACTCTCACAGCTCTCCTCAGCTATGCAGCTGCCTGTCAAGGAATACATGGTAAAATTCCTACCATTACCCATTCCTTACACTCAGACAAGTGTTATGCCAAGATCCACAAATGTGATTTGCTTGACTAGATTTTACCCATTCCATGAATAAGTTTGCAGTTAAGAGAAGAAGACACAAAGCACACAAGCTGCCCTCTAGCCTAGAAAATTCTTCTAGAGCATCTCCCTCGGAAAATACCTGCATCGGGACAATCAAATATAAGTGGATTTGGAAAAATTTGTTTTCACCTAAACTTTGTCTGGATAATGCATTTACTAGACAGCAGTTTCCTTTGTGAAAACTGTCTGAAAGTGGAGTGAGATGAAAATTACTATTCCTCCTGTCCCATCTTTGTCCTAAACATATTGTTGAATAACATTACTAATAGAAAAGGAGAAAAAGGTTTTGTAGGTTCCTGAAAGAGTTTGAAGAAGGCAGGTCCCATCATCTTTTTCTTTGCCAATATTCAAAGAAGTGCAGGAACTGAAACATACATTATTGACAGTATTTATTGTTGATTTTGTCAATATTTTTGTATGTATACTCAATTACAAAACTGACACATTTCTCAGGTAGTAAGTATTTCCATTAGTGTTATTTCCTTCCTCCAGGCTGAAATATTTTAGAAAAAGTTACAGATTTGACAAACAAAGCAATGAACAAAATCAAACAAGGTGATGTTTGCTTTTCTAACAGGATGCTTTCCTAGTCGTTGTTGACACTTCTAATTTTCTTGCAATGGAGTTGTTTAGTAAACCCCTTTAAGTTCTTTCCCAGCCAGAGCCAAATCTCCCCAAAAAATTCCTTCTTACCATTACAATGTGATACTTCATGTCTGGATACGTATATTTGTTTCTCAGCTCCTGATTATGAGCTAGGGATTATGAACTAGTTATATTTAAGACTGTAATCTGTGGGGTTTTAAAGTTCCTCTTTGCCATTCCTCATTTTTAGTCTCCCATACAAAGATCTTTTAAGAGCACCTGAAATCCCATCAGACCCCAAAGGAAGAACAAAGGCAGGTGTACAGGCGTTGTGAATGCCTGGCCATTCCACTAACCTGTGGCTTTGCAGGGAGCATTATGAACACCAGTTTTAATTTTAAAATATGCTGTCACTCTGGCACTGCTGGAAGGGGGGGGGGGCAACAAGGAAACATTATGTCATTTTTGATAAATATCCATTGTACTTGCATGGATTCTCCTTAGTTGATATATCAAACCTTCACTAACCACAAGATAGATAAGATAATAGATACATCAGTTAAACCAAGTTGAGCTGAAGTGTCTTAGATAATAAAGCTTTGCGTAAATTCTAATTCAAGCAATTTCAGCAAAAAGCATAACAAGTAGCCAATCTGGGATAAAAATGTTTTTTATTTCAGTACCTTGTTCTTCATAACATCCTTCACAGATGCTATAATGTTATTTTAGTCTTTAGAAAAATATCTAACAACATGATTGTCTCACACCAGGCATAATCCCAGTGGAAATTAAAATTGCATGCATTTTCTCATCACTCTTTATTTAACAACTGGGAGAGTTTTAATATTTGAAACTCAGCAAGAAAATTGTCTTGAAACACAGAGATTCCTTTGGGGTAATTTCACTTTTGTTTTGTGCGAACTTTAACTGAGCAATTTTTTACAATAATGCGGATCCGTGGTTTGAATGGCAGTTAAGAGGACTTTCTGTATGTGCTTCTCACTTAAAAAAAAAAAAAAAAAAATCACAAAGAACATTCTGATAAAATAATTTAATCAGCTGGCCTTTTTAATAGAGATGATCTGTTTCAGATTTTGAATAATTTCTTTTAAATACCTATCACTGGGCTTAAGGGTGAACCTGAAAGTAACTGTATTCCTGCATGAAAGGCAATACAGTTGGGACACTTCTCATCGATTTTTACTTCTCTCTCTTTTTTTTTTTTTTATTATTTTCTAGAAGAGAGAGGACATCTGGCATGCCCATGACATCTACATGATAATGCAGTTTGCTTGACTCAGAGCAGCAGTATCCAGAAGGACAGATCATCTACAACATGAGCTGGTTGTTTCCCTTCAACAAGTGAAGGACAAATGAACGCAGTGCAAAATAACATTACAATAGGCTCTTGCAAGTGATCATAGGAAAGTCACAGTGGATTTAGCAGTGTTGATTTTATCAGCTGATTTCCATTAGAACCTTTTTATTTTTGCCTGTAATCATCCCTTGAGAGATAGGCTTGCTAGCAAGGCACCATGGCTATCACCTCGTGGCTTCCTATATTCATTATAGCTCATATCTCTTCTGCAGGTTGAAGATTCAGAGGTCAATAAGCACCTTTCAGAAACACTCCATTCACATTCAGAGAAGGTGATTGCTGCACTGCCTTGCACTGGGCATCATTGCTTGTTTTCATGTGTTCAACAGAGTAACACTGATGCTCCTATCATTTTGCTTGCACTTTTGCTGTTTCCATCTTCAGCATTTCTGAGACCTGCAGGTCCCTATCAGGAAGCTGAGGCTCTTCTCTGAAGTGTTTCTAGAAAAGTTAAAACAATGTCCAAGGCCTCTCTTTAGGCAGAACTTTACACTGGAGCTGATATTAGTGCAGCTACATTCAAACACAATTTGCTTGTCAGCTCAGATGGTTACACACCAATTCATGCTCAGATGCATTTTTTTTTTTAAATTTGACTCTTACTGTGATATTTTAATCCTTTTCTGTAAATCTTAATCATAATATCTTTTTCTCTCCCGGGAATTTTGTTTTCCGATTCTTCAACTATAAAGAGGATACCTCAGGCCTCTGAGTTGTTTCAGAAAACAGGCATCAAATCTACCCTTCAGCATCAGCAAGACCAAGCAGAAACAAAATGTACTCTTCTTCTCATTAGTCCTGTGCAGAGGAACAAGTGAGTATTTGTCAGAGCAGAACATTTATCATCGGACTCTGTTTCGATGGCATGGTGAGTACCTGTTAGTCTGTAAGAGAAGAGAGGTTATGAAAGATGTTTATCCTCAGACAGTTTTGCCAATCACACACCTTAGGAATCATAATAATGGTACAAATGGGCTTCAGATGCTTGTGGAGTATTGGTGGACAACAGCAATTCAGTCTTGAAGAGTGTCTGTTGTTGTGTTTTGTTTTGTTTTGTTTATTCAGCACCTAAGTTAAATACTAAGATTTCGGTAACCTGGTAGTGGATGGAAAGACTATGTTTCTGAAAAAAGAAGGCTGGTGGTATACTCAAGGTAATTTCTGTCCACCCTTTGTGATCTTTGTGCCACAAACAGGGGCACTGAGGTTGTCAGTTACCTGTGTGCAACACAAGTCCACCTGGAGGGCCACTTTAAACCAGTTGTTGTCAAATCTCACACAGTCACATGGGCAAGATGAGCCTTTGGAGCAAACTTACTCCTACCTTCTGCCCAGGCAACAGGCTCTGCTAAGACAGGGGCTGATTTCGCATTCTAAACCTTTGAAATTGAGTTTAAATTGGTTGAGGCCAGCATTGTCTTTGTTCTGTTTGTGCAGAGCCCATCACAGCAAACACCAGCCTATGATCTAGTTCTAATGTGTTGTGGTGGTGTGGAAGGCCAGATATCCATATCAAAAGTTAACCATTTCTTCCTGAAAACCCCTGTCATCACCTTGTACATGTTTGGATTTTGGTTTATGTCAGTCATGGGTGACTCTTTGGAATGTACATAACTCTCACCAGATCATTCACTGAGGCTGCCAGTTATTTCTGTTTGCAGACCACCCTGTTAAATATTGCACCTCTCACTATCACAATCTTTCAACCCTATCAAAATCCTCGTGATAATTTCCTAGAGTTTGTTACTCCTGTATTAGCGTGACTGATACAAGTATATGATTAGATTTCCCCTTTATAATCCAACCTGAGCACCAGTATTTGAGGAGCAAACAGGTAATCTCACTGATTACATAAGAAGTTGCTTGTGCACAAGCGGCGTTTTATTTCTTATTCTCTTTGGTATTTTAACAAGGACAATCAACTTGTTTCTGCATTTTCTTGTGAGATTTTGCCTTCTGGGTAAAGATCATCCTTTATCTCTCCTTCCCCCCTTTTCCCAGACAACCTTCTGCTGTTCTGGGAAGATGGAATGTATCGGTGATATCCCTTTCAGAAAATATATTCATCATATATCACAAGTATTGTCATTATGATGTATTAACATAATGCATCATCAGAGAGCTGTCAGGGTGAAGATTTATTACCCTAAAATAAGTAATAGTGAGACACTGAGGAATAGGTTGACAGAATTTTTGTTTATTTTTCTAAATTAAGGACTTCTAAAGTAAGTTTTAAAATCTCTTACCTTCATGGAGTAGTAGAGTTGGGAGGGTCACAGAAAAGAGGACTTGAATCAAAAGCATCACAACTCAGGAGGCGTCATAGAATAAGAATGTAATATTTTTTCCCCCTCCCTTGTAGTTTCTATGAAGTTTGCTAAGCTTAAGTTTCCAGCATAGATGAGAGCTAGTGGGCAGCCAAATTCATTTTAATCAACCTGAACTGGACCTTATTGTTTCTCCTTTAAAGAAAACAGAGCTACCAAAGCATGAACACTTGAGCTAAAATCTAGGCAAACCAGCTTAAAATGGTCTAAAAATAATTACATTTTAGTACAAAAGGATTCAGGTGTGTCTAGTGGACTTACCACAAACCTGATAAAAACACCCTGAAATCAGTGAGAGCTTTTCAGCAGGTTTGCACAGTATTTGGATCAAGCCCCTTCTTTGCATCATGTGGTGAAGCCATGAAACTTGGCACATTTATAGCATTGTAACATAAAGCCATCTGTGTACAAGTACAAACTTTTCCTTATTGCCAAAGTGCTTAATGTAATTACAATCAGGCTTGCTTCCCCTCTGCTCAGTTCATCCATATGCTGAGATGGATGAAAACTTGCATGGTAAAGAATCCCACAGCATCTGAGTTTGCGTGCCGCTTACAGCAGTGCGCATTGCTAACCTTGTAAATCTTAGGCATCTTTTGCATTTTAGGAACACACATAAAGTTACAGACTGTCTTACAGGAAAATTGGCAACAGAAATATGCCCAAAAATTCAGCCTGGATTCTTTTCTTGCTAACGAATTCCACACGGCACCTGACTTGGGAGCTCAGTTGCCCTTGCTTCCCTGTGTAGTCAATGAGGAGTCGAGAGGAGTCACAGAGTTTGCATGCCCAAGATGGGAATTGCCTTCAGGAGGTGACTTTTACTCTTTGATGGCTGGAAAAAGTGAATACAGAGGTCCTGTTTAGCTTGTTCACTGCTGTGTTGCATTAATTCTGAGAGGTGGTAAGCATCTGTAAAGTAGTTGCTGCATCTCAAAATTCAATCTATGTTGACTTCAACTGTGTTCAAATGCAATGTTATCCCATGGCATTTATTGTATGTGCATTTTCTATATCATGGTATTTGCATTCAGCTTCTTTAATACTGAATATCACACTGGTCAGTGTAAGTTAAATACCAAGGTTGCTTATAGGTTAATGAATGCACTGTGCTTGCTGCTGACTGACGTAATTACTGATAGGTGGTACACTGAACTTGACCCTACAGCCCACAGACATGTACTTGACTTTATCAGCAGGGATGGCATATCCAAAAGGAATATTAACATTAAAAAGAAACATATGCAGTTGGATGCATTTGCAGTCACAGGGAGTAAGTTTTCAGGGAAAAAAAAATTGCTGAAGGCAAAAGGTGGTTATGCCAGAGAAGTCTACAAGTTTCTCTTCCTGAAGGGGAATAATGATAATCCACTTAATTTTGGCCAGTTTTAGGAAGATAGCTTACTTAATTACCTAAAATGTAGGTGTGAAATGAGTGCCAAACTTATGCAAATTACCTCTACCTGAAGTCCTTTATAAACTGTCAATATAGGAAAACCCTTTCCTCTTCCATAAACCTCAGAATGGTTTAATCATGTATAGTGACACAGATACATTGGCTCAAGCCAAATTTATTTGGAGATGTTATCAGAAACGGGTATGTGCAGATGCTCATAAAGCACCTGCACTTTGCAGATGCCAAATAACCTGTTTCTGCACTTAGAGAAAGCTTTGCTGGCTCTCCATTAGGCTGTGTAGGTATGTGCTTATGGTTAAAGATGTGGTCTTTTATATGGACACTACATCTCCGTCTCAAACCCAGCAGGGATTTGCTTTCCTAAACTGAGATTTAAGAAAGGCACAAATTTTGAATTGTTGTAACCAGTCAAAAATTTTTGTATCACGTGCTCGTGATCAACTAATCTGCTTAATGGAAGAAGGGGGGGCCTGATCCTCCGTAGTGTCAGAGGGATGAGCTTGTAGGATCACCTTATGAAACATGGGAAGATTTGTGTTAGTATCTGCAGTCTGCTGATAATAGTATATTTCCTAATTTTGTGATGCTAAAAGAAAGGACTTCTGACCCATGCTGCAAGTGTTAGGAGGCAGATAAGTCTTTCATTTGAAGATTTCTATGGAATGTTGTCACATATGCTGCACATCAGAAGTTTAAGTGTTTGCGTGCATATATGCTGGAGTTATAAGGGGTTTGCCCAAAATCCTGCCCCCTCTGTGAGTAGAGTTTCACTCAGATTTAGTATTAGTAGTGGTTGCTGCTCAGATCACCAGTTAAAACAATCTTAGGTCAGTACATTTTAAAGGAGGTAAAACATCTTGAAGAGACCATATGAGATCTATCACAGAAAACCACTGATAACTCCACATCTTATTAGCTTCAATTAAGTATTTCCATAGGGAATCATGGAACTGTTTAAAGTCATGATGACACATACACACACTTTGTTCCATCCAAAGAAATAATCTGTTTTCCAGATTTCCAAATAGCCAAGCTATTTTGTTATTGTTTGTTGGTTTTTTTCCCTGCTTTTAAGAGAAATAATTTATAAGAATTTATCTTGAGCTTGCTACAGATTTAAAAGGAGAAAAAAGGTTTCTTCTGTCCGACTTTTAAATTATATGCATGACCAAAGATAAATATGTTTTTTATTTATAACTGTGGATAGATGCCAAACAAAGGCTTTCATATGACACACCGCTGCTGTAGTAGAGGAGTACTTAAAACAGCTTCCAGCCAAGTCAGGGCCCAAGACTTTTCATGCAACTTCATGCAAAATGGTTAAGACCTTTCATTTATTATTACTTTTCTTTCCTTTTGAACATCCTCAAAGGTTAGAAGTACAGCATGCACAGAGGATGCCAGGCTTCTTCCTGTCAAGCTGAGATGGTCTGAAAACCACATTGGAACATGGGGAAACTGCAGCTACCACAGATTGCAGATGAAGGGTTTTTTTCTTTACAGGCTGTAGATCTCTCCTGCCCTTCCCTGCATGGTTAGTAACAGTTAGATGAAGTTTATGGATGGAGGCTGGCAAAGCAAAGGATTGGTGTGCTGTTTCGAGAGTGGGATGAATGGGCTTTGACAATACCGCTGAATAGGAATACTTGTGGAGCTAATACAAACAATTTGTAATTGTCAGAGCTGAAAAGTTAAAACATGATTATAAACCGTGCCTAGGATCAGCTTATGTCAGCTTTAAATGATTTAAAAGTCTAGTGTCTGGAGCTGCATCTTGCTTGCCTGTAAAACTCCTTAAAGAAGACTTACAGAATGGTATAAGCACGTCTCTCCTTTTTTTGTCTATTTATTGTGAAAAGTAACCTTTTGTTTAGCTGACAGGAGACAGGTTTTTAGGACTGATTTGAAGCAGAGACTTCCAGATAAGTCGAAAAATATGGAATTTTCCAATTTAAATCAAGGGAGACAATTTCCTGGTGATAGTAACTTTTAGAAACTACTGATTTTCTTTGTTTTATGCAAGGAGAGGCTATGAATGGTTGGGTACTGATGCTCCTTGGGTGTATGATGGTTTTGTACTGTGCCAGGCTTGGGATTTGTGCTTTTTGTGCGAATGTGAGGAAAGCCTGTAAAAGGTGCAAACTTCTCTGAGAAAAGAAGGAGCCTAAGAAAGCATCCTCTGTTACCTAGAGCCTGCCATCATTAGGCCTGACCCTTGCTCATTATCCCCTGGTATCTGCAGCAGACAATGACCTTTGATGACACTGCACAACAGTACGCAAAAGAAATGCCTTCCTTTAAATTTTGGCTCCTGAATGCCAAACAGTAGGAGCCTCTTCCCCGTGCTGTTTCCAGCCTTCCTTTATGCAAACACATGTCCAAAAATTAAAATGCTACTAAATAATGCTAAGCAACACTGTTTAGGTACTAAACAGGTTCTAACCTAGGTTCTAACTTTGCTAGAAGTAGCTCTGTCTTCCCATCCTCTAAGAGTCAGGAGTAGGCTGGAAGCAACTAATTTACCATGTAATAAGATAGGTTCCTGTTGACACAATTCAAGGGCAAAACTATTAAGTCATTAGGGCTAATGTTGTAACATTCTGATACAAAGGCATGGCCTGGGCCTTTCAGATGTACCTCTGACCTTTTGAGGATTAAGTTTCTTCGCAGTTTATTTTTGGTATTTGGAATCTGTCTTTTTTTTTTTTTTTTTTTCCTTTGGCTTCCCATGCACTGATCTTTGGCCTTGTGCTAGTACAGCTTGTAGAGCAGTATCTGTAGTCCTGATTTGTCCCAGTTTTATCAAAGAAAGTAAGGATAGAAAAGTCAACACATTCTTAATCCCTCAATACAAAAACTGCATCATGTATTCCTTGGCTCAGCACTACCCATGTCACAGCTTGGTTTAAAGGACAGCTGGTAGAAGGAATCCAGGGAAATAGGGGTGGCTCTCAGGATTCTTCCACAAAATAGAGAAGGTGACAATTGCTTAAAACTGTCTAGATGTCATTTAAATAGATCCAGTATAAATGTGTCTTGCTATAGCCCTCTGATATTTTGATAAAATAACTTTTCTCAAATCTACTGGCATTGCCAGTAACCAGATGAGAATTTCAACCATTGAATCCTGCAGCGCAGCACCAGGTCTGCACTTGTTTCACTTTCATTGTGTGGGCAAGGGAGGTGCAACGGGACCTCAAAACTCATCCTGCGGTCATACTTGCTATCTCTCAAGATAGATTCACTTAAGGTCAACTTCATTTACTGCTGATATTTTTGGCTTTATGCTTTTCTTTTATGAGTCACTCTCTGAAATAAGGAGCCAAAAAATGTTCTCCCTTGGACCTGTTCTGGATGGAGAATCCTTTTGCCACCACTCTGAAGGATAACTGTTCTGCTGGTGAGAACAGCCTTACCCACAGGTAAGCTTCATGACCTTCACCGTAACAAACCTTTTGATATTTTCAAGATGCATGAAGAAACCAAATCAAAGAACACCTCAAGCTTTTGAATAAGTCTGATGTCTGAAACTTTTGACCAAAATGTCACATAGAACACATAAACAGGCCAAGAACTTATATCAAGGCCTGAGTGTTGTTGCCAAAGCTAGTCACAGTAAGACATTACTTAATTAGGAGGGTTCATTTTGCAGGATGCTTTTGTTAGTTATATAGGAATGTATTCAATAATAGGGAGCATTTAACAAAAAAATTTGAGAATGTTTTAAATTTAATTTCCAGTATGTTTTTAAGTCTATATTGCTTATGCATGTAGTTTGTCCTTTTGAAATGCTGGAAAGGGTTCTCCCTCTTGAGGAAGAATTAGCAGTCCATTCTTTGAAAAGAACATTTGGAGAGCAAGGAATCCAATGAGTTTATAGCAATAAGCCTTAGAAAGCTATATTTCATTAATTTATGGATTTATTTTTGAATTTTTCTTATTTTATTTTTGCATTCAGTCTTTTTAAATATGATGGTGATTCAGAAACGTATTTCCTGAATTTCTGTTCAATTTTAATTTTGCATTCAGTGACTTTAAATACAACAGTGATGGGGGAAAGGGAAGTTGCAGCAAAAAAAAAAAAAAAAAAAAAAAAAAATTCTGCTCCTAACACTGTACATGCCAGCGTAGGTCTGGAACGGATGCTCATGGCTGAATTAATAAACTCTGACTGTGGAGGTTTCAAACATGAATTCTGACAGACCCTTCACTATGACAATACTAGTGGGAGTCACAATAATATCATCTGCTGCTGAACATCGCTAGTATGTGAGCACTGTTGTGCCAAAGGTTAATATACCAGTTTTATTTCCTTCTCTCTACAGCTATAATTTAAATGAGTTGCACACATAAGTGATGTTATATGCATAGGGTTTTGCATTAAGTTTGCTATGTCAGATTTGTTTATAAAAATCATATTTTGAACCACTTGCCCAGGGGCTCCGTTCTGGGGAGCTGCAAGCCGATTTCTTTTAAAGAGGCAGTTTTCATTTTCCATGGATTTTCAATAGAGATTTTGGAGCTCTGAACAGGGAGCTCAGTTTTAAATTCAGCACTTGCCCAGGTTTACAATTAGATTTAATTACTTAGCAACAGAGAGTATAATCTAGTTTTACATGTGTGCCACATGACCCTTTCCATACCTTACTGGGATTGGAAGGGCCCCCTGCCTCTCTTGGGGAAAATTGCTTTCAACATTTTGGAGACCGTTTACAATGTTTTTGTTCTTATGCTGCAAAGTTAACGTTGCCCATAAACATAATAGTCACACAGTAGTTAATAAGGGGCAGAAAGTTTTATAGTCTTTTCCACAGTTGTTAAAATCCTGCTACTGTAGTTTAGTCCCAGCCACACAAAACCTACTGGTTGTGAAAAATAAGATGCTCTATGTGTTGGTTTATTCTTGGAAACCAGTGGAAGAGAGGACCTTTCCTGAGCATCTAGCTGAACGTAATGAACTTGGGGATTATTTAAATTGCTTGGCTTGTAGTATAAACACTCGAGGGCTTGCCAGCAGTGTACCTTCAGGATGTGTGACTTTTCTAAAAAAATCATTTGGGAGTTATTTTTTTTTTCAGAATCCATTGCAATTAGCGGCACTATGGCAAAGGATGATTTATTAAATTGCCTTTCAGTTAGAGGAAACAGAAACCATTAATGATGTTGCACATGCATTTTTAGTCAGGTTCAGCAAGAATAATTTTCTAGCTGTCTTTGTATGTTATGTAAACTAAGAACATTTCCACGGTACTAGCTGGATCATCCTTTGGGTACTGTAGAACTTCAAAATGGTTTTGACCTTCTCCTGCTAGAAAAGATGCTGGTATTCATGACTGCACCAGTGGAAATGAGGTACTTCTCAAAGTTAGTGAGATTTCTAGGCTCAAACATGAACTGAAACGGGCTCAGATGCAACTAGGCATTGACTACTAGTACCTCTTGGAGACACACTTACTTCATGTTCCTTTACCATGTGAACAGGGAGCAGGAAAGGCTAGAGCTGGGACAGTGGTCCCTGGAAGAAGTGGCAGACAGGAACAGCTCTGATAAGGAACAGTTCACACACTTTTCTGAAAGGGAATTTTCCATGCCTCTGTTAATAACTAAACAGTTACATTAAAAAACCCAAACAAACAAACAAAAAACCCCAAACAACAACAACAACAACTTGCAACCATTAATAATCCAGAATATTTTTCTCAGAAGGTACCTGTTCTACTAGTACATAGAAAACTAGTATATAGTACATGGTAGTGAAGAGTCGTAGGCAGAGAGGAATAAGAAAAAGCTTATTTATTTCAAAATTGAAATACCATGGACAACATGAGCTCTTAAGCACAATGATACTACATGCTGTCTAAAAGAGCAGAGTTCTAATTACTTGGCTACCATAACTGTACTTCAGTGTTTAAAATGTGATTTCCTTTAGATTTCATCTTCTGCCTGTGTTGCCTGGGATTGCAGATTGCCTTCTATTACATTTCTAAAATGCATTTTTCCACAGATTACCGGTGTGTACTTTGTTACTTATGGCTTAACATTGTTCCCCCCGCCACCTCTGAGAAGAGGGATGTGGGTTATCTTGGATAAGCTTGGCACTACCAACACATTGTGTTTTGCATCCTCTGAAAACTGTGTGCAGACTATGGAGTAGAATTCTGCAGGTTTGGTGCTGAATTTAGTGGGACTTTTAAATGCAGGGAACAGATAGTTTAACAATGGTAGGAGGGAAGGGTGTGTTGGGTTAGTGGTGGGCAGATGCTCCAAGGGGAAAAGCCCTTGAACAGGGATAGAGCTCCACACTTACTTCCCTGTGCACTGTGCCGAGGTGTTATCCAAATACCATGCCATAATAGAAGTCTAAAAAGGAAATGGTACTATTCACTCAGTAATTTCTGACCCATTGCCTGACTGCTCTAGTGGATTAATTTTGAAGCACAGATATGGGAGTACCCTTGTAGTGATATGTCTAAAAATACAGCACTACCATTTCAGTGTTGGTTTTAAAGAGTGGTTGCATAAAACTTTGTCAAGATGCTTAATACACTGTGCCATGATCTTCTTGGGCTGGGAAAGTGAACTTAGCATTGCAGTGGTTGCAATGCCTTCAAGGTCTGGCATGCTCAGTGCTCTGGACGTGATTCTGCACATGTTTGAAATTCCCATAGCTGGCAGGCTGGATGCTAATGGAGTGGGAAGGGATAGGAAATAGAAGCAGGTCCCTGTGCCTAACCCATCCTACACAGCCTGGCCTCCTCGCTACTTGGGGCTCCGCACACCTGGTCTGGTGACAGATACTTTCTGTTCAACCGCAGGGGTAAGCCAGAATATCCTCTTTGCTGTCTTGAAGAAGCTGTGGGGAGAGCAGAAGAACTCCTTCCCTGATCTGCTCCTGGATTCCCTAAAACTATATACAGCCCTTCAGTACAGGTCTGTCCCAAGGTACAGTCTGCTGCTGTCTGACAGGCTTCTCCTATCAAGAAGTCAAGCATTGCTCTGGAAAACAGACTTGTCTTTGTGCGGTAAGTTTGTTCTCCTTGATCCCAAAACCACTGAAATCAACAGTGTTTTGAAGTCAATTTCCACTGATTTCCATGGTCTGGAGATTAGATTTCACTGCCTTTTCAACTCCGAGTCTCAACAATTCCTGACTGCCTCAATCTGGATCTTTTTTTTTTCCCTACTGCGGGATAAAAAGATGCTATTTAACATGACGAGGTCTAAATAACTGGGCACTGTGCATGGAAACTACAGCTCTATTGTCAGTCCCATTTCACAGACAAGGAAGCTGTATCTGAAATCATACCTCCAAACTGCAGCAAAGCCGAGAAAAGAATCCAACTTCCATTCTATAGATATCCTACCATAAGGAAATATTTCAGCCTCATTTTAATTTGCAAGTGTTTCCAGATATCTCCCCTTGGCCATAGTCTCTTGCAAATGCAGCCGTGAACTGGAAATGTTTCGTGTTCATTTTCCTGTTGCGTTGCACTTTTTTTCATTATTTTATTTTCCTTGTTAGTTGCAGTCATTAACAGTTTGTGAATAAATCAATTATGGGTAAAAATATAGTAATAGCTAATAGAGCCTTTTTATTCTTGTGCTGACTGAGGTAGAATAGTATAGAGAAAATGCAATGCACTGGTATTTTCAAACTGAAATGCAGTATTTTTTTTTCCAAAGCTGTGCTGACTTACAAGCTCACAACACCCATAAGTTTGACTAAGAATTAGGCTCCTTAAAAAACAGACTGAGACCCTTCTCAGATTTTCCGTTACTGAGGAATTATCTTTAGTTCAGCAACCACTCAGGGGAGGCAGTTAGAGAGCTATATTGCAAGTGACACTTTAGAATCGTAGTTTTTTTCGGTATTTATCAACCGTTGTATTTTCAGCTTGAAGGTACCAATGTTTTTGTGTCACGTAATAAATTACAGAATGTTTACATGCAATTAGGTATGTGCCTATGGAGGAGAAAACACTGGGAAACAGGATTTTCCAGAGGCAGTAGCTAGTTCAGAGGCCCAGAGCCACTGCAGTAGCTGTTGTCAGGGAGGACTGAGTGGCAGTTCTAATTACCAGTGTCTACACAGGTTTCTCATAGGAAGATACAAGCTGTCACGATCCCTTGCCAATCACATGAGAACTGACCTAGGGAGAACATCAACTGAAGGTGAGTGTACACATCCAATAAATCCAGTCCCCACTGCATTAGCTTATTTTTAGGATTGTCCTGAAAAGGCATTCAGCCTGTATCATAAAACCTTCAACTGAGCAGAAAATACACAGAATGATGATGACTTTAAATTTGGGTTCTTGCCCTCTGGGGTATGAATTCATAGTGCTTCGGATACAATTTGATAATGTACCGAGTGCTGAAGGAACGCAGAATCTCTAGATGAGTTCATAAAGACAAAGCATTTCTGCAATGTCGGTGCTCTCCTAATCAAAGGAAACAAAATAAATTTTATTCTTGATTTTACTGCAAATGTTATACTTAATTTGCAGTGGGACAATGTTTTCTATGTAAGATATTTCTCAGAAACAGAATGTTTAAAGTTAGCCCATAAATTCATGCTTGCAACTGATACACCTTTTTCTGATTTTTTTTTCACCTTCTTCCATTGAGTGTATTACAGACTTGTTCTTGAACATAGTTTAGACAATACATGTGTCACAAGCAATGATGAATCAAAGAAAGAAAGCATCCAGAAAGGGAAGTTAACTAGACAGGTAGGCCCTCATCAGCATCACATTCTGTTCCATAGCTACAATAACAATAATTGAGTCAGACACATGGATTTTAAGTGCCTCTTAAAGAGGAAAGTTAGGGAGAGACATTGTGGAAAGAAAATTATATACTGAAATGTGGCATCTCCGTTTTGCAGCTGCCAACCTTGCTCTGTCAGTAGCCACAGCTGTTGCCTTTTCTTCTAAACTTAGCAGGGGATGGGTAAAACTAAAGAGAACCAGGGCACGTGCTTTAGCTGATAAGGAGGTGTGGGTCCAAGTCCCTTGGTGTAATCAAGGGAAACCTTTAATAAGTTTGAACTCCTGAGAGAGAGGTAATTCATTTTTGTGTCGAGAGAAGCTGATGCCGGGGAGATGTGCGCCTGCCTTGTGGGTGGATTCACTCTGGGGATGTTCCTCACAGCCCTTCGTGCACCACTTAGGTTTCCTCAGGTTCTGCTGTTTTGCCACTTGTGTTTTGTCCATCTTGGGCAGCACACTTACTCACTGTCAGCTTTCCCACTGCCTGAAGGAGAATATTTGTCCAAAAAAGGAGGAAATCTACTCTCTCATTCTGCCACTGATTGAATATGGGCTTTTAGCATGTAGTCCTCAACACTAAAGTCAAACCTGGTGGATTTCAAATCTGGAGTGATGAAAAGTACAGGCTTGTTATATCAGAACTTGACATCACTCATAGCAGTTTTCAGTAAAGAGTCTTGCAATACTCTCACTGAATTTTTGTGGCTGTTTGTTATTGGGTTTTTTCAAGTGTAAGCTTTGGACAGCTTGAGTCTAAGTATGAATATTTACTTCCTTTTTTTTTTTTTTCCCCGTCCTTGGGTTGCAGAAGAAAAGGTGGAGATACAACCTGACATTCAAAATGAAACACAAAGACTGAAATTAATAATCCATCATTTGTAATTTGCTTTTTCAGTTTGTTTTTTTGTTTGTTTGTGCTTTTTTTTAAATGTGGTCCTTATTCTTAAAAGCCAGTTCTCTGCTCTTTGATCTACCGCCTTGGGATTTTTGAGTGCTTTGTCTTTCCGTGTGACAGTCACCTGCCAGTGATGATTTGGGGAGGTGAACAAAATGCTGATGTAGATAATGGAAGACATGATCCTTCCCCCCATTCACAATAGTCTGAAGTACTCTGGTCCCTGGCATAAGGTCGTGAAGGGTGTTTATGGTGCAAAGTTCTGCTGATGTAGCATGACAGGTCTCTCTGAGGTCGCCAAACCTGGTGGGGTTTTGACCTATAAGAAACAGTTCTGGGGCAGAGTTACCTGCTGAATGTCCTTCAGCTCAAAGGGGTGCAGCTGGCTCGTTCCAACACAGAAGATGGGAGTGCTTTAACATGAGGTGTGGATAATCAGGAGAGAAGTGGGAATGTGACTGGCTGACAATAGAGATACAGCCTACACATCCTATGGGTGAACTTCACTGGGGGATAAAATCCTCTCTGCACCATGCAGGAAAATGCATGTTGATGGTGAGCCACTGTATGAGCCACTAACTGTGAAGGGAAGAAGGTCCAAAGGAAATAGAGGAAATGTGGATGTTTGTGTCATATACAGAAAATTTGGCCTGGCCTGCATGCCAGATGATATCCTTGCATCTGGTGAAGCTGAAGATGCTGAGAACAAGGACTGGAGGAAGGGGACCATACCCCAGTTAGATCCATGCACAATATGTAGCTGAACAAAATAAAATGTATCTTGGAAAAATGATTGATGAAGACTAGAGCTCATAACTCCTGGGGTAATTTTGTCACTTTTATCTTCAGGGTGGAGATCACTACATGCCAGGCTGCATTCCTTCGTAGCATCTGAATCATTCTTATTGTCTCCACAAGCTGAAAATGAGAAACAGACTGGCAGGAAAGTTAAAATTTTCAAGGTGGATAGAGCAGAGAACAGCCTTATTTGTTTTGGTTTGGGGTTTTGTTTTTAAGATTAAAAGTTCCTGTTGCATTTTTGCAGACAATAATACACTGGATTTTATGATTCCTCTATTTAAAACGAAAGTATGGTTTCCTAGATTTTAAAGAGAAATAAGAGCACCTGAATAAAAGGGCTTACTTCAGTGCTGTCTATATCCATCCTGGCTTTCCGTGAGATGCACGAGGGAGAAATATTTCCAAGGCACCAGTGGTTGCCATATCCTGTATGCAAAAAGATTCCATAAATGTCTGAAAACAGATGGAATGCAACTTCGGAGGAATAAATGGATTTTTAATTTTCTGAACATTTTGGATTCCATCTGGTTGAAGTAACTAAGTGACCTACTAGAATACTTTTACCTTTCTTGTATAATAGATAGAAATACAGCTTGCATTGCTATTGACTGACACATTCCCCCTTAATAAATGGGGTTTACTTGCTCACACATTTGATTATTTTTAACTCTTTTGCCTGTGTGTCAGGGGATACCTGATGCACCTCTTCCTGCATGTCACATCTAGATGTTGGCCGTCTCTCATGATTTGTCCTTGCAGCTGGTAAGGAGGAGCTCTAAACCACCTGCCTAAGCCCACCTGTCAGTAGTGGGAGCCTGAAGAGATAACACACCTTAGACTTATCTGACTTTTTTTTTTTTTTTTTGCTACAAGCATTGGCACATGGCAAAAAGAAAAATAAAATGCTCTTAATTTCCTGTCTTGCTTAAAAAGGGAAAGAGTAAGAATGAGTAGAGGCTTTTTGTAGAGGTACTAATGAGGTGGATTATTTTCTGTTTACTGTTTTTTGTTTCTGCTATTAGAATGTTGTTAAATGAATAAGAGTAAATACATGTGTGTGTTTTAAACAGGAAATGAGCATTTCTCTATGAATAGAAAATACAGGCAACTTGAACTCACAAGAAAGAAGTCATAAAGTATATTACTCTGTATAAAAAATGGAAGACCTAAGTTTATAGAAAAGACACCATTTTTGTGCCTTTTACTTTTTACCTTTCCATGCCTCAGTAGAAGGTAAAACCCAAGTCTTTTCACATCCCTTGAGAGAGAAAATGGGGCTTTTAAATCACTAATTTTAAGCCCATACTTTAAGTTGCACAACTTATGAGGCTGATTATTTATGATTTCCATATTGTCATTCAGAAAATTGTACTGAGAATAAGCATTTCCATGCTGATAAGTTCATAAGCAATAGTTAGTAAGATATTGACAATGTGTTTGGTATTAGTTTTCATATTTTTTGGCACTTGGGAACATTTCTCAGGGTTCTTGCTATGAATATGGATAAACATTCCAAAGAATAGGGAATAACAGCCCCCTTTTTTTTTCTAAGGGATCGTAGCGAGACTCTTTTCCCTTTCTGGAAACAAGTATATTTGTGTTTCATTAAAAGCTGTTGCATTTTAGGATCACAAGTTTCAGTCTAGCACAAAGCCTGAAATATTGAAAGATTTCCCTTTTGCCTGACATATTATTGCTATGTAAAAAAGTGTGCTTGCAAGGTCCTTAATAGGACAAAATATAGCATTTCCACTGCAAATAACTTTCATGTAAAACTCTGGTCACCGTAACCCCATAATTCAAAGTAGGCTTTCAGGCTTTCTCCCTGAAATTTGTGATTTTGAACTTCTGAGGGCTGGCAAGAACACGCACTGGTGCAGCCAGCAAAACTCCGGACACAGCGCAGTCGTGTTTTGAGTGTCTTTTGCTGGGATCCGGGAATAAGCTTGCCTTGTATGGCATTGAGACAATTGAATTCTCTTTTGCGTTATACACTTACATAATTACATTACTGTCTCTGAAGCCTTTTTGCCCCCATAAATGATTAAAACCGTTGTTGCACAAAGACTTGGGAGACGCATGTAAAACTCCTTATACAGAATGTAAGCGGCTGAAAGACCCACCGGCTGCCAGCATTGAGGATTTGCTGTTTCATGATTTTTCTGAGAGTTTAGAGTGTTCTAAAGAGAAGTCTGGATCCTGCTAATAGTACTGATCACATGTTCTCTCATTTGTATAATTGAGAAAATTAACAATATAATGAAAACAGCTCCATCTAAATAAGTTCTCTATCCACAGTTAATAAAATAGTATCTACCCTCAGAGACCTGGATTTTCTCTGCAAATGCTTTTAGTTAAACAAAGCATTTTGTGTACCTACAATGTGATATTTATTTTTTCATTATTCATGAAACAACTTTAATGTCACTGCTGATTTTCCTGGTAGGATGTTCAGCTCCAGCATACCAGAGCTCATGCTGAGTTGTAGCTGAAGATGTCATTCACAATAAACATGAGCTGCTGTGACAATACGATGGCAGAAGGTGAAGAATCTCTTTCCTCGTGCAAGGACGTGCATGTGTTTCTCTCCGTGTGCGAGAGGGAGAGAAGGAAAGAGGTTTGATTGTGTTTACAAGATTCATCTGTGGCACAGCAGGTAGTAGTCACATTGTAATATTCACCTTAACACAGATAATTTGATTTTTCTACCTGGTTATCATGCGTTTAGACATAACGACACAGGAAAATATATGCTTTAGAAGTGCATTTTAAACAAGGTTGCGCACTTTAAGTGGGAATATATTAGAGGTAAGCACTGATTTTTTCAGTTCCTGGAAAGCATTCTTCAGTGTATGTTACAAAATTACTAGGAGGAAAGCAAATTCTAGTGGATGAATCTCAGGGACTGCTACCATTTCTGGGCTGAACTCAACAGGGTGAGCCTCCCCAAATTTGACGTCTCTAAAACTGTACAAGTTTCTCCCATTTGAGAGCTTCGGGTACTAATGGAATTTCACTTCTTAGTTTCAGGTTGTCTTCTGACTGGCAAATAAAGAGTCAAAAAGTCCTGTGGCCTTTCTGCCCTTTACACTGCAAGGAAGACAAACAGCCTGGTCATAGGATGAATGTTGTCTTGGGTCACCATCAAGATTCTGACCTGCCTAACTGATGTGACACAAGGAAAGAGGTATGTTGATGTTTGTCAAGAGCAGAGTGTCATTACTGCGTCCTGGAGTAGCCTGAGAGATAAGGGGATCTATCAGCAGCTTAATCATAGTCGTAACACACTCACCTTCGTGCAAGACAAAAAGGAATCTGCTGTTTGCACCGTGAGATTTCAAGCTCGATTTAAAGCTAAAGACTGTGGACGTGGTTGGGCATGATTTTTGTGAAGCACCTACAGCACATTTGCACAAACAAAAGCAGGAGTAATTCTCCTGAAGTCGATAGAGTTGAGCATGTTTATACGAATGGGGCATTTGGACCAAATCCAGTTGGAGTCTTTGCAGTATAACACCTCTGAATCTTCAGAGGTTTTCTTAGAGTCATTAATATTGAGGCTGTATGTACCCAAGGTAATTATCCATTACTGCTTGAGCCTGGCCCAGGAATTGTTTCACGACATGTTGCCTCATTAGTATAATATAATGGAAAAAACCCCAGAAACAAACTAGAAACGAGGAAAATAAGGCTGCTAAAAGGAGAAGAGTGTGAGGAAAACAAACACAGTGGGGTGAGGTCCTCTGATGGTGTAAATCAGTATCACCTTCTGTGAGGCTCTGCCAATTTACACCCTGTGATGCTCTGGCCCATGATTATTAGGAAAGTATGTTGTTGATATGCTCTATAATGGCTTCCATTACCAGCCCATGCTAAAAGAAGCAGCTGGTGAAAGTTATGTTTATGTTCCACAGATGGATCAGCAATGGCAGACACATAGCTCTGTGTCTGGTAAACAGGTGTTTTACTTTATATTTGCTAGCTAGCCAGAAGAAGTCAATTCTTGGTGAGGGGTGTAGGCAAAGGAGATCAATTTAGTTGTTGAAAAGGAAAAAGCAATGCTTTTTCATTGCACTTTATTTTCTTATATAGTGAGTAGTGTCCTGAAACCCATCCGGCCTTTTATCAGCATAATCTAAGTGACTGGGGGGAAAAAATTATCAGAGGAGCAAAAGTACCAAAACTTATATCCAAACAACATTGCCTCATCTCCATCCTTACTTGCCCATTTTCAGCAGGAGAGGGGAGAACTTTGGTTTCAGACAAAGTAAAAGGTGTCTACAATGGAGTCAAAACTTCCCACACCAGAGGAGCAACTTTGCCAGTTGCTGCAGTGTAGAACAGGAATAACTGAAATTATAGCAGAGTTTAGCTATGCCCTTGGTGGGAGGTGGAAATATAATCCTCATTTTGATAAGTAACATTTTGCAAACCAATTCTGACACTTGTAAATTTAATGCTTACACAGCCAATAGAGAAGAAGAAGAACAATTACTTTTCAGCTTACTCCAAATTAACCATTTATTTTGATTGCGTTTATTCCTTTCTGATTGCCCAGAAAACCAAAAAGTGGCTGGGATTTTTTCTGGTCTCTGAATGGCAAATGCTTCTAGATGGCAGAATGGCAACATTTAAATTCCTGGGAGAATATCATTTGGGCCAAAATTCCTTAAACACTGAGGGTTTGGGAGAATGTTCACAAATACCCAGCAGTAGGCTGAATATTCATTAATAACTAATATTATGACTCTGTGAATCATAGCCATCCAGATTCAGCACTTCTAGTTGCAAATCAAATCATCTGATTCTTTGACCAGCTCTAGGGAAAGCTCCTTAGCGTGTAATGCAAAGAAGTAGCCTAAGGGAAGAGAACAGGCTGGCATCATTTGCCTAAAACTTGCCCACACTGCTACTGGGTGTTGATCCTTCTGGTTAAATGCATCCTCCTGAGTCCTTGAAACCAGCGGCCAAGGCAGGCACAAGTGACTCTCCAAGACGAGGGGCACCCAGGGAGTGGGAAGAGCAGCTGGGACAGCTGAAGAACCTGGGGCAGTTCTGAAGAGATGTTCACCCTCAGTGTCGTTAACTCGTTATCCCTCCTGTTTTATTGAAACCAAACTGCTCAAAGGGGCAGGTTCAGGATTGGTGTGTTGTGTCGGGGAGGTGGCTGTTGGAATGAAGGGTGAGCAGTGCCTGGTTCTGAGCTTCTGTTGCGGATATATAATATATGAAGGAATAGCGAGAGCAGCAGGTGTTGTTGAAATTTATGGGTGAGCAGCGAGCCCAGGCAGCAGCCCCACAGGAAGAGCAGTGACAGTTACTGCAGCAGATGGTCTCAAGAATTATGAATGTGGGGACCTATCCCCAGCTGCCCCTATAACTCGGTTCTTCTCGAGCAGGAACCAACAAGATGTTGACTCCAGAGTCTGCAGAGTCAAGCTGAGCAGCAAGACTGGTGTGGTCAGGGCAACCAGCCACTCCAGCTCCATGCTGGACCAGCCTGACCAGAGCTGCACATATTGATCTTCCAGCAGTGGTGCTGCTGCCGGCTATGAGAGGTGCATCTTGAAGCAGTTGGGAATCCCAGAATAGAAGTACTGATAAAGGCTCATGGAGGAATTTAACTACCCAGACATCTGTTGAGTAACAAATACAGCTGAACATGCATCATCGCAGAGGTTCCTAAATTATAGTGAAGACAACTTTATGATCCAGAAAGTAGAGGCTCCTGAGGAGAAGCCATCCTGGATCTACAGGAGTATATTAATGAAATTTGCAGATGAAACTTTGCAAGTGCATTAAAAATACAGCAGCACTGTGTCTTAGGACTGACTTTAGCAGGGTATCATATGCATACAGAATGGACTATCTTCCTCATCTGCTTATTAATTTTTACTGTCTCACAAGTAAACAAAAGTTCAAGCCTACCTTTCCCTGTCTTTAATCCTATTTGCATCATCCATGCATGCCAGACATTTGAGATCTGCAGACTCTTAACTAATATACTTTGCAAACATCTCCCTTGGACAACATAGCTCATGAGAGAGACCCAGAGAACTACAAAAATTGATAGATGATAGCACTATGCCATTTACCTTCAAAAATGCAAGTGCATAGCTTTGCAGAAAACAAATCATTTGAAACAAATGTTGAAGAGGATGAGGAATCTTAAGAAGCAGAAATATTGAAAAGATAATAATGAACAGCAAATAAGGCATGAGTTTTCAATAAGGCACAATAGCAAGGGAGGCCTATAAAATTTTGGAGTACAAACAAAGAGATATTACATCACAGGGTAAAGTTCAAATAAGGCTTTTTTCCCCTTTTGGTTTCAGGAGATATAAAGTGGGCTAACACACTGAAATGAGAAGCAAAAAGGTTACACTGATTATAATGATGAGCTGACAGTAGGACTTCTGAATTTCTGAAATATCTTCTAGGAGTTTTGATTTATAACAGCACTTCATGGAAAAAGAAAAGGAAACACAACAAGAAGACCACAAAACCTGATTTTTATCCTGAGACAAGGGAATCTCTTAAAATTTCTCTCATAAATCAGCTAATCTTTGCAATCCTCAAGAAAAAGCAGCCCTAAATGAATCCTGTTTCATTCCTCAGATTCAATACAGGGAGAATGCCAATTTTACTCTCTAATGATTCATTTTGTTACATCTGGAGAATGTGTCTTTCAAAAATTTAGGGGGGAAAAAAACCCAATAGGGTTTTTTCTTTCTTGCCAAGTTTTAATTTGATGCATCCATTTCTCTATTACAGTTCTGTCCCAAAGTTTACTGTATCAAACACTATGCAGCAAAACCTTTTTTGTTACCTTCCTGAAGGTAACAGTTCAATTCACATTTGTAATAGCAAGGTATGGTCGTGTCAGCAGGATGGCAACCTTAGTATTCTTCCTGCTAAAATCCTGTTTGTTAGCTTTATGATAAAATATGCCTGTGCTAGAAATATTTCCAGAAAAGAACAAAAAATTTGCTCTTGTCTGCATTAATCCTGATGTCTACTATGGGTCACATAGAGAAAGAAATATACCTGCAAAAGTTTTTCCAATTCACCATTGTATTAAAAATATTATCAAATAGTTCCACTCCAACCAATTAAAGGCTTTCTCATCATCTAATGGTAATAACATTCATGTCTTGAGCCTTTGCTTGTTTGAAGATTTTAGACTCCCCAAAGCATCACCTAAAAGGTCACTGGGGGGTCAAGGAGTGTTCAGCTCTGTGATGTGAAAGAACCAAAAGCTCCTTTTAATCTTAATATTCAACTTCAGTGCACACACACAGACACACAGACACACACAAGAAAGAATAAATATTCTCAGGAAGACTGGTCTCAGTCCAGGCACAAGCAATAGTGGAAGACTTTTTTTGGTCAAAGGTGCAACATAAGAACTGCCTTTGCAAGCAAGGAATTTGGAAGGAGATGAAAAAATGAATGCGACTCCCTCTCTGGTTATTACTTCTTTCTGAATTCCAGTTCAAGTTGGACTCAGACAAAGAAGATAGAAGACAAAAAGATAACAACAGTGATATACAAACCACCACTAAGGAACTCCTTTTATGTGTCCAGGGAGCCCTTCTAAAGAAAGCCCAAAAACACACACCTGAAGGCTCTACTTGCTTCAGGCTGGATGGATTTGCTTGATAACTCTTGCTCAAAGTTAACTTGCAATCTACAAGACCAGTCTCATATTAAGAGACAGAAATAAAACCTAAAGGTAAAAAAAAAGGGGCAAAGAATCTCTATCAACCTGAAGCTTAAATTTTTCTGTCTGCTGCACCTGAGCTGGTGTACACAGTCACTGAACTGAGTCTTTTCAAGGCTTCAACACTGCAGTGGAAGCAAAGAACACAAAGAAAAGTCACTTGTGGATCCCAGTTTCTGTGAGGGAAGGTATAAAAGGCTCTGAACTGTCCCTGAGCAAGGTTATTAACTTGAAAAATACTTAGCTGGAACTCTTTCCCGGTGCATTGACTCATGCCCTCCACTTCAGCAAAGCCAGATTACAGTGATTTGCCAACGATTTTGTGGCTGCAAAATGCAGGAAGGTATTTTAATTGCATTTTCCCCTGTGATCAGTTCTGTTGCCATATTCTGTGGTTGAAAACTTATTGGAATGTTTTAAATAGAACAAAGGCTTGGTCGGCTATTCTGCACCGTTGCCCTTCCTCTTTTCCATCCAAAATGGTCCAGGTTGTTTGGATGGAAATGCTGCTTTTATCTAAAAGGCTTTTCACCTAGAAAGCGACTGCAGATGAACAGTGCCGACAGGAACTCTTCATAATCACTGGCTGGGCTTTTCTGACCCAGTGTACATTTCCCAAAGGAAATACACTGAAAAATTTTTTTCAAGCTTTCAAATGGAGTGGTGTGAACTGACTCGGTGCCATCAATGTGCTGATTTACCCCAGCTAAAGTTCCTGAGGTGCACAAAAACAAGCAAACAAAAAAATCCCTGTATATCATATGTGAATCAGCTGTTTAGTAATCAGCAGGATCCAGATTCTGGTGGTATTACCCCCACAAAAGTCAGGAAAAAATGTTTTTATCACATTTTGCCTTGTGATGAGCTTTGAGGCCTTTCCAGTGGGTGAAATTCCAACTCAGTTTTAATTGCATTAATACAGAGAGGGTTAGAGCAGTTGCTCTCTTCTTGCTCTTCACTCATGTATACTCACCTTGATTACTAAGACTATCTAGAATTTGCCTCGTTCACCTTAATGACCCATCAGGTGCAGAGATGGTGATCCCCAGGTCCCTGAACAGCCTCAAAAGAGACACGGTCTCTTCACTTACATCTCCTGAATTACCTGGTGGAGCAGTTTACCTACTTCTGTCAAGTAAGACCAGCACTTCTGTTACCTACCAGTGCTCGACACCACCTCCTACAAAGTCACAAAGTATCAAATAGCATTTCCCATGAAAGGTTTGTGTGGAAGCAGCACCAGGATTTATGCGGATGAGGAGAAGAGGGGTGGAAGCACGAGCTGATTAGGTCCCTTGGATAGATTGGATCTAGTTCCTATCTTGTGCTAATCCACCCCAGACTCCTGGCGGTAAGATACAAAGCAGCATAAAGCAGATAACAGGAGGAGGCAGAGGGGGCTGGTTGGGGGTGTTTGTAAATAATCTGGAACCTGGGATCTGCAGCCTGCTTGGTTATGGTTTTGTGAAACACCATTACAGCATAAAATGAAAGCAGGCTGTGCAATGAAAACAAGAGGAATGCCATCACCCAGGTTGGCTTGTACTGCAAACCACCCTGGTCAATCATCCGAGATGAATGGAGGTATCCGCTGAATAACCTCACTTTGCAACTTTTATGTGAAGGTTTGATAAATGAAGTCAGGGAGAGGTACAAGAAAGTGATTAAAACCAGCCTGTGCAAAAGGCAACGATAACCTCCCTGGGCTTTAAACTTTTTTCTCCTTCTGCCTGAGTTTGTTGGATAATTAACCCTTTCGTCCTTCGGTCTCTGTACACAAACAGTTGTATATTCCTACAAAGCAGCTGCCTCTTGACAGGCAATTTGTCACCGGTAATAAATTGGACCCAGTGGCAAGGCCAGCCACTTCCAACGGGGATGCGTACAGCCAGGTACTGTGATCTGGAGTTTCCTCGTGGCCTCACTGTAGCAGAAGATTTCTTCCAAAGTTTATCTCCCTCATTTCTTATCTCTGGACTCTCTAAGATGCCCAGCAGCTCACTTAGGCGGCTCCTTTTAGGCACCTTCTCGGAGGAACATGCCCCAGGCCATGCTGGCCAAATAATTTTAGGGGATGGTAGTCTGTTGTCATGGAGAGCTTGAATGGGATACTATTGTCACTGAAGCAAAAGGGAATTCTGCTGTTACTGACAGGCAGAGGTCAGGGTTTCTCTTTATGGACCTGGAACTGTCATCTGTCATGGTTTGTGGTAAAATTCATTACTGACTTGGAGGATGGCTTGAGCATGCAGAGAAGCATTTTGTCCTCGTATGGCATAGTCGGAGATCAAGAGAGTTCCCATTCCTAGGTATAGTCCATTGTGCTCCTAGGTGCTTGCTGGGGTTAAAAAGAAAGGAACTAGAAAAAGGGTTGCACAAGTTAGACCCTTGTCCAAATGTGGTCAGAGGCAGCTGCTTGCAGGTTGGTTGCTTTATTTTTGGTCTGTCCAACTGCATCAGGATATCAAATCAGGCACTTATGGGAAAGCATCAGTCGAGAGTCTGAGATGGGCTCTCAGGTGAAGATCTAGAAGACAGCACTGAAAAAATACAGAGAACATTCCTTGAATGTCAGAGAAATAAGCTTTTCTAGGGGGGAACCCCCTAGATCTATCCCAAAGAATGGCATCAGCATCACTGCCTCTATTGAATAAAGCTCTTTAAACCCTTACTGAGAAGCAAAATCTTGGCTGAGAAATGTCAACAGAGCTTTTACAACAGCCTGAAAATTAATTGTCCTCTGAAATGGCAGTCCTCAATTTAGGCTTAATCTCTCTTGCATTACTCAGGTAGCTATTGTGAAGTATCACCCCGCTTGCTGCTCTCGCTGACAGTTTCTATATCCCTTCACCACGCCCACTGGAAGGAAAACAATCACATAAATCCCTCTTGCAGGGCATGCTCCAACTCGTTTCTTATTGTGGGGCAAATTTATGGTCGCATTTACTATGTAATCTTTAAAGGGGACTGGCTGGTGGTTGAAGGTCTAAAATTACAGATGACCTGTGTGTAAGCAAAAGTGGATTTGTTAAAAAATCTGTATTTAAGGGAGGAGGGAAGGGGGTAAGAAAGGAGAGCTAGATGTTCCCTGTGCAGTTTATGACCTTTCCTAAAAAAAAAAAAAAAAAAAAAAAAAAAAAATCCAACCTTCAAGAAAGGTAGAAAAGCAATTTTCATTCTGCGTTTCTAAATATCTGTTTATCCCACTGCCATGATGTGAGCATGCCCAGTTGGGATGATTTAGCACTCTGCTGATGACTACCAACGGAAGGACTTCATGTGAAAAGGTAGTCTGCCACGGCTAATGGGCTCTTGTTTCAAAGGGATGCTGTGTATACATTACTAGTGTATGGAGAAGGTGCAGAAAGGCCTCAGCAGACATTAGGAATGGAGTGTTGTTGATGATGAAAAGGCACTTTGCTGTTGAGGGAATGGTGGGAGAGAAAAGGCGTATCTGTCTTTTTGATTAGAAATGCATGCTTCCTTTCATCATCTGAGCTGAAAAATTGGCTTCTGCTCTTGGTTTATGAAACCATTTTTCTTTTCCCTTCCTTCCCAGGTTTGCAAACTCTTTAATAAATTAGTTACCGTGAGGTGCATGGGTGCAACAATCACCTTAGAGGCTTTTCCCAAATGCATCTTTAATATTTTATAAGTATTTAAATAGATTTATTCAATGTGAACAGCCTGATTTATTAACACTGGCACTCTGGCATGGAAAGGGGGTTCAATACAAATTATGTTGTGTCAGAAATTTTTAGCAGCTAGATCTCAATTTACCAATGGATTCTTGGAAGTCAGGAAATAATAGGACCCACCCCATGTTAATATTTAATCAGGCTTTGGTGCCAGATAGGAGAAGCTGTCGAATGAAGGAGATGCAATGAGGGGAGCCCTGTATTACATTAAAACATACATCATGTGAGTTCACTTCTTTTAGATGGGGAGGGGAGAGGTAGGTCAGTTATTATGGTAAGTGAGAGGCTCAGACCTGCCACTGAATAAAGATGCTTTGTCAGGCTCTGAGAGCTCACCAGATGAAGTTAAAGCCTCGCTGAAGACATATGAGGGAAACTTGAGTGACTGCGTGTGAAATTTGTTCCCCTTTTGGTGTCCCAGGGTGCACAAGGATGCACAGTTTTCCTTGTGCATATTGAGAAAAGAATGTGCATATTGAGAAAAGTGCTGAACCTGACAGGAGAGCAAAGCTGCTTTGTAAAGCACTTTGTAATGATGCAATGAGATGGGTGCTGCCAAACCCAATACTGTCCTACCTAACTTGTGTACCAAGGGGCAGGGGAAGGGTGGGTTTATGGACTCTGGAGGTCAGCACGCTGTAGGTTACTGTTTTGAATTTCCCCAAGTTCATTTTCACTCTGAAGTGCCACATAAAGCTATTTTTATTTAGTCCTCATAAAAACTAATTGGTTTTATTTCTGTGTGGAAACACCAAACCTCTTTCTTAATGAGGACTTTGGATATAAATTTAAAATGTGAGGAAGCTTGGAAACAAAGTTTTCCACAGTGGTGTTCTCTCACTTGAGCAGAGCAGATGAACATAAGGGCGTGATTGCAAAATAGCTCTGCATATCAGCAGGGCTTTCCTAAATCGCTGCACCCAGTGTGGAGCAATTCAGATGAGTTAGGGGTCTGCTCAAACACTGGCAACGTGTCTTTTCTGCTGAGTACCAGTGACAGAGCCTCCCCAGCTGATCCCACAGGGCAGGGGCTCAACAGGTGAATGCAGAGCAAAGAAGAAAGCATCAGTCAGCCACAGTAGGACCAATGCTGGATAAGGAGGAGAAAGGAGGACATCTTGGATGCCACAGATATTTTCCTGGAGTATTTCGGGATGATCCAGTTGTCATTCTGATGAAGAAACCCTCCAGTGGTCAAGACTGCCTAGCCATAATTGCAGGCTCATGTGCAAGGTTGAGTTCTTTGGAGGCTGTGGACTAGAGTACTGTGATAGAAATGCCTGCAATAACACTGCTGTACACGAGCTGAAATATTGGCCTGTAGCTGAAGTCCTGCTGGCAGTGAACTGGTCTTCTGGTAGGAACTTTACGAATTTCCTTTTCTCACTTAATTATGCTTATTTCTATCCTTTTCAGCATTTTGTGTTTTTAGTTTCCCTGTGTGCTTGCTTTATTTAAAGAGACAAAGAACTGCTATTCCTTTGATATATGAATATTAAGAAAATTAGATGATGCTTCAGGATGATGACTGAGTCAAGACAAGAGTCTACTCCATACATCTCATTCTACCAAAGTTTGCTTGCAATGGTTAGTTGTAAAGTTGTATTACCAGGGAAAAGTGCTTAGTTTGTTCTATAATTGTTGTCTGTTCCTGTTGGTATCTTTAAGGTGAATATTTGGAGGGGGAACATAAGTGGAGGAACAGAGCATAACACTATGTGTGTTTCCTTTAAGCTGTTTATGGTTAAGTGGAATCTGCTCTGCTTTCCTGCCTCTGGGCACAGCTCTGCTATGCACAGCTTTACCTGTGCTTTGGTGGGGAGGAAGACATGTCTTTCTGCATTATCCTATTAGCCTGTAGCTGATCTACAGTTCAGCTTATCGTTTGCTTCTTACATGGTACAAAAAAAAAAAACAAAAAAGCATGCCACAAAGTTAACGTCTAAATTCACAGATTTGCTTTTTTAAACCACTGCAATTTTTGACATTTAATCTCGACATTCTTAGTAATGACATATTAAGTCTTCACTGTGGCACATTATGTCCAAGCAAGGTGACCTTTTTGCTCGGCATTTTGATAGAGTCACAAGCAAAGATTCTATTACTTTTATCTAAGGAAAAGAATACCATTATCTACTCCAAACTCAAATATGTATGAGTAGATTTTCCCTAAAGTTTTTTCAAGTTGGGAATAGATGGGAAAGAAGAAGAGGAGAGAACATCAGAAGGAACAGAGCAAGTTTCACAATTTAAAGAATCATATAATCATAAAATGTTAAGGGTTTGGAATGGACCTTAAAGATCATCTAGTCCCAACCCCACCTGCCACAGACAGGGACGCCTCCCACTTGACCAGGTTGCTCAAGGCCTTATCCAACATAGCTTTGAGCACTGCCAGGGCTGGGACATCCACAACCTCCCTGGGCAACCTATATATATACATATATATATAAGTATACATGTATTATTCTCCTAAAAGTTTAATTCAAATATATGAAGTGTAACTATCGATATATTAGGGAAAATATTAGGGAAATTATTGTTATGAAACATTGCAGGGAGTTCAAGGAAGTGGTGTAAGTTTTTCAGCTAAGTCTCACTCTTCAGAAGTTCATCTGGATTTATGAATAATTTGACCAGCTAGAAATATAGCCTGAAAGCACTGAAATTCCAGTCCCTTCTTCCCAAAGGAGGCAGCAATTAATACAGATGAACAGCTTCTGCAGTCTTTCACTGCAGAAATGGTCTTGCTCTGATCTTTAGGACAGTTACAAGGTTCTACTTTCTCTGCCAGTGAGGCCAAAGTGGTTATCTTGGAAATCTGAATGTGATTTTAATTATAGCTTTTATTATTGGAGCAGCTGTAACCAAGATTGTAACAGTCAATTATACATGGAGCTTTATTGGCAAAGGGTGTTTAATATTAAACAATCATTGCTAACCGTGAACATACCTGATATAATAATGAACTTTATTTGAAAGATCAGCATGAGATAAAGGAGTTAAATTTAGCTGTACAGTCTGTAACAATAACACGAGGGAATATTGTGAATTCGTTTTATTTGGAAACAGAAAACTCTGGATGTTGTTAGATTATCTTTTTGAGAGCATAAAGTAAATGTTTGGTAACTAGAGATTTGTATTGCTAGAGAGAATCACTTACACTAAAGCTACAGTAACCAAATGTTTAAATGTGCAGGGCTGAACTGTCAAAGCACGTAACAACATCTTTAAATAAAATGGAAGCAGCTAAAGCTGCCTTTATCAGTGTCCTCCTCTGACAACCGCTTAGGGTTCAGTTCTGTTCCCACTGAAGCCAGGGAAGAATCTCCTGGTAACCTGAAATGATTCATGGCATGGACCTGACCAGGGAAAAAAGAAGTCTCAAAGCACCAAGAAAGGTGCACTGCTGTCCCACAGCACGTGAGTTATTTATACCCATGCAGAGTGATATTGCCAGCCCACAGCATTCTTAACTGTGGCTTGAACCCCTTGCAAGAACCATGTCAAAGACAAAAACCGTAATCCCCCCTCAGGGGTTGGGTTGTTTTTTTTTCAGTCTTCGTGTTCAAAGTCCCTGGACATCTTTGGCAGTTGTAATGCTTAGGTTTTCAGCTTAACTAAAGGCTCAGAAAACCTCTTGCACTATTTTTACTTTATTTTAATTAAAGCGGACAATCTGATAAACAATGGCGCTCAAAGCAGAAAGGTTGGTGTGCCCTAACTCCACAGTGCTGAGAAAGTCGGTGCTGGCTGCTGTGCCTGGTGTAGCAGGGTTTGTTTGTTGGTTGAGGTCTTTTTTAATTTTAACTTCATTTTTTTGTCAATGACCTGTTTGACCTAAAGCATGAGTCCCCAGTGCAAACAAGGTTATAGGACGTAAAGCAGCCATGAAATGCAGAGACACGGAAGGCTGCACCCATCCTGCATTTCCACACTGGTAGGGAGGAAGAGCCACATCTTCTCGTTTTCAGACTCATTTTTTCAATTCCCAGTGGCTAAACTAGTGGCCAGCATCTTTTTATTTATATTTGGTCTCAAATCTTTTCCTTCAGTCCCACTCTCCTTCTTTGCCGCTGTTCGGACCTGGTGCAAACAGAAAGTGTTTTTGTCGGCGTGTAAACTGAACTACTCCAACCAAATCTCCCTCTCACTTCTCAGTTTCCAAAATGTGGCTCAAATTCTTAATTGGGTAACCTGAACTTCTCTGCAATCTGCATATTAGTGTGTATGGATGTAATGGACGTGTCAGTGCTCTGTACACTAACACTTTTAAGTCATATAATGAGCCTGTTCACTAGAAGAATAAACACACAGTGCAATTTAACTGGAAACTGGGGGGATAGAGAGAGGAATGTTGGCTGAAAGGTTATCTGCAGTGTGAAAGCAGTTCTTTGCTTTTGCAGATTCTCCTGAATTTTGAGAATGGTTTGTCTAACAATTTGAGTGGTGGGGGGAGAGGAAAAGAAATGGAGAGAATTTCTTCTTGCGAGCACTTTTCAGTTCTTAAGAGGCTTTTGTGCTGCCTGTGCAAGCCTACAATTGGATATTGCAGAATACGGTGCTTTTATGCAGAGAAAAGGATTAGGAAAAACCCCAAAGGTGTGAAATATAACAAAAGGCAATATTTGGAATTGCACTGTTAGGAGAGACAGCTGAAGTCAATGGGAACTTGATCCATGAAAGCACAGCGGGACCGTACCATATATAGGAAAGCACAATCTGTCAAAATTAAGTGTGTAGTTTATGGTATGCTTTTTGTTTGAAATAACATATTACCTCCTATTTATAGTAAAGCAGACTAAACAGTTCTATATGTCTGCATTTAAGGTTTTCAGACAGAGAGTAAGGATACCTTTTACCTGGAAATTGTAGAGTCAGAGCTCAAAATTGTTAGCAGTGATAAATGAATACCTGTGATTTTACAGGCATATAAATCTCAAGCTTCTGCTTACATAGCCCTACTCTGTCTGCAGTATTGGCTGCAGCTGAATCTCGCTTCTGGAGGACTACTAGGAAACAAATGAACTTGCAATGCATAGTATCTTAAAGGAAACTATAAATGGGATAGGTCAAGGACTAGGCATGTAAGCGACAGGAAAAAAATCTTCCTTTTAGTTTATACAACTCCTGCTTCCATGTCTGTGCATATTCCTAATAAGGAATAGTAATTTTTCGAGGCACTAGGCCTGTACATATTTCTTGACCTTATAATTCTCACAGTTCTAGACATTCCAAGGTAGGGGGTCATTCAGACAGAGTTGTAATTTCTTGTGCATATTTATTTCCAAAGTATCTTTTGCATAGTTTCCCAGTGAAATCATGTGCTGGGGCTGGGGAATGCTAAATAGGTTATTTTTCAAGCTTGCATATAAAGGGCCTGTCAAAGTGGACTGTTTTGGACTTATCAAGTAAAAGTGACAGAGCCAAACCATGATGTTTGTAGCTTGTCCTTCCTAACCCCACTATGAGCTGGGCTCCCAACCTTCCAACGGGAGGTGACGTAAGAAGGTTAAGGAGCTCTGGTTTTGTTATCGGTGAGGATTTTAACTATGATAAAAGTCTTGAAAGCATACATGGCTCAAGAGTGGTTTGATATGAGCCTTCCCCAAAACCTACATTTTGTTAACCCTTTGGCGATAGATTTGTGCTTCTTCTCCTTCCTACCATGTAAATAAAAATACAATTTATTTTTGGGGGGAAAGGTTGCAGAAGCCCAGCATCTCTGTTAGTAACTTTAACTGGTTGTGAAAGCACATTTTAAATTCATTTTCCCAGTCCTTCAAGATATACACTTTTTTGAAGTAATTACATTTATCTGATCAAAGAATTAGATACATCAGGGACCAACCAAGTCATCATGAATTTCGAATATTCATTTCTCAAAATCCATCAACCAGGCAGCAACTAGAAGTTATCTACCACCTGAAAGAGGTCTACACAAAATATTTGTCTGGCCATCTTCTAAAACAAGAGTCTCTGCTAGAAGTCTTGCAGATAATGTATTCGTCAAGGAGAAGCTAAACTTGTGAGGAAAGAGTTTGCCCTCTGTGCTGTGTATGCCCTGCTCAAAGCAGATGTAAGGAAAGTTAGTCAGACCTCAGCTTTTATCAAGAGGTGTCTAACTAATCTGAATTGAAATGTGGGTACTTTCTTTCTGAGCTCCAAATGCACATAATGCATTTGGGACTGAAGTTTCAAGCTCTTGTTGAAAAGTAAGTGTCAACTTGATGCTTACAAAAATTCCTGGGGAAAAAGAAACATCCAACCTTTTCCTAAGCTTTTGAAAAGTGTGACAAGGGGAAGATCCTGTGGAAATTGGGAGTGCTTTCACAGATTGCTGGTGACAGTAAGTATCATTGTATAAAACACCAGTAATGGCATATGGAGACAATTTCTGCCTCAGCTATATTTACCTTTCCCTTTGATCTGAGTGGGAACAGTGCATGGATACTGAGGCAGAGCTTGGTCTACAGTATCCTGTTTGGATTTGTGTATGAGAAGAAGTTTGGAATAGCTAGGCTGACACATGCTGTTGTAACTGAGAGGGCAAGATGGTGCAATGATCCTGATTTAGTCATGTGGAGGGACAGTTACGAGGTGATATGAGTGAAATGCATTAAGTGCTACCTTTTGCCTCTATCATCAGAGAATCACTGAAATGTAAGACTGGAAGGAAACTCCATAGGCCATATATCCTTTTCTCCTGCTCGAAGGCAAGATCAATTATACAGCCATCCCTGGCAGCCATTTAAGTAAAATATTACTGCAATGAAGATATATTCTTTATATTTAGAAGGGGGAATACTACCAGCACAGTTAGTTTCTTACTTTCAGGAAAAACAACAACAACAAAACCACAAAAAAACAGGAAGAAAAAACATAAAAGAGAGGTTATTGCAGCTCTCTAAGAGTTATCATTCTAATTAGCTCGATGATTTGCTTGGGATCATTGGAAAAGCCTGACTAGAAGAGATAAGTGGAACGTAAGACAGGATGTGTGGAAGTGAAAAATAAGGATATATGATCACAGAAAGGCAAAGGAACAGGTTAAACAGGCTCCCAGTTGAGGTGGTGAGCTCCAAGGGCAATAGTTAAGCAACAACTGAGTAAGCCTGTGGAATTCAAAAATACAAAGAACTGTGCGTTGTGTCTTTGAGCTTTGAATTACCTGGTGACTCTTTCACAGGTTAGAAGTGAAAGGCTTGCCCCCCTTAATTAGTATCAGAGATCTCTGTGTGTTTGTGTGTGTGTGTTCATTTTCTTACACAGCACTGCTTTTATTCCCCCTCAACAAAAAGACACAATAATTTTAGGATTCTTTGCAAAAATAAGTTTTAAAGTTTCTTAGAGTGAGAGAACAAATAGCACTGCACTTCAGATCCACACGGATCCTGCTTGCCTCTGCTGTACTCATATCACTGTAAGCCTCCCTGCCTTACTGTTGCAATTTATTTTTCTAAAGCCAGCCCATTTCATTTGACTTTTGTCAGAACTGCAGTTTTCTCTGCTCTACTTTTAAGTGTAAACACTAAAATTATTTGCAGAGTGTTATTGGTCATTTATTTTATCAATCTAATATTCTTATATTATGAATCTTAATATCACTATTAACTGTTTTGGGTCATTTCTTATTTGTACACCAGAAAACTGCTTCCAGTGTTATTACTTATTGGTCATAATCAATTAGGGAAGTTTTTAGACTATGGCAGTCTTATATAAATACACTGGCAAAGTTCACCTCCTATGATTTCTGACAATTAAATTGTTCTGTCACTTTGGGACCTTCATTAATCTCAACTTGTCATCCTTGTTTATGCAGGTTATAATGGCCTGTGTGTGTAAGTGAAATGAGATGCTAAAAGCCCTTGGCTCTTTAACTCTTTGATGAAAGTCAAGCAGGAATATGTTGTTGAAGGGAAAAGTTGATTTGGGTTTTTATTTATCCCCCAAAATAACACCATGGAAATTATTGCACTGTCTAATGACGAGCTATGAAATAAGCCAAGGAGAAGTTTTACGGAGGGGTGAAGAAAACAGTTGACGATACTGTTATCACAGCCCTTTGTGTGCCTGCATGAGTGCACACAGAAATAAAGATGTGGCAATGTAGATTACTTTCTCTTCCAGGAAAGTGGTATGAAGACATCATGTTCCAGCAGAGGAATCTAACAGCCAAAGATTTTCAGATAACCTTGCAGAATCAGTGTTACTCAGGTGAAGGACATGGCTAAAGTCTCTTGAAACTTGGAGATTTGAGTGTTACTATGAGGCACTTCAGTTTGGGTAATTCTGGCCAACTGGTTACTTGGGACTAGTGCAGGCAGAATTCTGAGGATTTTGGAAAATGAAAGTCCATTTACAGAGTTTAACTTAATATTGAAATTTATGGAGGAGTTAGTAATTTTCTTCTTTCTTAAATTATTTCCTAGAATTTGAAGACCTGCTCTCTGATGACTCCAAGTGCAGATGGTAGTTTGTTCTCTTCTGCCCTTCTCTGCATCTTTTAAGAAGGTCTTAAAAGACTTTTTGGAGTGGTTATCTACAGCACCAGCATCGTTACGTGTATCAGTCTCAGGAAGAGCTCCTCATTGATCCTTCCTTCTGGAGTGGCCTCACACTTTACAGCCCTCTGAACCATCATCACATCCTCACCTGGCGCTGTGCATCGAAGATGCAGGTACCTTTTATTCCGTGGTGTTCATCAAACCTAGTGTTTGCTCTTAGTGAAAGTGCCTGCTGAAATTGAAACCCAGCCTTGACAGATCTTTGTTCTCATTTACAACTGAAAATGAGGGGCCAGGTCAAAGCTGACAGTGCCCTGTCCTGTGCTGGCACAGCTGGAGATGGAGCACAGGTCTCCTGACCTGCTCAGAGCCTCCATCCATACACAGAGGGCCAAGATTAAAAAATAGGAATAGCCTGGGAGTTATCCATCTCAAATCTAAAAGGAGTGTAATGATATGCTATTCTCTGCACCCCGAGAAACATACGAGTGACATCTTCTCTCAGAGCACTAATTACCATAATTCTTAGACCAGAGAGAGATCCAGAACACTGCACAAATTATCACCCAATATCTTTAATAAATGTGGATGGTAAGTTACTTGCAAAGGTGCTGGTTAATAATCTGGAACACATATTCCCAGACCTAATTCATTTCAGTCAGGTGGGATTTATTAGGAATTGTACTGTCATGCAGTAGTATGAGGCAACTCTTCAGTACAGGAACTTCACAGAGAAGCAAAGGAGAAAGATAAAACACAGACAAACTATTTTTTACTTTTCATCTATGAACATCTCCTTGACACTGTACAGTAAAATCCAGTGACACATCAATCTATTGCAAAAATGCCCGTGCCAGTGGGTTAATGGCTAGGTTTCCTAAGTTACAAAAAGTAGAAATGGCAGAGCTGCTCTCCCATTTCTACTTGATCCAGAGTACACATCATAACTGTGTTTCTCTTTTCTTTCATGAAATTTATTTATAAAGAAAACCAAATCTCACATGCCTCAAGGATGCCCATTTTGGATGTGGCTGCCTTTCTTACTTGCCTAGGGAGGAAACAAAGTGATGGGGCTCCCACCAAAGATGCCTCAGTGTGTGTGCCTGAAGTTCAACAGGATAAATGCAAGTCTTAGAGGCAAACTGCCAGATGTTATTTGTCGAAGCTGCCTCTAGGCTGCTCTGAAGCATACCAACACATATGTCAGGGCAGAATGAGAGTCAGGGCAACTTTCCAATTTTTCTTGCTCCCAGAGGCTCTTCAGGGAAAGCTAAGTTTAGGAATAGAGAAACAAAGACCATGAAAATGAGAGATTGGTGTATTTTAGGATCTAATGCTGAGGCAACTATAAAGCATCATATATGTAACTTCACCTTAAATTTTGAACACAAAACAATAAAGGTGTCTTTCTAGACACTTCAGTGTGTGGTGAGGGGCATAAATCAGATGCAAATGCTGGTGACAGCATTACTACTTCTGCTTTGACAATGCCAGCTGATCATATACTTTGGGAATGAGGTAAAGCTTTAAGAGGCCTTTTGGAATAGATTTTAAAAAGGTGCACTGGGTTTTCCTTAAGATCACGCTAAGAAAATCTTGAGTTTAGCCTGTTCATTTCCGCCCACTGCCTTTGTACATACATATAAA
The DNA here is from genome assembly GCF_022539395.1 of Myiozetetes cayanensis. Taxonomy (NCBI): domain Eukaryota; kingdom Metazoa; phylum Chordata; class Aves; order Passeriformes; family Tyrannidae; genus Myiozetetes; species Myiozetetes cayanensis. The sequence goes on along the minus strand of NW_026087411.1, from coordinate 6,770,575 downwards.
ATAAACAGACCAAAACATTTGTAGTATTGGTTGCAAAATAAGTGATTCATCCTACAAAAGTGAAAAACCCTTGCCCAAATAAACATAACATAGTGGTGAAACACTGTTCTTGAAGTAACAACCCACAAAGATGCTATTGCTTATATTATTCTTCTTACATTATCATCTTTCCATGAACAGACAGTTTACTTAGACTGATATCTGTGGGGAAAGCCTATTTTTAGCATGTGTTTGTACATTGGCCAGCATAGCCAGATGCTGATGTCTTTTTACTTGCCTATCAAAAGCAAAAAGACAGAGCTTAATGTAGTTTAAGAAGGGAACTCTCAAAAAAGTTTACTGTGCTATGCAAAGGATGGATAATTACTTCTAAACCTCCATTTCTTTGCAATAAGTTATAGCATTAAAGAAATTACAGTGATGTATTTGTTATCCTACCTGAGAGATAGTTTTCTATATTTTTTTCACCCTCTCTTGCATCTCTACCTTACTGACGTTCTCCATCTTAATGTTTGCATCAGACATTTTTGGTAGTATGTAAATTACCCTTAGTACATAATTACGCACAGCCACCAGGTTGCATAAGTAAATTTTCATCAGTTTTGCATGTGAACCCTGAAATGAGTACACCTGTTCTAGCTCAAGACCTGCAAACTGATTAGTTGCACCAGGACCACTTAGCTCAGGTGGGATTCTGAACTGAACTCTCCCACTTTCAGAATCTGGTCTCTCCTGTCTTCTTACAGATATGTCAGAAAACAATTACCACCCCTCTGAAAGTGGTTGCAGAGAGTGGAGCTCAGTGGTGGTGCTCTCAGGAAGTGAAGTGAGGTCACCTGAACATGGTCACTTGAGACTTTGACTCAATTCGCAGCTCCTTATGAGACTCAGAAATTCCCTTCACGAGATTATTTTTAAGACCTTGTTCAAAACTGTATTTTTAAAATGGAAATGTTCATGTTTAGCTTCCTAGGAAGCAGTTTTCCAATTTTGATTCAGCATTTTTTAGTGAAAATTCCCATGTTTTTAATGGATTTCTGAAACATTTTGAAGATTAAGCTGCATTTTATCCTTCCTTTCTCCAGCTTAATCTGTGGATTTAATACCTTGCAGTATATTTAAATGAAATGAAATAGTTAAATTTTTTAAATGAGCAATCTCTCATAATTAGTTCGTTTGAAGTTTTCCATAATAGCTGAAATTCAGGGCTAGTTATTAGGGACATAAAAGTGCATGTGTGTGTGTGTGGGCATTCACACAGTCTTTGTATATACAACACACATTTTAGGATCCCTTCATGTGAAAACACACACACACACATATATGTAAATGTACACATACATAAAATCACTGATGAAACTACTGGTGGATACTTCTCCAGGCAAATAAGGCTCATAAATTGACACATTTTGCTTAATCTGTATGTAAGGCGTGTTACACATCACTGTTACAATGCAGACATCTTAACTTTAAATGAGACGAAAACAAACATAAAATTAGCACTTTAGGGAACCCCCTGCCACTCAATTTGTGTTGGGTTTAACACCTTCTTATTTTATATATCCTTCTACATAAACAGTTTTATATCAGCCCTTTATATGGTGCCTTCAAAGAATTAGATGTTGAGCTGTTTAAAAGCACTAATTAGCAGCTTTAATACAAAGGGGAGCGTAGTTATTAGTAAAATCTTGTAAACCTAGAATACCCTTCGGGCCCAGTCATTTGTGTGTGAAATAACTCAATAAAAATATTATATTGTTAATCACAAAAACCTTCAAGGGAAATGCTAAATCTGGGAAGAAATATTAACTGTACCTTTCCGAACAAAGGAAGGAAAGTGACCGTCTGCATTAAAGCAAAGCCATAAAACCCCAAAAAGAATATATTCATTGATAAAATGCAGCGTGTTTCCTAGTAAGGGGATTTGCAATCTGTAACCTTATGCACATACAACAACAAACATACATTAATGGTGTTTAGTTTGAACACAGCTAGTGACATATTTAATAAATTAGCACTTCATTCCTTTCAGTAATGTGCAACAATGGCAAGGCTTTTGCAAAAGGTACATTTTGGAAGTGGTAGGATAATATTTAATTCTATAGTTAGTTTTGGACAATGGAAAAGAAATATATATATGTACCATTAGAGATATTTATAAAGGCATTGGGAACAGTCTAGCCCAGTTTTTCTTTCTAGATAACTATATTAATTTTGTTTAATACAATTAAAATTTTGCTTGACAATGCTGAGTTCTACTTCTTTCAATACATCACACATATTTTATGTTAATAGTTAATATTTATGACGGAAGTAAATAATTATATTCTTAAATGTTTAAAAAATTACACTAATTCCAACGTTATTGAGGAGGTAGTGTTTCTAATTTATACAGTGTAGCATAGCTAAGTGGCACCAGATAACAGAAGAAATACCCATAAGTATGGAGAAAAATCTTTTGACTGACAATTAATACTTTGAACATGAAATACTAAGAATGTTAGAATTTGCAGATGCTAAAAAAAGACATAGCACATTGCTCTTATAGTTTGAGGGTGATTTCTTGAGATAGATCTGAAGACTTTCACCTTAAAAATCTAACTTTGTGCTACAGCTTCACTGAAAGGTGTTTGAACTGGACTTTTAATTTTAAATTTCAAGGGAAGCATTCTGAGGCATGTTACTTTTCTGAAATTATTATTATTATTATTATAGCAGTTTTATATGCCATCATGCAGTATCAGTATTTTCAGCTGGTGTCATTCTCCCCCTCACCTTTCCTAGAAAAAAACATAGGGGGGGAAAATTTGGGCATGCATATTTTAACCAGTGTCATCAAAATGATCATTTGCTGATCTTAGTGCAAGAGGATTTTATATTTTTTAAAAGAAAAGTAAATAAGGATAGTTTCTAATATCTGAGGTCAGTTTTAAGTAGAAAGTTCTCCGTAATGAACAATGTCTATCCTTTCCAGCTACTGGCTACTATGAGAAACAGATTTATTCAAAGCCCCAGTATATTTGCTGTGAATATATTTTTAATGTATTTCTCTAACATGAAAGAGCTGGTCAGAGCTTAAACTTTTTTTTTTTTTTTGGTATGTCAAGCTTTGCTTTTTACAGTGTTTTATGTTACAACCTAATTAGTATCTTACAGTGCCCTTACATGTACTTAGGGTGTAGGGTTTCACTAAATACACTGAACGTTTTATTTTGGGGGACCTCCATGACACACTCTAAGCAGTTTTAGGCAGGCTAAGAATATGTTTCCAGTCAATCAAGCCTCTAGAGATAGGTTATCCACCTCTGGCTAATGCACTGCTATAAAACCTTCACTGGTTCTGACTGCGCGATACAGTCTGTTATTAAACCCCGAACCATGCGCGGCCGCGGGATTGGGAAGCGGGGAGGGGGGTAGACAATTATTTCCAGTACTTCATAAAGCCTACTTCAACAAATTATACGAAGATTAACTAATAGCAGCCTCGGCGTTGGATGGCTGGCCAAATTAGGTATGACTTATCAGACTGGTGCTTTGTCAGCTGGCCTTTGGGGCCTGCCTTTGCAGAGGAGGCCTTTCAATAGATGATGAACCAGGCCTGGTGTTTGGCCTGCACCGCAGCAATAGAGAGATGAAGCAAACTGTGCTTTGAACTCCGATTTCGAAAACCAGTGAGGTCTCTGGGTGTCATCGGTTTTCCTGCTGAGGATTAAATGCGCCTGTACAAAGCCGGCAATATCCCACAAATCAAAAGCAGTGTGCATGGAGAAGGGGCAAGCGATGGGAAGTGTGGTCCCGGAGCACTGTGATGGATTAGGGAGAGGGCCTTGTGAATGATCCCTTTTCTGAAGGGGAGATAATCCGTCAATCTCAACAGGGCAATCCTGTCAGAATAAGCCACGCCAGAGTCCCCACCACTCTCTTCGTTCTTTTGTCTGTCCTGTGGAGGGCACCAGTATTCAATGGCAGTCACTACCCTGGGCATTTGATGAGGAGTTGAGGAGGGATATTTGGGTACGTTTGGGAAAGGGACTACTATCTTTTGCCCTCCCTGCAAAATGGCTGTATTATCTTCTTCTGCCTTTGGAGAGCTGGGGAGAAGTCAGTTCAGGATGTTTTGAGAAGGCTAAGACAACTCTAGCCTTGCAGTAATAAAATGAAAGATAAATTGTTCATGTTTAAAATACTTTAAGATTCAGACAGGGCAAGCTTGGTCCAGTACCATGCAGGTAGAGCCCTTGCTGGGGTAGAAGGGCTTCCCAGAAAAAAAACCTAGGAGAGATCTAGACTTAAACAGAGTTTATGTTTAATCATGAAGGGATCACCCTGCTCTCCCTACAAAGACCTTTCATTTCCATCTGGAATGAGTATACGATAACCTAGTCAGACCAGCCTCTCAGTCACCAATCAAAACACTGACTCTTGACATTTGCCTAATTATCTTTTCTCATCATCAGTCATCTCTTGAAGTCTTTGCTTCATTCAGATGCCAGGTATTTCCGAAATTAATCATGTCATTGAAAGCGGCATCTTTTCATGTAAATGGACTTTATTATCTGGATCGAAAAGCTCCCCCACTCTCCTTCTTTGAGCTGCAAAAGCCCATTTGTAGAGAAAGTGTCTGAAATCTGACATGCTGCCTTCTCAAGAAAGATTCGTAGTGGTGACCTCCCAGCAAGAGCTAAGCATCCGTCACCGGGACTGCGTGTGTGTGCTGCTTGCACCCTTGGGCTGGATGCATGCTAATTTGCCCCATTGTTTCGGGGTGAGTGGCTTTCCAGCACTTCCAAACAAAGCCTTTTTGCATAAGCTTCTGTGTGTACAATTATTTTACGTTCACATCATTCCATCATCCTATCTGTATTCCTGATATAAGAGGGGATGGAAAAGTCTTTGTTTTCTTGTTATACTGGGGATTACAGGCTGGATTTAGCATGTTAGCAAGGACACTCCTCTTTCATTAAATCCAATTTGACAAATGTTTGGGACCGTAGGGTTGATCAGCCCATTGCACTGCTCATCCTGGCTTTAACTTTCAAAAGGTAACTATCTTCAAACCATGTCGATTCAACAAGAAACCAATCCACAGAAATTGACTGTGCATGCAAAGTGTTGCAGGGATGGATGAAGAAGTAAATATGACAGGCATACTCTTAGGACTGTTATCAAAGCCCTGGTAGAAGAATCATTAAATTTGCTCATTAGACTCATATTTTAATGAATTCTATGATGGGCAGGATTAAGAGTGGGTCAGCCCTGATAATGCAGTTCTTCATTTTGGAGAGTTCACTTTTTAAGTTTGTGGTGGTGCATTTAAAAACTTGTTTCAAAACACCTTGATATTTTATACGCACTCAGCTTCCCTCTGGGACTATCTGAGGACAGTATTATTAATTGTTGGCAAGCTCTATGATCAGATTAAAAAAGTGAAACTTGGGCATCATCTGACTAAAACGGAGAAGTGGAAGGAGTCACTGGCCCTCTGTGCTTATCCTGTAAAGTACTAAAACGTTAAGGTCATTGTTTTTAGCATTATCAGTGATCTGAAAGGATCAACAAGTTTATTAGAAAATTTTCAGCATCATGTGTGTTGCGTGAGAGTCATGTCCTGTATTCCCTGGTAAGAATTTAGGAGTATGAACAGACCAAAAGTGTTTTGTTTTTTTTCAATAGCAGGCACACTGTCACACATCATTAAAGATAATGAAGAATATTAAGGCACAGTGCATAGATTTTTAATTTTTGGATGCTAAGGGCAGAAAAAAACAAAGCCATTATCTAGTTTGCCTCTCTGCCTAGTAAAGGCCACAGGACTCCTTGAAGGTTTTTTTGTGATGCTATACCTTTCAGCAGACCTTCCAAAGAAGACGTTAAACTATCATGACGGCAAAGCCACCACAACCTTCAGTAAATTGTTCCCATTGTTAAGCACTCTCATGTTAAAGAATTCCCCTTAATTTCTGGCATGAATTCATCTAGCTTTGACCTCTAGACGTTAGATCTTGTTTTACGTACATCTTTGTTAAACTGAAGAGCTCTCCATCAAATTCTGTTTCCTCTGAAGGTTCTTGTATACTGTGGTCAAGTCACTCCTTAACCTTTTCTCTATTAAGCTAAACAGTCTGAGCTTCTTGAGCCTCTCACAATTGTTTCCTAATCCTCGCAGTGTTTTCTAGTCCTTTAGCCATTCCCTTGGCTCTTCTCTCTAATTTATCAACAACCTCTTTAAACATAGGCACCAGAACTGGATTCACTATTCCATTAGTGGTCACAACAGTGCCACAGAAAAAGATAATATTACCCTGGGTTTCTAGGCTATATCCCCCTGCTTAAATATCCTAAGGACTGAAGTTACCCTTCCAGCTACAGAACATTCACAATCCTGCCATGTTCCTTCTGGAGCCATTTCATTCCCCAGGAGAGTCCTCCCCTTCTGTAACTATTCCCTGGACCCTGTTTACCCAGAGTTCTCGTTTTACATTTCCCCTGTCTCATTGTTTCCTTTGTGCCTCAGTGGCCTGCCATCACTATTTACCACCTTCCCAGTCTGTGTCAGTAACGACTTCATGTTTTCTAACAACTGTTGAAAACATTAAATGGCACCCATCCATCCATCCATCCAAGAAATAATGCTCCATTCCCAAATCCTTGATAAGGATTCCCCAGGTAGAATGAAAGATTACCAGCTGCCCTCCCGCCTCCTCCCTTGCTAAGAAAACTTTGCACTATGAACCACAGAGAAGAAGCAATAGCCTCAACTCTGCCTGGCACCTCTCATCTGTCATGCCAACTTTGGTGTGGGGCTTTTGCAATCTCTTTTTGCTTATTACACTGTCCTGAAAAATTACATATACCCAGGTTCATAGGCAAGAGACTGGGAAATTATCACTTCTACCGAGGGAAGAGTTAAGACTCTTGTCTGCCTGATAAAATGAGGTGTGCTAATGCTGAGATGCATTTCACCAGGTGAAGGCTGTTATAGGAAGAGCAATGCTTGTTTCTTGACATTCAGATTTGCTGTTTTGTGCAGAGTTGCTGCACCATTCTGAGGTCGATGGGTTGCTTTGGTGTTTTTTATTTAGCGTTAATTATTATGTCATTGTTGTAGTAATACTTGGGTACTAAAGTGATGGGCAAAACCCATTTTTATTAGTAAAATACGGGCTTGTCCTAAGGAATTGCAGGAAGGCTTTTTTCAAAAAGTAAAAATAATAACAACCCCTCACAAGTTTTAAATTATTTATCACTATCAATGCATTTAAATGGATTTCCCTGCAGTAGCCATAACATTTATTTTTCTCGATAGTATTCAGTAGTTCTGGGAACTGTTTTTCACAGAAATGTCTAATTATTATCACTAGTAATTAAACTTATTTATTGTGTTTTGCTGTTGCTGAAGGAGCTTCTCATGCGTTTGACATGCTCTCTTGTACACTCTCACCAAAGGTGAATGGAGGTATAATGAAATTCCAAAATAAAATTGTCAGTGTTGACATTGTTTCTTTTTCATAGGGCAATTTGTAACCATCTCTGCTTTTTTTTTCAGTTTGAAATTATTTAATTTGTTTTCTATTTTGTAATTTCTAAACATAATTTCTTTTTGCCTTGGTCATTTCTATTCTTCCCCCCCCCCTTTTTTTTTTCAATTCCTTTCCATCCACAAATTGTCACTTTTATTCTGATACCTTTTAAAAAAGCTTGCAGAGCATCAGCTCCAGGCTTGGCCTTAGCCTCTTTAGCCAAAATTTGTCCTTTCCATGTGGCAATTTGGAAAAATGGGTGCAGTGGAAAAAGGGAATGTAAAATGAACAAGTGGAAAAGAATTTTCCACCCCCAAATAAAACATTAGACTTCATCTCTTCTGGTGGCAAAATATAAAGAGATTTAGGAGGGGGAGAAAGGAGAAAGAAGTAAAGGGAAACTTTCTGTTCTAATGGGGAAAAAAAATGAGGTTTTGAACGACCAGAAGCATCTTTGCAGAAAGCTGAGGTTCTGAGATGGGTAGAAAAAGCAAAAGCAGAGGGAATTTTGGAGGAAAAAGAAAATCTCTAAATGGCAACTCTTTTTTTTCCCTGGTGCTCGCTTTCTGCCCTCCTTCCATAGAGCGGTAGGACACACAAGGGGTTAAAGGTCCAGGAAGAGAGCTAGGGAAGAAAAATCCCTCTGTTAATTGATCTGCCTGTCTGGTGACGAGGGCCAGCTGAAGCTTGTCAGAAACTGTATGAGCTGAATCAAGCTTGGGGCCCTAAGTAAAATACAGACACCTGGAGTGAGGAGGGGCTGGCTCGCACTGTGCGCAGCTATTTAGTTGTTCTTTTAATGTAGGCAGGGAAGGGAAAGGGTCAAGCAGTGCTGAGCCTGGGCTTGAGGGATGTCAAATAGTTTTTCCACTGACAAGAAACAAGGCTAAAGCCTGTTAATGGCATCTAATGCTATTATTGTGGGAGTCTGTGTGTACTTGTGGGCTTGCTGCTGTAGGTTGGAGGCGCGTTTTGGCGACTGAGGAGGCATTGTTGCTTGATGGTCTTACCTATAGGCATGTCACTGGGCGAGCAGCAGTGGAAATAGGAGTGAAATCTGCACAACTCGATTTCGATTCACGCTGCTCAGGGCAATGTGCTCAGAGGGGATCCTTTACCTCCTGCCCTCCTTCCCTTTCCAAAGCATTGAAGTGATCCAGGGTACATCCTAAAACTCACTTTTCTTTCTTCCTCGCTCTTTGGCTCTGCCTCCAGACCCCTCCACCGATGCAATCTGGCTAGGATTCTGCATGCCACTTTGTTTGACCCTGATGACATAAGTTGACGCATGTACTTTTGAACCTTCCCAAGAATGAATAATATCCCTGCAATAAAATGAAATCCTAGCATTTTTAACCCGCCAAGCCCCTGTGATTGTTGGGGCCGGGCATGTCAAATGGTGGCTCAGCCGATGGACGCCTGAAATGGAAGAGGATAGATTTCAACCCCCAGACAAACAAGCCATTGAGAGCTGGCATTGGTCCACTTTTCCCTTGATACCTGTGATGAGCACATTGGAAACACTGAAAGCTCTTTTTCATGGGTAGTAGGAGGAGGGAGAGAGGACTCAAGAAGGTGCAAAAGAGTAGAGAGACTTAAGGCTTCAGATTTTAAAGGTAGCAAGTAGTCTAGGAAAGCTCAGGGACTGGGGGAGGCTTGCTGGGGCTAAAGCTGTGAGCCATCAGGGTTGCTTTGATTCTGCTGGGTTAGGTATAACTTGAAATAGGTCTTTCCCTCCCCTTTGTCCTGAGTTCCCAAAATACTACACTTCAATTAGAGATGGGCCTCAAGGTTACACCAAGTTCAAATTTCCGCTGATTTTAGAGAGGTCAAACACAGAAATTTATTTGGGGATTTCCATGCTTTTTGAAGACTTCCGTACACCTGGATGAGCCCAGGCCGTATAAAGGAGGACCAAGACACAAATGAACTGCAACATAATTATTAATGTAAGATCTTAAGCCTTAGTTATGCCATTCAGGCAGCTTTCCCATTTGGTGTCCAGACATGCCAAGAGCAGACCACAAGGAGATATAAGCAGAGCCCTCTGCTCCAAGAGAAGCTGCCAAGCTTCTTCCTAAAGTCCTTAAACCCTGACAAGACACTGTGAAATACTGAAATAATCTGTGCTGAAAGAGGACTGTGCTTAAATCAGGATGCAGGAGGTTGTATTTGGCTGAATCCATGTGATAACTCAGCATGGCTGAAATAGAAGTTTCCCGTATTTATTTGTGTGTATTATTTGTTGGATGTCATGAATCCTCTTTCTTCTGGACTTCTAGTATTATGTCACATCTATCAATGGAGCAGAACTTTTGCCTAACCATCCTAAATTTACATATTTATATATAGATATTGAGCTGAAAATAGCAAGGACAACATGTTTTGGAAACAGATTAGGTCTCTTCTTGATTAAGTCATTGCTTTAATTTAAAAAAAAAAAACAAACAGGTTTCATTTTTTTCATCCATTTAAAACGATAAGACTACCTTGAATCTGTCTTTCACACTTCAATTTTGTTTTGTTTCTTCAAGAGAGGCACTGAGGAGAACTGATTGCAGTTATTCTTGACATTTTAAATGGCCATCCTTTTCCTCTTGGATATGGTACCCAGATGTATAGTTAGAAAGTTAAAGTGGCTCAGCTAAAGATAAGGATGCTGCGAACTTTGGTTTTACAACTCCTGCCATGGCCTCCCAGCCCAGCTGATTTAGGAGGAATGAGCTTGCCCAGCTCACAGGAATTCAGCCAGGGGTTGGAAAGTAGAGGGAGAAAAATAACAGTACTCCACAGACCTCTGCTCCAAATGCACGTAGAAAACTGCTTGACTGGGATGTTGGGAGCAATCCTGGCTCTGCAGCCCTCCCTAAATCAGGGGCCAGGGGGAGCTGCCCACAGTAGGGAGTCTGAGTTCAGCCTGGGCAGCGGTAGGGGCAGGAGTTGGGGTTGCCTGCTTTGAGAAATGCAGGAGATGGAAAGATAATAAAAGGAAAGCATGGTGAACAGATTTGCTTGAGCAGAATATTTTAGCTTAATAAAAAAAAAATAATAATAAATCCATGGACAACCCTCTCCTCTAAGCCTACAGTCCCCTGTATGAGGCTGATGAAATTTATACAAGAGAGAGAGACATAACGAAAGAAATTGTTTATTTGTTTGTTTGCCTTTATAAAACCCATTTGGGAGGAACATCAACAAATATACCATACATCAGTTATCTGCCTTATAGCAGTTACACTGATGCTGGAGACATCCTTTGTTAGAAATTAATGCATGTAATAAAGTTTTACATTTTTCATATGTTTTGAAGTATGTGGGTCATAATTCTTTTGACTGCATAATTACTTTTTCTACACAAGAAAAATGAGGTGCTTAGTCCTAAGTAAATAACCTCAAAACAAACCAAGAAAAACAGTTGCATCTTTTTTATCATCTGGGTCTTGCGCAATAAATATTTTGTTAGAAACTTTAAAAAAAAAGTTATACATCCTCAATATAATTTCACTTTAAAAAAAAAAACCACCCAGGTCTCTCTAGAATCACATTGAAAAATACACTGAAGTTAGTGAGGAAAAGTAATGTATTATTTTGTGACATTTTTAGGTGGAGATGAAAATAATACTTACTGGAAGGGTTTGCCTGGTTAATCATTTTAGCTGAGTATTTTCCTCTCTTCAATTCTGGACTATCAAAAATCTCTAATAAATGAATTTCACTAGATCCAAGATCATTTAGTGCTCTTGCTTTTCTGCCACCATTCCCCTTAACTGAGCCTGAGGCATGTCTAAAAATCCTGTGTTATGTGTGGCCACATGAAAGAACAGTCCAGTTGAACCAGCTGGCAGTGGAGAAACCCCCTCTGCAAACCAAACTGCCTTAACTTTGATTGCTAATGGCAGGCATTGGAAAATGGTGAGATAACCTCCCAAAAATCAGTCTGGCTCATACATCGTGGCAATAATAAACAAGGGTTTGTGCTGTGTTTTTTTTTTTGTTTTCCATAATTCAGGACCCCTTTTATTTGTCACCATGGTTTTCTGAGCTTTCTGGATGATGTTAATTTTGGGTTTGTGAAAAAAATTATTTTTTTTTTCCCCTGAGCACCAGAAACTTTTTAAAAGACTTTTAAAGAAGAGAAAATAGGATTTGTAGGGATGGCAGTAACAGCTTTGGTTCCCCAACCAGTAAACAGTTGTATTTATGGGGTGCAAGCAGTTGCTCTGGCCATGGACCACTGGCAGCAGGTCAGTCCCTCAAGGAAAGGAGCCCTGGAAAAGGTCACAGCCAGTTTGCCTCTTCTAATCCTTAAGCACTGAACTAATGTCAACTCAGGGTCACGTAAATACAGATAGGAAAAGGGGAGGAAGGAATGCTTTGGGGGGGAAAAAGTCGAGATAATGCTTTTTTAAACTAAACTGAAATAAGCTACTCTTCATCAGAAATCAGGGAGTCACACTGGGTTTGGCACTGGCTTAATAAATCAATTAAAGTACTGATTTAAGTTAAACCAATATGCTAGCAAGGCCTTAGGTTTTCATCTTCCAAAGACTTATGTGCATGCTTGACTGAACAGTGGGAGTGATTATCTGTATAATTCATGGTAGGAATACAGCCTTATTATTTAAGGATTCAGCTTTATAATATATATTATATTTGCAGATCGTTGCCTCTGTACAGGGCTTCTGTGGATTTGGAGCCACTTGCTCTGGTTAAAATGTATTTCCAGCTCCTCCACCCACCCCCTGTGCTCTCATGGTCGTGGCTGTTGGCTCTCCCTCCTCATCCCCATGAATTGCACTGGTGGTGTTGGTGAGGGACATGCCACTTCTGTGGAGCCAGGCCATTTTTTATAAATATGTAAATAAAATTTACCTCCTTTTGCTGACCCCTTGAAGGGCCATTTTTGGCCTGCAGCAAATATTTATGTGTGAGCTGTAAACCCCTGAAACTGAGGGGTTATAGTGGAAATGCTGACAGAGTATTAAGAGACCTTTAACCCTTGGTTTAGCTGGCCCTGCTATAATTACAGGTCTGTCTGTTATTTTCAATAGCACTCGTCATGACCTTGCCTCTATTTTTTAATTATGGTAGAACTTGTGAAGGGAATTATTACTAAGTTGGGGGTTCCCCCTCTCTGAATTCAATCTTTATTAAACATGTAAAGCGCTGAAGAGGCAGGATTGGGCTAATAGCCTTTTCCCTCCCTTCCCCTCCCTCTTTTCTGGACTGTGGTTCAAGTTGTGCCTAAGCCCTGAGTAAAATGAATGCTGTGACTTGAACCTCCCAAGTCCCCCGTGAGCACTGAAACTGGCTGTACAGTAAGCATCAAAGGTTAATGAACAAGGGAAAAAAAGTTGACATTTTATTTGGTAATGGTTCTGATGCTTGGAATCTAAATGGAAAAGATGAGATCCAGGAGGAGACCGCTTTTTCTTTTCTCCTTGCCTCCCTTTTTTTTTTTTTTTTCTCCAAAACATCCATGTCTGGAGGAGGCAGGTCCTATCAAACACCAGAAATGCCTCTTTAGAAACGTTTGTGATCACAAACAACTGGGCCGTAGTCTGAAGTTTGAGGAGAGCAGCTGGAATACATTTTTCAAGCAGCATTGTCAGTCCCTGCTCTGGCTTCTTTGTTCTCTCCCCTGCTTTGGGAAAGGAGGGAGGGAGCTCTCTGGGGCAATGATGTCCAGCCCCTTTCGCTGCTGACCCACAGCAGTTTGGTGAGCTGCCGGTGCTCAAGGTGGAAAAATGGCCCATTTCCATCAGCTGTGCAGTGTCACGTTGGGTTTTCACACCTGGCCCCTCAGCCTTGGTTGCTCAAATTTAAATGAGGCTGAAGTTGCCCACTGAGCCTGCAGGATGCAGGGAATCCCCAAGGAATAGGGATGTTTTGCAGCTTGGTGTACCAATGCTAAAGGGATGACAGAGGGATACGTGTTTCTGTGGCTGGTGAACATCTCCCTGCAGCCCAGTTGTGGCCTGGATATCTCCATGGAGGAGAAAGCAGCACCTATCCCCAGTATCACCACTGGCTCTCCTGAGGCAGATGTGTCAGCATGGTTAGAGCAGTGGAGGGGCCACACACAGCCTGGAGAAAGTGGGATCCTCCATTCCTAAGTTACAGGTTGGGAGAGAGTGTTTTGGAATGAACATTTACTTTTTCCTGTCACGGGACTTAATGAAACACTGTGTTTTGTATACAGGAGACCCCTGATCCCGAGGGGAGGCAAGTAGAGAGAAAGGTCCTGGTGTGGAAGAGCATAGCAGCTCCTTGCATTGCAGCACTGGCATGTTAAAACCAAGAGGATGACAAGAGATGTGCTCCAAGGCAGGAATTTTCCTGGGATCCTCTGGCTTCCTGCTTATATCCTCAAAATGAGCCCCAGAAAAGGTACAGGCTTTGTGTTGGTTCTCATCCCCCTGGGGAAGGGGACCTTGGCTGTTCTTTCAGTATCTTCCCATCAGATCCACAAATTGAACCTGTGGAGCGGTTTAGGTATTTTCTTTTTTAATGGGAGTGATGGATTGGCCTTCAGTGGCTGAATGACCTTTCTGTTCCAGCCTAGGCAGCTGCGGAGGGTTTGAGAAGCATGACTGGATCAGGCCCTTAGGAAATGCTTTCACTAAAGCACTTTATGTACATTCGGAGGAGCTCATGAATCACTGGGCTTTGCAGATAACTTTACCCTTAAAATAAAGTCGATTATGTTCATTTTAATATTTGCCCAGGTAGGATGCAAAGCGTGTGGCCACGAGCCGTAGTGCGGCGGTGAGCGATGGCTTGTCTGCATTTGTTTACAGATGAGTAATTAGAGCTGCTGTGCCGAGGCTGTGGGATGGGGACCAAACTGGCTGGATATTTATTTACATGACTCAGTGAATGAAACTTAGTTGGAAGCATAACTTATAGGTGTTATTCTTTCTCTCCCCCTGCCCGTCGACCCCCCTGCCCTCTCCCCCCCGCTCCCAAAAAAAGGCAATTTTGGAGCATCCACAGCTACTTCATGCTGTATCTTGACACTGCTTATTTTGAGCAGCAGCTTCCTTTATTGAGGTGAAAGGAAAATGGATTAGCAAAAGCTGGCACAGGTAATTAATATTGTGTGGGCGAGAGAGGGAGAAGACTTTTTAAATGGCTTGCAGTACATTTATAAATCTGTCCTAAGGTGTTCACTGCTTGTACTTATGGGTAAGGATGCTCAGCTGCCCCTCATCTACCAACTCATACCACTGACTGCCTTCTCCCACTTGATGATGTTGAGTATTTTACCTTAAATAATTTAGAGCCTAAATTAAGTATTTACACTTAAATATGGATGATATGCAATTATTAATGAAGGAAACAGCTGCATGTTGATCAAATGTGTGAATTTTTCTCTGGGAAAGCTGAGCATTTTGAGAGAAAAAATTTTACAGTGGAGTCATCTCTGTAGGATTAACCAATCTTATCAGTGCTTTCTTTAGAATATTTTCTCCTATTTTTAAGTATACATTGATATGGAAATTATTATTGAAAACAGGACTGAAAGTAAGGCATTATTCAAAGAAGAGGAAAAAAAAAAGAAAGAACTCTTTTTCCATAGGCTTCTAGATTTTAAACTACTAAAAATGTGCAAAGAGTATGAAAAAGTAGACCCTTTGCTCCAAAGTGAAAATAGCATTCCTATTTCCAAACTGGTTTTGAGAGTGGTTTTCCACTTTTCCACCTGCTTCAATTAAATCAATAACTAGTCTATACACAACCATTTTAGTTTATAAGGTAGAAAGCATTTTAAGGGAAGGGGGTCATAGAAAGGTTAAAAGCTTGCACAAGTTGTCACAAAAAGAAAAAGGCTGAACTGGGACTGGAGTCTCAACAAGCATCAGGTTGTTTTGGTTTGTGTGACTCTATATACCTAGTTCTCTTTTGAAGAATTAAAATGCTGAACGTCAGGTTTCTGTTTTCATGTACCTGTCCAAAACACAAGGACTTTTGTCTACAAATTAACTACAGGTATGCCTACAAATTAATTACAAGTATGCCTATGCTACAAGCCATTGTTTATTTCCTTGTTTTCTGGAATGTGGACAGTTGAATAGGTAAGCTCCATTGCTATACACTAAAAATATTCCCTGTATATCTTTTTTTTTTTTTTTAAAAGGTATATTGGCTTTATTGTAAGTATCTTCACAAATCTAGAGAACTAAGCAGGAGAAAGCATGAGCTGGCCAGGAGAACTCTTCTCTGTGTGTCCCTTAGGGAGCTGCCCTGTGGTGGGGTGACCAGGGGATGACTTAGCCAGGTCACTTGCTCTGCATATCCTACTGCTTTTTCCATCCAAGGGCTGCTTCTTTCCACTTTCCATAACATGCCAGGACAGGTGGGCATAGATTTTGACTGTCACATATACATAGGAGCAATATTGGGCCAGATCCTCCAACCTACTCCTCCTTTGTAAGTCTATTAAAGCTCAAACCCAAGACCAGTCGTACTTGTCACTGGGGTCTTCCTTCCCTTTTTTTCCTGTGGTATCTGTTGTTACTTAACATGGCACTTATTGCTGTTGAAAGCACCTTTTATTTATTTTTTTAATATCTAAAATGCTCAGAAACAGTTATTTCCTTTCTGCAGGCAGTTAATTGCCCTTCTGTAATAATTTGTATATTCCCTAAATGCTGTAGGGATATTCTTCTTGCTAACTCTGCCTAAAATAAAACATAACAGAGGAAACCACTGGCTGTACGTTAGGGCAGGTCAGGAAAGGGGCAAGTTGATTTATGCTTCCAAATGACCCAATGCCATGAAGCGTTTAAAGGCTTGCAGGGATGTGAGGAGTCCCTGGTTGCCACTGCCAGGCACAGCAGAGCAGCAGCCCCCACACCAGCCCTGGGAGGAAGGTACCACCCACTGCCCACCCCATGCTGTAAAGAGGGATGCTGCTGGTCCCACCTCTGCCCAACGCCAAAGCCAAGAATCAGGGGAACTCATGCTTTCCAGTACACTTATCTGCTTCCTGAAATCCTGCATGATCCACCCAAGTGCCAAAGTAAATGAACAAATCACGTTTTTAATGTTTTACTCGTTTCGTTTGATAGATTGCCAAGGGAGAAATTTCAAGGGGTCTACAAGTCACTCAGGTGAAAGAGTGACTTTCTGCTGTGTTTTTCATGTGAGTAAAATGCTGGTCTATAAAGGATTAGGAGCCTTTATTCAGAGTTTGAACTTTAACATTCCTCAAGCCTCGAATTTTTAATCTTCAAAAGAAAGTAGTCATTTCATGGCGAGTTATGAAACGTGAATTATTTATTCCACCAGTAAATATGTAATTAGGCATATTTTGAAAATCTGTAATTAATCCCTCACCCCTTAAACCCATAAGAAATGCTAATATGCCTCTGAGGTAAGGCAGGTTTCTATAAAGGGCATTATGTAAGCTGTTCTGATCTGTTGTGTAATTATGTTTGCTGTCTGTAGTGGAAAAAAAAAAAAACAGTGAGAAATTGTTGTGGAGAAGAGGGAAGAAAGAGAAGGAAAAGCTTTGCTCCTCACTGAGTAGGAGGTAATTATTAAATGCCAATATATCCAAAGCTTTTCATCTGATTGTGTTGGGTTTCAAAGGGTGTGGTGCATGCATTGGGCAAGAAAATCGGAGCTGGTTGTTTTATTCCTACTTGATCCAGCAAACTATCAGCCCTGCCACAATAACCCCATAGCCAAGGAGATATTTTGGCCTGGCTCATACACCCACAGCTTAACACAGTTGTTGTTACCCACTCATCCTCTTGTTTCAGTACCTCCCCCAGTGGATTTTTCCTGATAAAATAGGGAGATCTTGAATCCAAGCAGTACCTTTTGAACCATTTCATGTTCAGTTTTTCATTTTGCATCCTGATAGCACAGTATAAAGAAATATGAAAAAAAGTAAATATATTCTTTCTCTATATCTCTATCTATCTCTCTGTCTATCTATCTGTCTGTCTTTGGCAGAAGAGTTTCCAGCTTGTTTTTGGATCAAGGAAATCTGTTGAGAAGAAAGTTTATCTGACTAATTTTACCATTGTGGAAAGCCCAAGAGCAGATTGCTAAGCTGAAACATGTTTTTAGTTTGAAATGTCTGGACATATTTTAAGAACCTTTCACTACCAGCAAGTGCCAGAGCTCTGTCACTTCACTGTAAGAGTCTCTTGTTGTCATTTTAACTTCATTAAGAGGACAAGGACAACCTACTGCTTGAGTCGATGGAGGTGAGAGATTTAAAGGTCACCAAATGTGGTTTTGGTCAAAATTTGGCACTTTGGTAGTTTGGGTTGGACTTATGGGGCTCCATAAGGGGCCTGTACACATCAGAAAATATTACATAAATTGTCTCAAAAAGCCAGCAGACAAGTTCATGCAGATATGCTCATTAGTGATTAGTGAATACAGCCACCTGACTACAACCTCAGAAGCAGTAGGTTGCTGTTTTCCGAAATAGAATAACAGGGGAAATATTTCTCTGTATAATGTGGACTGTTTCCAGTACTTAACCATTGTCAAAGTCCCAATTATTGAGCTTATTAGTTCATTATTTCCTCACTCCCATCAGTGGAGGTATGTGGGAACCTTATCTCCTTTTTCTTCCGTGCAGCTT
Source organism: Myiozetetes cayanensis (assembly GCF_022539395.1). Lineage (NCBI taxonomy): Eukaryota > Metazoa > Chordata > Aves > Passeriformes > Tyrannidae > Myiozetetes > Myiozetetes cayanensis. The sequence goes on along the minus strand of NW_026087411.1, from coordinate 6,752,446 downwards.
TTTAATTTTGTTGCAAGGCAAGGACCTTGGATCAAATCTGTGGCCTCAAAATTATCTGGCCTCAGAAACCCTCTGGAAAAAGACACCTTTAAATGTGCATTGAAAACTCGAGAGCAGGCAGCATATGCTAACTCAGTAGTTGATGAAGAAAGGCTCTCTCCCAGAAGTCAGCCAAAAGGTTGGGCATCAATCAAGCAGATGTACAGCCATTCCTCTTCAGAAACTTAGGCAGCTTTAGGTTAGAAGAGTTGTAGCTCCTAAAACTCTGAAGTAAGAAGAATGTGCCTTTAGAAACCAAAAAATACCCATCAGGCTGCTCCTCAGCTTGAACATATCCCTGAGTCAATGACATCTGCAAGGTGGCACAGCACCGTTGAAGTGAATGTGGCTTTTTTCAGTTTGGAATACTCTATAGCAATAAGAAATACAGCTTCCTGTAGAAGCTATTAACCTGCTGGTGAAATTGTCGTGGGGATTTTGATGTGTGTCATATTTATTAAAGACCTTGGAGATGTGAGATGATGTGAGGATCTCAGCTTTTGTCTGAATCAAGAAAGTGTACTGACAGGGAAGCTGCTGCTTCACTGGGGAGAAAGTCTGTGAAAATATAACTTGCTCCAATGTGGTTTCTGTTCGGAAAGCCTTTAATACCTAGGCACCCTCTTCGGAGAAAAAAAAAGAAGACATTTCCAGGGAGTAATTTATGCCACCTTAAATAGATGTGTTGCCTTTTTCATACCCATTAGCCCACAGCAGATGGACAAGACATCTAATTTTCTGGTGCATGAATAGTTGACTGAAGTGAGTAGAAACCCAGCTCAAGCTCTCAGAGAACCTAGCCCAGATGGCAATTAAGAAGAGCTTCATATGTATCTCTGAAATTTTATTATTTTTAAGCCCAGATGATAATTTCTGGCATCCTGAATGATGAGTATTCAGCACTGGCATTTGGCAGAGCTGAGTCTGCTTATTTTTATTTCAATTACACATAAGTCAAAAATAGTCTTGTTTGTATTTTAAGGCACAGTAAAAAGAGAATATAAATTCCCATAATGTGAGCTTTTCAATGAGGTTTCATTTCAGTTTTCAGTTCATTTTGTAAAGTGAGTTTACAATAGAAATACCACCAGTGGACATTATAGCCCAAAGTATGCTGGTTTCAGGGATGGAGAGATAAACCTCTCCTCAGACTGTGCTTTTGATGAAGAAAAGCGTCTGTGTCAACAAAACAATCCTAAAAAATGTAAAGGACCGCTGCAAAGAGGAAGGGAGTAATCAGTTCCCCACGCCTGTTGAAGATAGGACAAGAAGTAATGAGCTCAAATTGCAGTAAGAAAGATTCAGGTTAAAACCCTCTTGTGATAAGGACAGCGATGCACTGCAAGACACTGCCTGAGGAGGTGGCAGCGTCTCCAGCACTGAAGGCCTTAAAACCCCAAAGATAAGCATCTGTCAGGAATGATACAGGTGCCATGGGCCAGGAAAGGGACTGGTGACCTCTGGAAATCCCCTCCAGCCCTTTGAGGTGATGACTCTTGGGGGTTATGCACTTTGGGGAGGTCTGTGACGTGAGGATCCTGGAGAGTTGTTGTGCCTGTTGGAGGTTGTCATCGTGATAGGGGTTCCGAATTGTTAGGTCTGGGGAGCAGCAGCAGTGGGACTGGAGCTCTGAATGTTGGTAAATGAGTTTGGAGGAAATGACAAGGAGCACAAATAAGAACTAGCATGCCTAGTTTCAGGGAAAAAAAAAAAAAATCAGGCAAATTGGGTAGCATGAAGGACAAGTCTTACAATGGACCCTCTCTTGTTTTCCCATGAGCTCCCAGGGTACATCACTGTCTGGATTTCTTGCTAGCCATATCCCTGAGTGAAAAAGTAGGAGTGATTAGAGTGTTTAATTTGCACTGTTCAGCAGAACAGGGGATTGCCAAAACCTAGAGGAGAGAGAAAAAGGAATGGGCATGGGGGGAAATGCAGTGGAGGGAGAAAGGACACTGAAGTATCAGGAGCCTTTAGAGGGCAGTAAGTAGCCTTGGAGGGGGAAAAAAGGGGAAAAAAAGGAAGCTGTAGTAGATGAGAGATGGGATAGGGTGTTCAAAGGGGAGCCGGAAGGAAATGCTCCAGGATTTTGGTTGACAAACCTCCAGACCATACCAATCTTCTCAGGCTCGTTTATACCTGACTGGTTTCTAATAATGCCCGTGTACTGAGATTTGCTGATAAGCTCAGGTGAATAGTAGTGGTATGATAAATATGCTTCTACTTGGCCCCTGCCAAGACATTAGTGGAAATCTGGTGTTATCTGTCTTTTAAACTCAGGACAGTGTGATCCACAGTTTGGTATAAAAGTAAGGAATCAGCAAACCAAACGAAATAGAAAAACACTGAAATGCTACCAACTGCTTTCCTCCGCCATTAAATGGTCCCTCCCTGAGGAAAGAAACAGATTTTTAGTCCCCATATATAAATATGTGTATGTGTGCACCCATGTTTGTGTGTTGTGCAGGCACCATGCCTGGGGTACACCTGACCCAAAGGAAGAGGTGGAAGCAACACGATGCCCACACAGGCTGGCTGCTCTGGCAGCTGTGGTCGCCACCACAGTTCCACTCTCAGTGACAGCCTTCTCCAGAAAACTTTGACTCTCAGGCAAGCTGGGCACTTACTCCAAGTAAGCAAGTCATGTCTGAATTTTTCCTCTTAACACCACAAGAGAAACTCCCAATTTTATCTGCCAGGTGTTTCTCAAGGCAATATTCTCTATTCTGTCAAAAGATGCTAATATATATGTTCATTAGACATTTGCTGTATGATAACTCCATTGTGCCATTGCATTACAGATTTCTGTGGTTAGTTGCTCACTGTAAAATTGCTCCTACTCTAACATGACTGCACAGGGCAGATTAATGTGCTGCTGCACATAAATGCTTGCCTTGCCAACTGGTCCTTGTTAGTTGGTTTGAGCGGAAAACCATGGGAGAAATTTGAAGTGAGAAGACATACAAATCTAAAGCCAGCATCTAACACAATGTAGCTGCTTTGCTAACTTATCCGTGGGTCCCCACTTCCCGAGTATGTTTCATATAATTACTACATTACATTTTTAATTATGTTTGTTTTCCTCCTTGCAGTGCCCATTTCTTATTTTTCTTCTTCAATGTATATAGTACCCCAGCAACATCCACATTTATAATTACAGAAGATAAAGTTATAATATTCCTGAGGCAAGACTGCATTTTAACAACTGTGCTAATGTGGAAAACAACTTGTGCAGAATAAATATGCCCTACAATTAGTGGTACGCCGACATTTTTCATGGTTACCTTACATATAAATAAACTCAAGCCACTGACATTTTTCCTGAGGGCTTTTATCTCTGCAGCCCCAAAATTGCAGACAGATTTGTTGTAAGTAACACTATCACCGTAATAAGTTTGAAAACCCATTATTTTTAAAAAACAAAAAAATTCATCTGCTTTTGCATCTGCATAGCTCGGGGCTGGGCCCGTGGGTCTGATATTGTCTGTCTGATGAACCGTCGCCGCGTCCTGGGCTCCCCGAAGCCTATCATTTGGCTGAGCCTAACAGGAGGTGACTGGGCAAAGCCGTTTCACCTGAGGGTGGGCCAGGTCACAGGTCACTTGTAATAGCTTCTCCATGCATCTCCAGACCTGTAAATGAGACCAGAGCCTGACTCACTCCACTACACTTTCTTTGTCTTAGATGGATGCTCTAATCAAACAAATTACCTAGCCCGTGATCACAGCCACTGAGCCAGAGATGGTTTTGCAGACGCTTGTCTGGAGCCCTCCAAGCCCCCTCGACCGTGCAGTGCTGCTTAAAAGAAAGGGCTAATGTTTTTCACCAAAGGTAATAAAAAGATTGCGGTCACTTGGCTAAGCTGACCTCAGAAAAAAATCTCCAGAGACACCGTAGGACACATTTTGAAACACACACAGCGCAGCAAAGGGCATGTGTAAGATATAACGGAGGGTCTGGCTGCCCTCAGTGCTGGGGCACACGTGCTATGGCTCTACGGACCCAGCACATCTCAGTAAAGCCTAAATGCAGTGTCAGTAAGTGAATAGTTGTACCTTACCTCTGGGCAGGATTACACTCTGCTTGGGGTTTTATTTTCTTTTTTTTTTTTTTCCTTTTTTTTTTTTTTTAAGGGGAAAAAAATTGAGATGGGCAAAAATCTCATGGGAAGAAGGTGAGCCCAACCATAAATAACTGGGCTCACCCAGCACCAATAGAGAAAAGCATACAGGCGTGGTTTGTTTATTGTAAAAGTCAGCCTTAGGCAAAGGATTTAAAACTGATCAGCCTGCTACAAACATATTATATTAGTCTTGTATTTATTTATTGCACAGTCCTTTAGTTTTATTTATTGACTGTCATTCCCTACTGTACTGCAGGCAGTGCTGTCACTGTATTTTCTTAAAACTTTCACAATAAATTTGTAAACATAAAAAAATTCCAGCCATCCCATATTTTTCTTCTGCATTTTCCAGATACTTTGGTTTTTGTGGAAGTTATGCCAGTTGTTTACTTGATTCTGATGCCAAAACAAAACAACAAAAAAAAAACCAAACAACCACCCTAGGTACTTTCTAGTTTCAGATGTTTTGTGTGATTGTAAAACAGAAAGAAACCAGTTTTGACTGAGAGAATGAGCTACTGCAAACAATCTGTTGCTAATATAGTCTAATTGCTAGTGATATTTTGAGAAAACAATTAAATTGGAAGTGGGGTTACTTTGGTGTTTATTGTCTGTGACAGCTTCTTTTGGAAACAGGCTCAAGAGCTGCTGAACAGAGGCTGCGATGATGTGTGAATAATACTTATCATCAATACAGAGCCAGCCAGCAAAGGGAGGAATTACAAAAGAGGCAAACTCACCTGTTAGACATGTCAGGATGGGCACTGAAATGCCACATGATCAGAGGTGAGTCCTTCCACTTACCTGTGTTTGAACCCTGTGGCATCGCTGTCCTTTTATTGTACTAGGACCGGGGAGATACTTAGGTGCCTGCTGGGTCTGAGCTAAAAAAACGTGCATACATTTTTTTATTAGAGGGAAAAGTACCATATACTGGAAGAAATACATTTGAACCATGAACGTAACAGCTCAAGGGAAAAGTCTGGGCAAAATTCCCATGGATTTCCCCACATCCAGGTTTTCACTGCTGGTTGTCACTGTGATTAGTTCAAGGTGTAAGCAGCTATGCTGAAAGAAGAGGTTGTCACCTACCACCAGGCCTCCCACTTGTTCTTTAATCCCCTTTGCTGGAAAACACCTCCTGTCCCTGCCTGCTAGCAAAACTGCTCACCTGGGTCCCTCCAGCCCCATTTTGAGCATCTCCAGACCATGCTCCAAAAAACTTCTCGTTAGATGAGGCCATTCCTGTGCAATCTTTTCCTGATGGGCTGCAGCCATCACAAAGAAACTGAGCATGGACATAAAGGTTGGTCCAAGGCTATTAAAAATGCTGTGAAGACTTGGTATAAACCAGCAATATGACTGACTCAGCAGTACTTCCTTGAGTTCTGCCATCACATACAAGATGCTACAGCAGAAATGGTATGAGAGACAGTAATTTCCAATTCAAAAAGGACAGATCTTTGGATATATGTAACATGCCACCCCAGAACTCACCCTGATAGCTGCTGTAAGGCGGTTACTGAACTTGGTACCACTGGGAGAGGTCAGCACCAGTCTCAGCCCCAGCCCAAACCATCCTGACCTTCAACAGGTACTGAGCATGTGTTGCTACTCCTCAGTGTCAGGAAGTCCAAGTGTGGCAGAGAAAACCTTTTAACCTCATCTATATGTTGGCTGTTGAGTTGCAGATTTTGCTTTTGCAAGCTTTTCTATTGTGGCAGAAAATTTAGGAAGTACTTTAGATCTCCTGTGAGAAAACTGATACTCACAATATCTTCTGGCTCCAGAAGCTGGAGATTTAGGAAAAGCATCAGCTGCCATCTAAGGAGGAACAAAATCAGGTGAAGGGCTCTGACAGTGAGAGACTGTCTCAGGAGCTCTTTCGTTTTTGCCCTCTCTGCAGAACTGCCTGCATCAAGACCTTAAAACCCCTCTGTAAAAGCTGTTTGCGTGTGAGCAGATGGTATTTCATTGTCTTTTGCTACTGATCTTGAATTATCAGCCTTTATAATGAAAATGCCAATTCAGCCTTGACTGTTCTGCTATAACTCTACCAGGACCACTATAATGCACACACCATATATACTGAATATTTATTATGGTACTGTGCATATTATTTATTGTATATGCAGCATATTTTGTAGGTGAAAAATGATACCTTATCTAAGTCAATGAGCATAACCAGGAAAAATATGGCAGAGTAATCATGTGATTCATAATTGACATCTGCTCTCCAAAGACTTGGACAGAATCTGAATTTTCAGCATATGCCAGAAATGCTCTTCTGTTTCCCGACCTGGGCATGACTGTGCCACCACTCTCCACAGCAGCTCCATCAGTCTTCCTTATTTCCATAATTCCCTGGGTGCATGGAAAAGCTGGGCCAGCACATGCTGAAAATATTTCAAGAAGTTGCAAAAAAGCGCTGATGTTTTTCAGTGTCCGGAAACAAGACAAGGAAGCGGGGTTTTTTCTGTCCAAATGCTAATGAAGACCAGCCCGAGCGCATCCGCAGGGTTCTCACAGATTCACAGTGGGATTTTATGTGTATGTGTGTGTGCATGTATATATGAGTGCATCTTCTGCTCTGATTTCACCACTCTTGGGTATCACCACACAACCTGGACGTGGCCAGACCAGTGAAACCTCTGCAGACTCACCAACCCCTCCAGCACTGACTCTTTGGTTCAGCCCTATCCTAAACCCCCACTTCATGCATTTTTCTGACACAATAAGTGTTCCTTGCATGTACTTGGAGCAACATAGACTCAAATTGCTGAGAAGAGAGGATTTAGGTTATGGGAGTAATTGATTTTTATCACTTTTGCTCCTTCTGGTCACCAGAAACTCACGGTGCAGTGGGTGATCTGGCTGCACTCAGGTCCTTTAAATAGGTTGTCTCATCAGCCTAATTATGGACCAGATTTACAGCAGACTGAATGTATCAATGTAATACATAGGCATCAGTGAGCAGCTCCCCAGAAGAAAGGAGGGATGCAGACAAATACACAGAAATTACATAATAGGTAAAGTCACATCTGGTCTACAGAGACTTGATTGAGTTTAAGGAGAATAGAAGGGAGATGAAGCTGGAATTTGAGAAGTGGAGTTGTGTGAGGCTTCTCAGTTCAACAATCACCAACAGCTTGGGAAGATTTCCTTTCATCATCTTATTTTTTCTTGCTTTTGGAGATTCTTTAGTGTCTGCTACTGTGGCTGGGAGAATCCAGAGCCATCACAGACTGGCTGCGATAAGGCATCCTTGCACTTGTAGGAAGGAGGGCAAGGGTGGAGAGGAGAGGATGATGAAGGGTTTATCAGTATAAACAACAACAGGGACATAGCAAGACTTTTTGAACTACCATCGAAATCACAGTATCGATGGCATCTAGAATCCAGCCCACATCTTTATTGGCACTGCTCTCTCTGCAGGAATGTGGCCAAGTTTGTCTCAGCATTTGAGTTAGTCCTCCTTGCCAATGCCTTTTTTTTTTTTTTTGGACAGATAAGGTTCTGTTTATAGTGCACTTAAAAGCAATAGTTGAAGAGAACAGAGGCTTCACCACTTTGATATGCAAAAGACAACAAATTTTATGTATATATGAGGGGAGCTAATCCTGCTCTCACTGAAGCCTTTTGGAAGATTCCCAGTGACTTTGCAGAGGCTTTGAATTATGGCCAGCTTTTGCCTTTTTTTTTTTTTTTTTCTTCCCCATTCCCCTCTCACAAAATGTCAGGAATAAATATTTTAATTCAAAATGGCACTGAGGTGCCCTGCAGTGCTGCGGTCCGGGACCCTTTCACCGGCAGCCTCCGGCACCTTTCCCGGCAGTGAGGAGCGCAGCCAGAGCACAGCCCTTCAGCGAGCACAGCCACACCAGGGAGGTGCCAAAACACTGCAGAGCAAGGCCATTGTTAACTGTCAGACAGGCTGTTTTGTACATTCAAAACTCACCAAAAAAAAAAATATATATATGTATATTTCAGTTGGCTCAGTGAGCTGCTGAGGAACCTGCATGCTCTTTGCAACGTACCTGCTACAGAGTAAGACATAAAAAGTCATTTTAGAGATAACTTTAAAATATTTCACGTCCTCTGGGTATGCCAGATCAATGGCAATAGGGTCAGAAATCAGTGCTTTATACCATATAACCAAATCTGGTTTGGTTATGCTACCCTTGCCCCAGGAGAAGTTGGCAGCCAGGCAGAGAGGAGGATTACTTTACTGAGAGCAGGAGAGGAATAAGGCTTGTCAGTAGTGGCTGCAAGAAAAACCTCTTTAAAAATGTGTTGAATTTTAATGAAAGTAGCTCATAATGTGTAAGAGGCAGAATGCTGTTATGTCGCAGTGGACTTGCTTACATGTCTAGCCTGGGAGCTGTTGTGAAGCCTCATAGTCTGTATCATGGGACTCAATGTGCCTTGGAACAGTGTTCTGGTAGTCAGTTGTTTTTATGTACTCAGCATGTGCCCATACATATGGATAGCTTGAGAGATGCATGTACATTTATATATATTTTTGTGTTTATAAATCTGTATATACATATATGCATATATGTGTACATATATATTTATAGACACACTGCATATTATTGAATATACATGCTACACCTTTGTATGCATGCATACATATGTATAAATGCTTCTGTGCATTTTCATGAGATAAACAAAGCACAAAAAAAGAAAAAATCTAAATAATGTAGATGACTGACAAAATATAAAAAATATACATATTTAAGTACATCTTGAGGTCTTGCATGTATACAAATGTATATGTGAAACAGTTTTATGGGTATTGTACCTTTTCAGATAATACAGAATGAACCAGATGATGTAGTGTTCGTAGTGGATAAGTGCTACAAAGTAAAAAGTATCCTCCTCACTTATGGGTCAGCTTAAAGTGATGGCTTCAGTGACACTGGGACCAGCTTCCCAAAGCGGATTTGCACAAATGGTGCTTGGAAATGTCCTTAAGAGTGAGAGTCTTTGGCTTTGAAGAGTGGCTGGGCTGCCTTGGTGCAGTGAAGGGGCTGTCAGGAGCAGCCCCAAAAGTGCAGCCAACACCTGATACCCACAGCACCAGTCACACTTCCAGCTCTGACAGCGAGTGGGATTTCAACATAACATCAGGTTTAGATATGTTTGAAAGTTTAAAAATGAATCATCATTTGCTAATGGTTCTATCTCCTAAATGCTTCTAATACGCTTATTATCACATCATTTAAGCATCCAGAATGGTACTAGGAAACATCAGTCTCCTGCCAAAAGAATCTGAAGCATGTTTTCTGGCTGCAGCGTTAAGTTTCTTCCCAGGGCTACTTAGTCTTGATGACTGTCTTCCAGGTAAAGCAGAAAGAGATTACCTTCTCCTTCCAAAAGGTGTAGGGCTGTCCTGATTTTTGCTGCCAATTCTTGGCATGCTTCTTCAAGAGGCTGGTACACTGCTCCTGTAAATTCCATTCAAGAGAAGAAACATGATACTGGGGGGAAAAAATATAATGAGAAAATTGGTAGCATTTCTGAAAGTCAAGTGAGCATCTCTGGCTTCAGTGTGTCACCTGGCTAATGCTGACAGCTAATGCTCAGCCTGTTTTTCACAGGGATAAACCCAAACCACCAAGACATGGCTGATGCAAGCAAGTCACAGTGACAGCCCTCCAAGGCAGTAGGTTTTGCCAAAGTTCAGCTCAGACAGGTGCTCCATGCTCTCTACCTGCCCCAAAACAATGAAAATCAGAGGTCACTTTAATGTCTTCCAGGCTCAAAGAAAAATGAAGAGGTGAAGGTTGTTAATAGGGACAAAAATTATTCTGGGCTTCTCAGGAAACAGCTGGATTCTCCTTCCCTGTGGTACTTGGTTCCTCCAGCATGTGCCCACAGGTGCCTTGAGCTGTGGGGTCTCAGCTGTAAGACCACCTTCACCAGATGAGCTTTTCCTTTTCCCCTCAGTTCCTGGTGTTTGAGGTCCTAATTTGCCAAACCCTTGCTTTGGAGTGGGGAAAAAAGCACAGTCCTGTGAGAGTGATGTGGGATGGCCACCCCTGCGGACAGGGCCAGTTCCCAATGCTTTTCAGATGCCCTCATGGAATGACAGAGAGGGGGAAAAAAACCTGGAGATGTCAGAAATGCCAGCACTGAAGGAAAGAAAGAATGAGGGAAAAAGCACACACACATCTGCAGCTGATTTAACCGTATAAATAAATGGTAGGTTCCTTTGGCACTCCCAGCACAAATAATTAAATGGTGCATTTGGGTTCTCAGACATCACTGACCAGAAAATATAGAGAGATATAAGAGAGAGTGACATGTATATATTTGTCCTGAATCATATGTTTATCTTTTTTACCCCTCTGCAATTAAAAATTCATTAATAACCATATGACTGAAATAAAAGCAGGGCAGGGAGGCTGGACGGGGCCGTGCATCAGACTGCATGCTCAGGGAGCTGGGGGCTGCTGTGCCTGGAGTGAGACCGGGGCTCTGGTTTTGTTTAGGGCCACGCCTCGGCAGTTTTAAGACAACACAATGCAATTACCCCGACCACAAAATGTTCTGCAAGAGCCCAGTGGTCCCCGATGCCACCAGGAAGGGAGATGCTGGGAGCAGGCCAGGCCAGCCAAAGCCTCCACGATGGGACTGTCTGCTGACAGTCCTCAGGCAACCCTGAGATGTTAAGGTGAGCTTAACTTCATATGCCTCTGCCAGATCCAGGGATTCATCTCCTGTAACTACCTGTTTCTATCTGATGGAAGTGTTCAGCTGAGGATGGGTGAGATGGATACCGGCAGCCAGAGCCTGAAAAATGTTCTTTCCATCTCTTAAAAAATCCTTCCCAGTGCTGGGAACCTGCTGCCTGTGTTCAGGTGAAGCTCCCTTGGCACTTTTTCTTAGGAGCAATGAAGACATCAAGCCTTTATGGATTCCATTATTATTTTGTTTTATTGTGTTGTCATTTTATGAGGGACTTGAGGCCCACAGGGAGCAGGAAGGCGCTACCAGCTAAACCAGGGTGGGGAGCAGAGGAGGCGCGTCAAGGCTGCCTGGTATCGGGGAATGATTTCATCCAGAGCCCTATTGTGGTGGGGAAACAATTCCTGTTTACCAACAGGCCCACTATTGTGCTGCTGGTGCCAGAGGAAATCTGCGGCTGAGCAGGGTTGCACAATTGCCGGTGTGGTCCCTGCCAGAGCCCTTGGATCCATGAAGCTGGGACAGCAGGCAGGGCTCAGCATGGCACATGGGTACTGATCTACCTTGGCGAGGCAGCCTGAACCCAGCCATGCAGCCACAGGCTGTCATTATTTTGGTGTGAGCATCAGAGGACTGATCCATGCTGTTTTCCCCCTGCCTACTTGTTTTTCCACTCCCTTGCATCAATTTAGGGGTCCTTGGGTCAATGAAATACGTGACAATACAAGCATTGTTACGGGCACTGTGTGGGGTGCAAGCAGAGAAGGATGAGTTTGCTTATACCACCCTTTTATCATTTTTAAACATTATCATGTAGGTAACATTGATACCAAACCAGAGAGGGATTACTAGAGAGGGATTTGTGAGTTAAGATGGTAAGTGGTGTCAAACACTCTCCCCATCCCTCTCCCAGACTTCTTCATCCAGAATTTAGATCACCTAAATGCAAACCCGGATGCCTCGGGCTCCCTCTTCTTCTCCTCTCACCCCATTTGCTTGTAAAATGGACATTCAATTTTAACCTGTGGACTAGGGAAGGAGCAGCTCTGGATGGAATGAAAGCTAGACAATACTAATGATGAACACGGTGCTCCAGGTAAGATAACTCAGCAGTACCTAATCTGATTTGCACACCCAAACTCCACTGCCAGCACCTCTGAACTGAACCCTCACCACCCTCCAAGCCAGAAACAGTGTGCCTGGACAAGGTGGTTATCCACAAAAGGACATGTGGTCCTAGGCAGTCAGAGAAGGTTGGAAGGTCGATAAACTTTCTGACTTCATAGACCCCCACAGCACAGATCCACATTGGCTGTGGGGCCATGGCAGCTCCTGAGCAGTCTAGGCTGGGTTTTAAGGGGGACACGGGCATCCCCTTTAGTATTACAGATGTGTCCATGCTCAGATGGCTGCAGCTCGTGCAGCGACACGTGAACTAATTTAAGTGAAGTGGTGCTGCCACCAATGCAGATCCTGTCTAGAGCAAGCTGTGGCAGAGATATAGGATTTACCCACGTCTCAAAAGGGTTTCATTGCCCACCCTGAGTTCCCACAGCTCTATCTACCAGGCTTGAAGCTACTGCAGATATGTTCCTGACTGTACAACAGGAGCTGTACTGTCCTGCAGCCCATAGATCTCAATGTTTGTCATCCTTCACCTTCCTCAGCCACCCTATCTCCTTCTTATGGGGGTAACCCTTGGGGTTTTATTTTATCAGTCCTGCCCCAAAAGTCCATGCTGGAAGATAACAAATGACCTGATTTTCCACGTCTCCTTTGAAAACTTGGAAACAGGGCTACACACAAGCTCAACTGGGCTGCAGAAATACTAACAAACCCCTTAGGACTTCTTTTTCTGCATGAAAAGAGACTGGGACAATCCTGAGAGAATGAAACAGCCAAAAATGGTTTTAATTTACTTCCCTGTATGGTGTGTGGTCACCAAGCAGGGACTGGGTCAGCCTCCAAGCCTAATCATTGTTTCTCTAAAAGGGCATTTATAGAAGCTCCCCATCCGAGTGGAGGGACACATGCTCCTGTGGTGTCATGTCAGAAGTTCTGCAAAACCACGCAGTTAATGCAAGAGTGCAACCTTGTACTTTGTTTCGGGGTTGGATATTTTATTTTCTGTCATAGGCTGCTGGCAGATAGGGTACTATTCCCTCAGCCTGTTATGAGTGTACACTGAGCCGTTCCCAGCCAGTTGGAGCTTTTCCACAGGATGGTACTCAGCCCAGTCTGTAATTGAAACAGGGCATGGATGCTCCTGGGGAAGGCAAGCGTCAGCCAAAAAACCAGGCCGCGGTAGTCAGAGATATTTAGTATACAAATAAGAAGTTGTTTCATAAATATCTTATAAAAACTGTAATTTACTTCCCAATATTTCAGCAGAATATCTTAATGCAAACAGCAGATGTATTTTGGAACAACGAAACAAATGTTTAGCGAAATTAAAGTTATTCATGTGCAGTCACACAGGGAATATTTGCATGATATTTTACTAATTGCTCCAAAATCTGAATTGTAGCAAATAAACAAACAGGGAGAAAAAAATAAACCAGCAGAAAGATTAGCCCCAGGCCTCTCTTTTTAAGTTCTCTGAGTCTTTCTTCAACTGCTCAACCTTTTTTCTCTGGTGTCCTGGGGTTCTTCCCCAGTCTTCTCATCACTCTTCTCAGGCCTGTTATCTTTTTGCACGCTCCTGTTTTTCCCCTGATGGGATTTTTTCCAAAAGGGGCTTGATTTTCTTCTTTCCTTGGAGTCCAAACACCCTTTCCCAGTCTGCAGTTCTGCCTGCTACAGTTTCTTATTGCTTTGCTGGAGTCAATAAGACCAACTTCCAGTGGTCGAATTTCCTTAGGAATTTTGGGGAAGCTATTTTACCTAGCTCAGAGGTTGTCCCAAATAGCATTAGCTGTACAGAAAAACCCAGCACAAAAGGAGTAGGTGCTATTTTAGTGGCCAGGAATTCAGACTTGAGATACTTTAACCTTCTCTTATGAGTTTCAAGTTACAGCAGTGAGAATCGAGTTGTAGTTGCTGATTGTTATGACATTATTTTTTGTCAGGTCTATTTATTTGCCCTCCCGGAAAAGAGAATGTATTTCGAGATGTCAAAATATTTTGTTTGCCTTCATTTGATTGCAAGAGGAGCCTTAGGTGAGGTAAGAAAAATGTATGTTTATCGAAATGTTGGTGCACAGTAGATGGTTACAGGGTTGTATATGTTTCATACACCAAAATTGAAAGAATGCTGAGCGTGCAAAAAAAAAAAAAAAAATCTAGCAGTAGGAAGTTAGCAAAGGTCAGAATTAAAATTGATATGTCATGAAATCCCATTGACTGCAGGAGCAAGTGAGCTGCAGCACTGGAAAGAGAAGTCCTTGGTTTCATGCTACATGAAAAGCTGCTTTATACCCAAGGTACTGGAGTTTCTCACAACAGTGAGTGTCTCTTAACATCTTTCTGTCAGGCACTGTAGGTGGGTAGGAAACGAACCTTCTTTGCATGATTTCTACAGCAAAGAGAATTTTTTTTTAAGCATCTGAGATTTTAAGATCCAAAATATCATTGTAAGTCATGTCCTAACACTGAAAATGCTCCCAGTAGCATTTTGGATTCTGGAGGAAAGTCTGGGAGCCTTGGAGGGAGTGTGTGCAGCCACTCTGTGGGCACTTCGTTGCCTAGGCAGGTAAGGTAGGGCCACCAAAACTCAGGTGTAGGCTCACTGGCAATGCAAATTCTGCTTCCTTCCAGTGCAAAGCCAGTGCAGAGGGTTTAAATCTGAAAATTAAGTTGCTGTTCATTGCTAAAGAATTGATGTCCATCAGGGAGCAGGGGACTACAAGTTCCCCACAGAATTGTATTTGGACAGGTTCTTGGTTTTTTTGGGGCATTCATCAAGTCCCGGATTCCAGCCTGATGTGGAGTGCACATATCCTCTTAAGCTCATATAACAAGCATTTTCAGGATCCTTCTTTTCATGCTGGTCAGTATTTGCATTTTTACCTTCATTTTCCTGGTGGTTGTGAGGTGCAGGTGGATGGGGATGCTGAGCTAAATGCACGGGCACAGGTAGGTGCTAAGGTGTCCAGAAATAATGTCAGTTCTGCATCCCAGATGGTCCTCAGAGGTTTTGTTCAAGTATTTCTGAAGAGTCAGTTGGTCACTTCTCCTCTAACCTGATATTTTGTTTTTTGTACTTGAAACAATCAAGGTAATACAAAAGGTGATGGGTATATTATCTAACTAAACAGGAAAAGCAAAGGGGAGAACAGGATACTATTGTTGCTATTCTTTTTTTCTTTAAAGGAGGGGGTTTCCATTCATGGAGTTTACATTTTGAACTCACTGAAGTCTTTCTTTGGCCTCTCCCATCCGCAGGTCGCCACAGGAATATGTAAAAAGGAAATGTTTTATTTTAACAGAGTCGAACAAAGTACATGGAACACACCCTTGCCACTGTACAACATTCCTTAAGTTAAATTGCAGAACCAAGCAGAACATTCCCTCCTTCCCCCTGCACCACCCCCCCCGCCTTGGTCTTTTATTTCATTGAAAAGAGCCCAAAGTATAATATTCTTTCAGGAAGCATAAATTGTATTGCTGGAAGTAATAGCGATCTAAGCAAAATCCCATAGGACTTATGCCACTCTGCTTTCTGAAAAGCTGCATTCAAGTACATCCAGTGTTGCCTCATTCCCAACCACTGCTCTCGTGGTCGTGGACAGGGAGCTTTGGATGATGCCAAAGCCAGTGGATATTTTGGCATTGGGCGTTTCCAGGTGTTTTGGCCATTACAGGCAGCCCTGGGTCTCGGGGGAAGCTGTCAGAATCCTGCCCAGCCGTCCTAAGTTTGGTCCCGCTTCTTGCTGTTCAGTATAAGTGTGTAACACCCATGACTGTAAATATGTACATGCGTGGAGAGGGATATAGATACATTAATCTTGGCTCAAGACAAGCAGCATCTCCCCAGGGAGCTACTTAGGAGGTTAGGGAGGAGCCAACAGCAAAGTGCAGTGGGCTGTACCTTCTTACATGTGTGTTATAGAAATTATTGGCTTGTTGCTGATGTTTATGGTGAACAAATAGTTTATTTCTGGGCTAAGAAAGATTCCAGTGTAAATACTCAACTGGCAGCTAGCTGGAAGTTTGCCACTTGAAGTTAAAAGGCCCGTGACCAATGGTGTCAGATTAACATTTCCAAGTTGGACAATGTACAAATGGTGTTCTTGGACTGGAATAGAAATAGATGAAAGTGGTCTACTGCAGTGCAAATAACAAACTGGCAACCAGCTGGTCATTGGAAAGAGAACATGCTATGGGAATATGCTTTCTGCAGAAATACTTTATTTTGGAGATAAGTATCAACAATAGGAAGATGAGGCTTGTTTAACAAGAACCATATGGTCTCATCCTGCTTTTATTCCACTCAGTGGCAAACTCCTGATTGCCTTTTGTAGGTGCAGGACAAGGATTACTGATAACAAATAAGAAGTACAAAAAGTTGTCTGATCCACCATTGCCCTTCAAAAGCTGTAAACAGATTATTTTTAACCCACATGCTGATATTTCAGGTCACATTAGCTGAAAGGAAACAGAATTAAAGGTGCTTGCTGAAAAACAACTTCTTCTAACAAAATAAACCAAGGCAAAGATCCATTCAAGACGAAGTTATCAAACTGTGTGAAACCAATACAGCAACATTTCCAAGCTGATAAGTGGAGAAGTAGTGGATGGGGTCATTCAAAAGAAAAAGTAGTTTGAATTTTTATGGAAAGAAAACAATAGCCTGTAAAAAGTAGCTTACGTGCAAATGGGGAAATGAAGTAGGGACTTTGGTGAGGTTTAAGTAACTACACAGTTTATTCTGTTAGCAGTATAATTAAAGATAACAGCATTTAGCAATGCAGTTTTGGTATAGTCACAAAACTTACTTGTGCTACAGAAAAAAAAAAAAAAAAAAGAGAATGCAAGCCAAGGGAGTTGCAGCTTCAGTGGAAAATCCTGTTTTGGGAACTTTTCAAGGATGTAAAACATCATCTAGAATTGTTTACTTTTATGGATAGGAAGTAAAAAAGAAGTCAAGTAAGAGTGGAAATGGTATTCTTACCAGAGTTTGAAGGTTGCAGTAAAACCAGTACAACTCAGCATTGCAAGCTCATTTTTGAAACTGATTGTGTTTTGGTGCTTTTTTTTTTTATAGTGGCTAAGGTTTGTTATTTTGGTCTCAAAAAGACACAAAGTAGGAAACTACTAATTATCAAGAAAAAAATCAAGATTTAACATGAAAAAATATGGATTAGGAATGCAGAAGCTCACATCTCCCTTTGGGTTTAAGTACTCAATCCCATTGATTTCCACGTGTCTGATGACAGCTCATAACAATCAAGGATATCAAAATTATGCTTATGTTACATATTTAGATACATCATTCTATTAACTCTGCTGGTTTTGCTCACAAAGTTTCTTCTTCCTTTCTTGCTTTTAAGCATATCAAATAGTTAAACCGTGGAGAAATAATACAGAACATGAAGCATGTGAGGATTCAGGTGTTCAATTTGACCGTCTTAAATCATCTTCACTTTCGACTTTGAACACCCCTTCCCTAGGGCTCCCTTGGCTTTACACTGGTGTCAAAACAACCTTAAACCACTTCTGTGTTTCTTTTGGGCTCCTGATGCCCACCTCAACCTCTCCATCTGAAGCATGCCGAGTGCTCAGCTCAAATTTCTGTAATTTGAAAGTGGTTTCAAGGCAGTAGCCCAACGATGAAGGTGATCCCACGCTGTCTGATTGTGTTTGTAGTGGAAGTACATGCCAAGTGTGGTCCTGACAAAGCTCCTGAAAGTGCTGGGATGTTTCTCCTACATGACTCTCCCACAGGGTAGGTTATTCACATGTGGGCCCTGGTGGAACAGGACTTTGTATGCCAGCACTTTCAGGATTCAATTTTTTCAAGTTTTCAGCATTTCTCAAATAAAACAGAATGAGAGGACTCAGGCTCAGTGTCCATTTATGGGACCAGTAGTAATTTGGCAATGTTACCAATAAATAAACATCTACGCTTCCCTAAAGAGTGGGACTGCACCGCCTCACCCATCCAGCTCCCCCAAAGCTGGGGGAACCCTCTGATTTTATCCCTCCCTTGCTTTACTTTTCCCCAAGCAGCAGGGATAGCTGGAGAAACCCGTCATCGTTTTATTGCTGTTTCTAATAAACACATATGGTGATGCCTATAACAAGAACAACAGCGAGTTGCTATTGTTCAGCACACGGCCATATGTGGGCTGTCCAGCGGCTCAGCAGCTGCATCGTGAGTGCTCAGGAATGTCGATAGCCCAGAGAGAAAGGAATGATTTTTAAGGGCTCTGAGCCTCACAAATAACGTGTCTGCTTTACATACCGCTGTTGCTAAAACAACTTCTGACCCGTGGTGTGCCAAAAGCATAGACGTGGTGTTAGTCACTGCAGAAGTTTACAAGGTGATTAAATTGTTAGCAATTGCAATGCGGGGACTGAGAAATTAGCTGGGAGCATGTTGAAGGGAGCTTTGCAAAACAAAAAAAAGGCTCAATATGTAAATATTTTGTGTGTATATATATATATATATACACACACACATCTGTATATGTGCATTTATACACTTAGTACTTTCTTTTTTTTTTGACATCAGAAACTCAGACCCTTGCACATCTAGTACTTCACACAATAAAAACTTTGACCCCTGCGCTAATCCATATTTATTTTATCCCGTTGTGCAAGGTTGAAAGGCATGCAATTTACCAATAGTTTTTTCTCCATTGGCTACACTTCCCTCTGGCCTCATACAGCTCTGCTTGGGCTGGATGATGAATTCTGCAGCGGTGCAGAGGCAGCCCAAACATGACATTGGGATGCCTCACGTACAACTGTATTTCTAACACTCTTCCCGATGGCATATTTAAACAGCAACCTGACTGAAAATGAACAGCCCATCTGTACATCTTCATTTTTTTCCATTAGTGTGTTTGAGGGGAGAGAGAGAGATTGTGACTGAGAGAAAAGAGAAATAAAACTTTAAAGAGGACTACGATTTTTCAAATTTGGACAAACACAGGCAGGCAACTAGTGCTTTATTTAAGCCCTTGAATAATTTAGCTGATTTTGTGTGTGTGTGTGTGAGAGAGATGCTGAGTATCTACTGTAAATAATAGGAGAGAGAGAAAATTGTAAAGGATCCAAAAATCAACTACTTGCATATGTCTCCAAACATGGATTTTAGAAGTCTGATTTAAATATCACAGCGCAAATGGTTTTGGCCAGTGTTTCTAACACATGGCAGGAAGTCTCGCTCTTGTACTTCTTTTGCATATGTACACACCATCTCCGTGGCACACAAATTACCTGTATAATGGGACACGATTTGAGTAACCCATAATACCCCAGGAAGAACCACATCCAGGCATTCACAGAAACCATAGACCAACTCAGACTGCCAAAATCCACAACCGTTTTTGCCCGGTAAACGAAACCACAAAAATCTGCCTGCTTAGATATCCTGACAAAAAGTAAATATTCTGGATGACGTACTTTTCGATAACATACCCGGTAGTGCAGGAAAAAAATAAAAAAAAAAAGAGAGGGGGGAAAAAATAACTTCTGTTTACTCTCTCTTAGGAAGTTCTTTCCAATGGGTGAAGCTGAAATGCCCACACTGACTTCCCTTGGAATAACGAAGGGCCATATTTCCCCCCTGACAGATGTACATGGCTCTTGGTTCCTCCTGGGAGTAGTGGCAGAACTTCAAACAAACCCCATGCCAAGAACAGATTTTCAGAGGTCCCCAGCATCCTCCGGTTCCTGTTGATTTGTAAGCGACATGCAGCTTGAGGTTTTGCTCGTTCCTCAGCTGAAACTTTCAAAACTCGTGATTTGTCAGCGTGAGTCAGTGTTTTATGTAACCCCAGCTTGCATTCCTCCAAACCCCTCCTGAGCTCGGAGAGCTCCGACAGCCAACCTCAAATTCTTCACCCTTGCAGCTGACAACTTCAGCCCTCTGATGATGGCACATCAGGCTCCTCATGCTGCTCCTGGGGGGCTTCAGGGCCCAGCAGGGCTCTCCTGGGTACTGTGGGGACCAAGGCTGGGAGAAAGCTGGACTGGAGTACAGAGCTCCACTCTCAATGGGCAAGATGTTGGGCTTCTCTGCAACAGAAATGTCCATTCCTGTGTTTGTTTGGTGGATTTTTTTTTTCTCCTCCCTGCAGTAGCATCAGTTTTATCCCTGCCCCTGCCAAAACAAAACAAAACACACCAAAAATCAAAAAACATTTCTCATTTAAAAGTGGTAGGAATGAAGGGCACTGATTTGATGGATCCCACTTGCTGGTGTTCATCCTGCAGGCACCTTGGATGGTAATTTCAGTTCACGCCCCTGGTACCCTACTTCGCCTTGAAGGTAGCATCCTGAAGTTTGGCACCTAAACAAGCTTGAAAGGTAGCTTATTACACCATGATTATTTTTCTACCATCATCTGTGAAGGCACTGAAATATATAAAAGCAAATAAAAACAGTGGGAGAAGCTGAGAAACTAAATCCCATTTTTAACTCCATTTCTGATTTTCCTTTGAGAGGTGAAAAATCTCAAACCGAGATGGTTGCCCTGTCAGCTCCCCATGCCCATTTTTAGGGGGAACTCCTCTTTAGTGGGAGAAACCCTCCCCAGCCCCTCAGTGTCACCACAGCTCTCCCATTTCCCAGGGCAGCCAGGAACCCTCCTGCCACTCGCAGTAAGAGGGATGCTGGTTTTGGTTGGTCACCCTGTCCCCACCACAGCCAGGCAGGAGTCAGTGAGGAGCTCTTATGTTCCTGATGCACAATTTCTTCTTCCTCAGTCTTGGAGGGGAAAAGTCTCTTTTTCATTTTACCAGCACCCACCTTGTCTCCCTCCAGGTGGCAGGAATCACAGCATGATAGAACCTAAAATGACCTTTTTTTCCCCACAAAAATTAGGCTGCAGTTTGCTGGAGCAGGAGCTTGTGGAGATATTGCTTTGTTGGAAATGTTTGGTGTTGAGGCAGAGTAAAGTGTGAGAAAACATTGGGGAGCTCAATGCAGTACAGTGTGGAAGGGATTGGGAGGACTGGAGAAGCTGTGGAGAGGGCTGAGGCACCCCAGTATTTGAGATGGAACCATTAGCACCTCAGTGTGTCTCTGTTTGCTGTTTGAAACATACCCAGTGCATTCAAGTCAATGAGAAAAGTAACTCAGAAGCACATTTTGGGGTAGTTTTTTAGGTATTGTTGGTCTTTTTTTTGTACAAATGACTAATTTGCTTGTCATGTGAGAGGAGTACCTCAAATTTAAGCCCTAGAAAGAAATATAGGAAAGAAAAATTTAAAAAAAAAAAAAGCAGCAAAGCAGAACAAAACAAAACCTGAACAATTTTCTGAAATAAATGTTATTCATTATTTTTACCATGTTTAATCCATGTATGTAAGCATGTACAAATATATGTATTCACAGGCAAAACCACCTCATGAAGATAAAGTAGCCTCACACAAGAAATTCTTTACAATATTTGGAGAAACCATGGAGAAATGTGAAGATCAAGGCAAGGGGAAGCATGTACCGGCTCACTCCACTAACTACTTAGATGCAGCTTGGTAACAGCAGAACAAGCAGTCACCTGGTGCTCAGGATGCTGTGACTGTGTGCTGGCACAGTGCAGACCTCAGGTATTGAAACCCTCTCCCAGAAAAGTGATGGGATACTTCTTATCTTTTTTATTGCATGAATTTTAAATACATGTCCGTAGGGTCACTGCCAAGTTTTGCAGTTGTAATGATTGTAGAACGTGAGGAACGTGCACGGCAATATTGGGATTTGTCTCTTATTCCTTGGCAACCCAACAAAGCAACACCTTCCCCAAGATGAGAGTGTTGGCACCTTCATTATTCCAGGAAAGGAATAATGTGTTGAAATATATTTTTTCCCCAACTATATTAGTTGGCCTTATAAAAGATGTAACCTGTCCATATGTGAGTGCCTGGTTGTACAGATACATAACATTCCAGCACTGGCACCTACCTGGTGCTCAGGCAGGAGCTAAATGGCTGTAGATTTTCCTGGAGAATTTATATAAAATCCTTTTGCAGCTTGCTATGCCTATGGTCTGCTTTTGCTTTTTTTTTTTCTTCTTTTTTCACTGCAGACCTCAAAAGCAATCCCCTCAGACATGGTTATATATATTTCACTGTAAGTGAAAGAGAACAAAACAAATAAAAACACAATGAGCCTCTTTCTCCACCCTGGTACTTTCTTCAAACTTTCTACTGAGGATTTCCAACGGCATTTGTTGTCATACGGTAAGGGCTCTGAATGAATTTATTGATGGTAGCTGAGGGGGAAAAAAAAATGGGAAAAAAATGAATTAAACCCCTTGAGACAGAAGGTATGTCACGAACTTCCCCAAGTTATTTGCAAATGTTTCTTCCAGTATCAATAAATCCCTCAAATTTTAGGAGAGGCTACATTAATTACAGGATGGTATTATGCATTTAAACGTTGCTGAAAGTTATACCTGCGAGCAGTCATGTTTGAACTGCACGTTCACGTGAAATATTTGGGTTTTTTATACACAGGCATGCAGGCAAGCAGCAATAGCCTCCATGATGTTTTAATAGGCTTTTATTAGTTCGTACTTTCCTTGTAATCTTGTTTTACAGTATGTGCATTCAATGTGTTTGTGTCTATGCTCTTCATGCACACATCGCAGGATGCCAAAACATCCTTCTGCTTCCTTGTTTCCAACCACTTAGTCAGGCACTTGAATGCTTTCCAAATCTTGTTAAAAACCAGAAATAGCGCTATCACTTCTTCTTGTGGGAGTACACAGAAGGGGAGGGATGGAGAGGGCAGTGGAAAGGTAAAGAAGGAGGCTGAATAGCTGAGAGGTGGGGGGGGCTCTTCACAGGTGAGTCCGGGAGAGCCTCGGTGCCGTGATGCCCAAACTTGATTTTGGGACTGCCCACTGCCTTGCTGTGTAAAAGTGTGGATTTTGGTTCACTTGCTGGATAGAAAAGTACTGCAAAGATGCTCCTTACACATTACAGAATCAGAATCACATAATATTCTAGGTTGGAAGGGACCCACAAGGATCATCGAGTTCAACTCTGAAGCGACTGGCCCGTACAGGGATCAAACCGACAACCTTGGCATTATTACCAGCATTCTCCAACCAACTGAGATAATCTCAGTGTTAAATTTGAAAGTTTACAAAGTAAAAATTCCCTGCCCAAAAATCACAGGGTATTTTTTTCTGTGCTGACAAAGATTTTGACATTAAACTATCTTTCTTTTTCTTCCCAGGAAAATTTAAAATAACATCCAAATAGCGTTGTGGGTTTTTTCTGAGTAAAATAGATTTAAAAATCAACTTTATTACATTCACTAATTTTCCTTGAAACTGAATTAACTAGGCAGCTCAGGTTAAATGAAATAAATGCCACAAATATGCATTTCTCATGAGTCAAAACTTGCTCCCAAGACTGTTCAATGTGTTTCAGTCAGATGCAGCCTTGCTGGATAAAGCTGGGATCATGCAATGCTGGTGTTCCTGCCTTAAGTATTATAGAATCACAGAGCATGCTGAGTTGGAAGGGACTAATTAACTGTACGCTCACAACTGGAGGGAGCAGTGGAGGGCAATTTGCTTTGGATTGCTCTTGCAGATGTGGATTCTCTGATGTCTGCACACAGTTGAGTTCGTCCCACTGCCATCAGGGGAGGCAGATATGGTTGCCCTGGTTCCCTGTCTCCATGAGGTTGGAATATCTGTCCCACTTGATTGCAGTCACTCAGTGGGTTTAAAGCATGTGTTGATGCAGGCGTGCACCCGCACATCCACACACCCACGCGGAGCGTGATGAGCAGCCAGCCCCCCTGGCCTTCAGAAACCCGGTTAAAAATAGTGTTGCCTTAGGAGACTCGTGCTATGTGTGAGTAAGATGACTGCAAGGCTCCCCTGCCTCCTTGGAGGGTTTGGGGTTTCGGATTCGGCCAAGGAACTTGCCATGGAGTTGTGACACAGCCCTCGCTGGGTGTCTACACTGCAGCCCACGGTTGTTCATGGTCAGCAAAAAAATGCTGGTCAAATAACATTTATCAGATTGTTTACTTGGCATATCCCCCACATTCTGAATAACTTATTTTACAGATTGGTGGTTTTTTTCTTTCCCAGATGACAGGCTAAATGCAGGGCTTTACTAATATAATTATTAAAAGCAGTCCTTTGTCAAGTCTTCGAAGAAAGTCTGAAGTCAAGTGCCAGGTTTCTCAGTGCAGCAGTGTTTGTGGCCCCAGCCAGGAATAGCCATGTGCCAAAACATCTGCTCATACTATCTCCTTGTGGGTATGGGCTCCACCATGTCAGGTAAGAGTTATCCAAAGGCTAGAGGTCATGGGTTCGGTCTTCCTGCTCCTCCAAAACAAAAGGACATGGGTGAGCCTCACCCGTTCATCAGTCTGTGCTTGGTGCAGCAAGGAGAGGGGACAGGTCACGCAGGCTTACACAAAATTGCATTTTGCACTACATAGAATTGCATTCAAAGGAGTGTTGTCTTCTTTTTTGCAGGAGAGTGACAACTCTCATTACCTCAAGGCTGAGGCACTCTTGGAAAGTGAAATATATGGTAAGGGTGATGGCAGAGGGGAGGTAATCTCTTTTGTAAGAAAACGTGGTACATAAACACACAACACAGCTCAGGCCACACCTTCATTTCACCCATAAGAAGTTTCTGCAAGTGCAGAAAAGCCCAGGTTTTCCTCCTGTCCCCCAAAGAAACATAATCCAGAGTTTATATCGGATAGTTTATGGGAGTTTATTGGAATATCCAGCAGGGTTCGTGTAATGTGTCATAAGGTAAAGCCTGCTCATTGGTGATTTACAAGCAGTGTGTGCTGGTGTTACTGTAATTTATAGACCACAGATGGTCAGGGGGTGCCCCTGCTGACTTGTAGCTGAATAAGAAGCTGAGCCCTGTGTGTCATCTGCTGCAGGTACCTCCGGCTCACTTCCCCCAAATTAGTGCTGATGGAGATCTACCTTCAAACCCAGAGGGTCCCAAGACCTTTGCCTTGCAAGCTGGGGCTATTTCAAGAGGGGAGAGGATACAAACTATTAAGGTTGGGGAAAAAAGTACCCCAAACCTGTCAGAATGACATCAAAGGAAAATTACTTTTTACAATAATAACTTCCCTCCTCAAGGCTGGTACTTCACCTGATGGGTTTTTGTCACCAGTTAAATGGAGAATGAAGAATGTCGATCCTCACTTTCACACACCGGCCTAATACAAACATCTCCTCTGCAAAAATTCACATATATTCATAAATTTCCCTTGTAACGACACTTAGGATAGAGCCCATCTTTGTTTTCATAGTTTTAACCTTTCAGGTAATAACTCTTCAACTATGTTTTACAATTACTTTCTTTCAAGTTTTCCTAAGTCTTTTCTTCTTTAAAACTTACTAATTATCTCCTTATTCCAGCACCTCTTCCTGAACCCCCAGGACTTTGCTCCTGGTGGATGCACAAGGCAGAGGGAAGACAGGACTGGCTGCACATCTCACCCAGATACTTGGGAGATTTATTCTTTTTGGCCGGGGGGGGAGGATTGGACCCTCTTTTCACTTTTAATTTCTCCGGTTGACAAAGTTCATCACGTCGCCTCATATTTCTCCCAGTCGTGTTTTTTTGTCTTGCTGCGTGTGGCCCCGTCCTGCCCGCAGGAATACCGCGGTGGTCTCCGCCAGGATCCAGCAGCCCTGGGAGGGGACGTGCCGGATCCAGGGACGCCCGGCGCTTGGCTGGCCCGCTGCAGCAAGGTCATGCATTTTAACAAGGCACCACCGATCCCCTTTTTAAAGGGCATTGATTATGTTTTGTTAAAATGGGCTTTGAACTCGGCTGACCCTGCGCCGGTAGGACATTTCAGGGCTTTT
Organism: Myiozetetes cayanensis; assembly: GCF_022539395.1. Classification (NCBI taxonomy): domain Eukaryota; kingdom Metazoa; phylum Chordata; class Aves; order Passeriformes; family Tyrannidae; genus Myiozetetes; species Myiozetetes cayanensis. Next base: position 6,726,607 of record NW_026087411.1, on the reverse strand, counting down.
TTCCCTGCCTGGACCACACTTGACACCTGTTGGCAAACACAGCTGCAAATGCTGCTGAGAGAAACCTGCGGCAGAGCTCAAAACTGAGTGGCTCGATTTTTTTTCCCGGTAGTAAAAACATAAGAGAATTTGGTGGCTTCTCTAGTTAATAAAGAGGGGAAAAAAAAAACACACAACTTTGTTTTTCCTTATCAAGATGGGGGGGGGGAAAAAAGCACCCTATAGACAAAAGAAGCAGAAGGAAAGCTGTAATGGAAATAAAATTGACAGCCTCTCAAAACTCAGGTGGCACTTTCCTTTTCCAGTTAATTACAGTTTTAATTACATGGCTTCTTGTGACTCCTTGATACCTAATAAACTAGACTCTGTGGGGCGGCAAAGTTGAGTTTTGCTTGAACTGCAGGTGTAAGGCTCAGCATGAAACATAAATCAACTTCTTAAACATGTTCCCATGGTGTGTTCAGGCTTTTTCTTCCCATTTGCATGTAAAAATCACATCTTTTCACCATTGTTGGGAAAAAAAAAAAGAAAAATATTGAAGCTACAATGCAGAAAGAATTACCTTTGTGTCTTTGGATATAAAAATCCCCTTTTAGTAGGGGGAAAAAAGGCTTTTTTATTTTTGTTAACCCTCTCTCTTTTTTTTTTTTTTTTTTTAGTAGGTGTGGGTGCATAAGATAGAAGAGGAAAGTACTTTGGCAGCATGAAAGCAAGTGGAGATTGGTATGTGGAAATAAAGAGACATTCAACCCAATAGGAGCTGCCTCTCCTGAAGGCTTGGAAAACAGAGAGTGTCTGTTTATTCTTTGTGTATTATGCCATGGAAATCTGTTCTCCAGTCGGATTCAAGCACATGCCATATATTACCCATGAGTAGGGTAACACACTGATGACCTGTAGAAGCAAAAAACTGGAGACAAATGTAGTCCAGAAGTTCCAATTGGTCTCAATCCCATGGGATCTGAAGGGCCATGAGCCAGTGGCAGGAAGCTCTACAGTCAAGATGGTCAATGGGGATTTCAGTGGAAGATTGCCCACCTTCCCTCCTCCCCAAACCAAATAAAATTATTAAAAAAAAAAAAAAATCAAAGAGGGGAAGGGAAAAAATGGGAGGAGATAAAAGGCAGGAGAGCTTCACATACGGCATTTGGATGCTGGTGCAAAACATGAGCAACGAGGTTCATGTGTATCAACAAGTCCTTCTTAACCTGTCAGACTGGGAAGGGCACTTTTTTTTCTGTGTCTTCTTATTAGTTGTATCTTCAGCTCGTAGTTTGTCTGATGAAGTACTGGTTTTACATGAGTGCAAAAAGAAAAAATGTTTGTTATGAATGGAGAAGAAGAGGTCTGGGAATTAGGCGCCTGGGTAGCAGTTTTCCATGCCCAATAAGGAGAAGGTGGGAGAAATCATAATGTCCTTCTTGCCTTTCAACAAAAATATTTATTTCTGTTGTTATTTCCCACTGATTATTACCTGAAGTAGCACAGCTCCATGGCTGGAGGAGGCTGCCCAAGGACTTCATGCCCATCCTTTCTGATACCCACCTACCTCCCCCATGGTACCTCCCAGCCTCAGAACCTGTTCCATGAACACTGCTGGCATCTTACTGATACCCACAGTGTTCAGGACCACCTGAGGCACAGTCAGAGGCATCTTCCTATATAAAAATGTCATATGGCTTGGACAAAGCAGGCAGATTTCAGCCTTAACTTCAAGAGAAATCTTGCCTGAAAGACAAACTTTCTGTAGACTAGACTTGTCTGGTGTCATTTCACCTTGATGTCCTATTGATGAGTATTCTTGGTTGTTTATTATTATTGTGGTGGTTGTTGTTGTTAAAGCTCATATTACTTTTTTTCCCCAAGGTCTGGCTACCTCCTTTTTTTGGCATATGCATGTGTTGCTTGCCTGAACAATTGCACTTGCAAAGCACAGTTTTCTCTCAAATCAATATTGTGTTCAATCCCTTGGGTATGAATGTCTCAAACTCTTGTGGTCTGTTTGTGTGCAGTGTTCGGGCAGTCCACAGCAAAAATGTGGGGAGCTGGATAGTGGTCTGCAATTCCTGTGTGTAAAGGAAATAAAAAAAGCACACAAGGATACTCTTTTTTCCAAGGCTTTTGTGCCAGGCGTGGACATGGAGGACATCAGTGCCATGGAGCTCTGATGCTTTACAGCCTGAATTATTAAACCAGAGTAGGTACACCTCAGACAGACAGCTCAGTTTCTTTATATACCAGTGTTAGTGCTGAAAATTAAGTGGAGAAGCAAAAGAACTCAACCCTACAGCCAAGAGAGAATTTGCAAGATGAGAAAAAGAATTCCTCCTGCCTTCCTCCCCCAAAAAAAGTGTTTCATCATCTTTTTCAATTAGTCTTGGTTTTCTTTTTGAAACCACACAGAGAGGCAATTATACTGCTTCATATAATTTTATATATGTTTTTTTCCAGAGTGGGAAAGGCAGGGCAAAATTAAGGGAGCTAGAGAAAGGAAGGAGATTGGGGAAGGAGAGGATCAGGAGTTTAAAAAGTAGAGAAGTTTTTTCAAAAACTTAACTCTGGAGGGGTGTTTTTTCAGAGCTGGGCACCCCACATTGTTCTGGGATAAGGGTGCATGAGGCATCAGAGCAGCAGCCAGGGATGCAGGCTCATGTTGGGGAGAAATCACACATGGCCATGGCTCAGCAAGGAGATGGAGTGAATGGAGAAACAGCAATGGAAGAAGCAGTAGCAGCATCGTTGTTGGCCTGCAGAAGCTGTTGACTGTGCCTTGGCAGGAGCAGGGCCACCAGTACCCACAGTCCTGTGCTGCTGCAGTGGGCTCCCAGGCACATTGCTCGTGTGCTGGTGGTGGTGGGGCATGGCATGGAGGAGCCTTCATCCCCTTAGTCATGTTTGAGACGCCGTTTGGAAATACACTGTATAGTGTGAAGAAGCAACATTGGCTTGCAACAAAAGCTGGTGAGTTCAAAAGGAATGGATAGGGGGGAAAATAAGTCTGGTCCCTCCATGTGTTTTACTTACCTGTAATATTTTGTGGCTAAATGCAAGGTGAAATGTCCCATGGAGCCCTGATGCTTTACAGCCTGAATTACCCATGTTCGTGGTTTTCTTTATATTGTCCTCTCAGTACCTTGTAATTTAAGGAGAAAACAGTTTCCAGGGAAATGTAAAATAATTTCTAACTTATTGTTTAAAAAAAAAAAAAAAAAAAATCCTAAAAACTGAAAAGACAAAGGAGAATAACATACCCCAAAGGTACCTGAAATCTTGTTCTCCTTTAATCTCATGGATCTGGAAAGGACTTTGTGATTCTTGTAGGTCCCAGCTTTTGACCTGTTTAAAGCTGGGCTGGAAGAGGTGTCACAGCAATGGAAACATGCCATGAACAATGACCATGGACCCACCTCAGAGCATACAGAGAATAACAGACCATCCAGCAGTGTTCCTACCCATGGTAAACACTGCAGATCTAGAGCCTTAGGGGATCCATTATTTTCTGGTTAAACAAGTCTATCTATTGTTTTAACCAGCTTAGATTTTTTCGAGCTGGTCCCTCACAAACTCGGTCCAAACTCAGCTGAACAATCCTGGGTTTCAACTTTTAGGAGGAAAGTGACTTATGATTTACTAGATAGATATGGTGAGCCTAATGTAATAAATAATATGTGATGTGTATGGGCTACTGTATTATAGATATTTAATAAATTATATGGGGAGAAAGAAAAAGTATAGGGGTTACAAAAATTGCATTAAAGTAACTAAGTAAATATAAAGAAGGTTAAAGTGTCTAACTCTATGTGGCATAAAGGCTAAAGCAAACCAGATCTGTTTGCTAGATACTTTTTCCATGTACAGCTGTAACCAGGCTGCATAGAAATAAGGCAAGTATTTAAAGACAGGCAAAAAAAAAAAAAAAGATCTAAAGCATTTGGTTGGCATTGATAGCAATCATTTCAAAAAGCCCTGGAACATTTAAAGAGAATTAGAAAGGATTTTGCTGGAATCAAAGGGAGAGCACTTTCCATGGCTGGACGTGTATTTGGGTATCTGCAAACTGATTACATCAGAGTGAGCAGAACAGCCTTGATCATCCAGGACTTTTAAAACAGAAGAAAGGGGTTTTCCTGTTTCGGCTCTTTTTTTCTCACACACACATCTTACGGTTTTCATTCTGCTGCCTACTTGATGGCAAAGTAACATTTATTTTGGCACGGAAAATCGCAGAGGGCTTTGAAGGGCCGTGTGGGTCGAACAGCTTCGGCGTGCACGGAACCCATAGGGGTGAGCAAACCTGGAAATATTTAGGCTAAAGGGTCTTTTTTTTTTTTTTTCCTCATCCTAACCTAAGTTTTGTTCTTAAAGAAGAAGAAGATACCTTCAGAACTTAACTGTGATTTCTGTTGTGATGCAGACAGGGCTCCTGCCTTACCACCTTGCCACTTGTGGTTCCTTTGGCAACACCAATTACATAACCAGCTTTCCTGCTGTGCAAGCCAAAAAAATGTGGTTTTATGAGGATTTTGCTGTTGCAGGCAATTTACTCTTGGTATCAGCCAGGGGAGAGAGGGTGATCAAGCTTCCCTAAATCCCTGGCTTGCCCTCTCCTCCTTCACACCACGCCACTGGTGTTGGTGGTCTTGGCTCTTTGCTCCAGTCCCTTCAGCCAGCTGGGAGGGAGCTGGGATGGTGCCTTGCTTAATTATCATGTGACGAGGGTGTATTTCTGTTTGTGAAAAGAGTACAGAGGGGAGTGAGGCAAAACAGTCAACCTTAAGCCCCACCAATGACAAAGTGGGCTTCTCCTGCCTATCCCTGCCCTCCCTGGAGCCACTTCGGCTTGTGAAGTCTGCTGAAAACAAATCCTTATTTTTCCCTTTGCCTTTTCTCCTTTTTTTGTAGCTTTCTCCTGGCCTAGGCAATGGATTAGGCTGTCAGGAAGTGTGGCAGAAAGGAAAAGGGAACTGTGGCAGAGGTAAACGGGAGGGAGACCCTCCCCTCGCACAAGGGCTCGCATTGGTGGGGCCCTTCCCACCGCCCCACTCCTCGCTCCTCCCACCCAGCCATGGATACAGGAGGTCAAGACAAGGGTTGGGATGAGATCAACCGAGTGGTGAGAACTGGGGGTGGGGAGAGTTGGGGTTCACGGGTGGGGCTTTTTCCCCTTAAGTCCCAACATATGTTTGATAGAAATTTCAAAGCTGGAAATCTGGAGCGAGCGCGGGACAGATGTACTGCAAATCCAACGCAAACAGGCAGAAATGAAACTGAAATTGCATTCATCGCCTGCTTTTCTACCGCCTCTATGTTGTCAAATTCAGTAAAAAAACGTACAAGGTAACCCAGCTCCCAACTGGAGCTGGCAAGAGTCTTTCCTTTCCATTTGACGGAAAGCTTGTGCTGATTTTAGGTCAGGGAATGGATTTTCTTGTAATTTTCCCTAATGATGTTTCTGAGTCATGCACAGGATTTCCAACACCCAGAAACCGTTACATTTTTAAACCCATATATGGAATCCCAGTGTAACCCACGGAAGAGGAAACAATCCCGCTGGGGCTCCAGTGGGGTGCTGTCTTACCTGGAGCCGTGTTTCCCTCCTGGGGCCCTGGGTACTGAGGGCATTTGGCCACACAGCTTCTCACACAAGCACGTCTCAGCCCCAATCTGCAGTCCAGAAGCCTGGTTTTATGGAAAAGCAGGGGTAAGAAAACTCACTTCCCACTACTGATAGAAAGCAAGTAACAGAGCAAAGAGGATTGATTCACCTATTAAAATGCACACCTTTTTCTTTGCAGGTGACCTTTTTTCCTAATTTTTTGCAGTATTTTCCCTGCTACAGTTATCATCCTAAATAGCACTAACCCACATCCCTGCTACCAACAGGAGAGGCTTTACAGTGCTACGGAGAACTATTTTGAAGGTACAAATCACTTGACCTAAAGATTCTCCCTGGAGTGTCAGTGCTCTGCGCTACATTTTCACTCTGCCAAACCCTTTATTTAGCACATGCAAAAGAACATTTAACATTTAAAGATCCCCTCTGTACATCCCCTAAATGTCTCCATTCTTTGCTTGTAGATTAATATGTCTTCTGTGAAAATGAGATAATTGATTACAGAGCTGTATTATTTACAAATGAAGTGTTGTTCATGTATTGACCTTTCATTTCTATAGCTCGATACTAGTCCTTGTACAGCATTTTTAATTAGCAAAACAGTAACGAAATTAGAAGAAAAGAGCTTCTGTGGATGCTTTTAATAAAAGGAAACTTTAGATGACTTGCACATTTAAAATTGAAAAAATTAATGTTTGCTCAGATTCTACATTCCAAGTCTCTGCTTGGAAAGAGAAAGAAATCTCCTTCTGATTCCAAAGGCACCACAAGTGGTAATGCAGGGGGAAGGAGCTGATCAATAGACACAAGTGAGCATTTGCCCTTCACCCTGCTCTGGTAGTTCTTCTGCACCAGGGGATTCATTTCAGCCCAATCTTCTTGATGAGCAACCAACAAAGACCATCTGAGCATTTCAAGATGAATGGCACTGATAAAGTCAGGGGACTAGGGCGTATTTACAGGCACAAATCTCCCAAAACCAGTGGCTGTGGAACACCAAATGCCATTGTCAAAGGTGCTAGAAATGCCGAAGAGTTAAAATGTAGCAAATTCATCCTCCTGAGGCAGGACAGGGCTACTTGGCCTGTAGATCCAGGCTGGATTAAATAATGGTGCACCCACAGCCTGGATGGGTTGAGCAGGCAGATCTCCTGAACCTCACCCCCATCCATGCTGACTTGCACTCAACAGCCGTGAGCTCAGGGTGGCTCAAACCCAGCTGAAAGAGGGATAAAGAGTAAGCAAGCAGGAAGAAATGATGAAATATGGCATAAATACAGTCCACAGGAGTTTGAGGTTTAAAAAGAAATATGTTCTGCTTGGGAAGGGGAAGGAGATACCTCGTGAGAGACACTAACAGGCTTGGAAAAGCTTTGGATTTCAAGAATAACCAAGAAAAAGCTCTCCTGCCATGAGTCTAACATAGTCCTCGTATAAATGCTTTGGTGTGTTTGTGTCTGGTTTAGTTTGGCCTATTAAATGAGTAACTGTTTCTAATGAAAGCAGGGATTTTGATGGGGAAGAGGCATGCTGGAGGCAGGCAGCTCTGTGGCATGCAAGCCAAGCCTCTCATGATGCTCGTTTAAGGTGGTTGATCAAAGGCAGAGATGCTCACATCACACAGGGAGCACAAACCCTTGCAATGCTTTAATTTCCACTAGTAGAGGCAAACAAACAACAAAAAAATCATCTAAATTTAGCTGGAAATGTGCTCCTAATAAAATTACAAACAGGCAGAGCTGACATCAGGATGATTCCAAGATCCTTCCCCAGGAAGGTGAAGGAGGATTATCCACGTGCACTTCAATAGATTCAGACCCATGAAGAAAAGTATCTTAGATACAAAGCAAATCATTTAATTTCTCAGTAACAAAGATGTTAGCTAAAAACAAATCTTGTAACTGCAGGGAGGGAGGGATTTAATCTTTTTATTAATGCAACAGAAGCATATTTTTAATATGCTTCTGTCATAGCAAGTCTGGTGAAAAGTGTTAGGTTCGAATAAGGTCATTGAGGAAGGATAGAGGAAAGTAAAGAAGGGAAGGATTAAAGCACCTTTTCAGCATCCTGTGGTGTACAGACAAATAGTACAACTCAGTCTTCAGGGGGTCTGTTCTGGGGGACTTTCACCCCAACACACATGGTCCCTTGTGCAACATCCACTGAATTAATGAAAAAGACAAAAACCTCACAGTGGCATCTTCCAGTGCTCTTTGGGGAATGTGACATGCTGCTTTGCCAGCTAAATTGTTTGTGACCTGTACTTTGAGGCATCTCAGCTACCATTTTCTTACTAAGGGACTGGTTGTGTTCCCCTCTAAGTACCATCATCATCTGGCCCTGGTGATGATTCTCTGTTCTTACTGACCAGTCACTCCTATTCAATGACATTGCAAGAAACAAAATTAAATGTATCTTCAAGGTAGCTGAAACAATTCTGCTGTTCATGGTCAGGTCTACCACGCAAGGTAAATCATACATCTATGACACAACCCATGGTATAATTTTGCAGGAGGTGGCAGCAGTCTTTGGGCAATGCCAGCTTGTGGCTGTCCCCTTATCTGCCCAGAAAAGTCCCTAAACAGGGTCCATCTACCCTAAATGACCAAATTTTAGCCTTTGTCACATCTGAAAATAGGAGGGTGGGGGTGTGCTGCTTCTTGAGCACAATATATCCCATACATCCAGCTCTCCGGGCTAAGCAGGATGCGGAGACCCCTCAGATGTGAAGCCAATAGGGAGCAGTCTGGCTACCTGGGATTTTATAAATCTTTCAGCTATCAGTCTTTCAGAGCTCCAAATGCAAAATCCAGCAGCCCAGGATATCATGTGGATTTATGACTTGGGATTTATGAACTGGTCTGGATAAAATAAGAACTGCTTGACTTTTTTTTTTTTTTATGTTTGAGGAAAAGAAATAATAAAAAAATGAAGACCTGATTCTTTTTCCCTTTTCAAAGCTTGTTGTTTATACAAACATAGATGTCTTGTATATATTCAATTATTTTTATTTTAATTCTTACCTATGTGTTTCCTGAGGCTGGAATCAAAGTGGAGCACAAGCTGTGCCTCTCTCACAAGGTTTTCTGCCTGACAGGAATGCCTCAAAGAGTCATGGTTTTGAGGCACTCCTAGCCCTGCTCCCAAAGTCAGAAAAGGGGCTGGTAAAGGTTTAAAAGGGTTTCTGGATGTTTCCAAGCAGTAGGATGGCTCCCCACAATGCTGCTGCCCTGGCTCTCACCTGCTTTCAGCACTTTTTTTTCCTTAAATAACTTCGCAGCTCACGTTATATTTCACTTGTTGCACGCTCAGTTTTTAGGGGTGCATGTGTGCATAAGGTGTACGTGTGTGTACATTTGTGTCTCTGTGTGTACGTGTGCTCATGTTCATGAGTGTGTAGATTTGCACGACCATAAATGGGCAACAACTGCATATGCACCCATGTATAGATAAACACATGTATGTATATATATATATATATATATGCATCTATGTATTCACATGTAGGTGCACATAATGTCATGCCTATTTGCAGCTGCATAAACAGACACATGTACATTTGAGTAAGTATTATGGATGGTCTGTATAAAGTTTGGACTCAGTGATCTTGGAGATCTTTTCCAACCTTAATGATTCTATGATTACATGATTCTATTAATTCCTTTAATAAAAACCAATACAGACTATTGAGGGTTTTTTAATACTGTATATATATATACATACATATATGGTTTTGTATATAAATATATACAGTGAACTGTATATATTTTGCATGAGAACCCATCCCAAAGGACTTTCTAGCCTTATCTGTAACTTATTCCCTTCCTTTCAATATTTCTCATCTTATGAAAAAAAGAGGAGGTGTTGCTTACTTTGGTCAGGAGGAAAAACTGTCAGATACATTTTTGCCCTCTCCTCTGATTGCCCACAGTTTCTCGGTGATTTTCTTCCTGCTATCCTTGAGTTGTGTTCTTTCTTATATGGATCAAGGTATCCCTTAGGAAAAAGCAACCTAATATGTAGCTCCAGTCTTTAAACCTAACACCTTCCCTACCCCCTTGGGCACAGAAATATTCCCTTACTAGCACTGCCAGACCATGCCAACACCTCCAACTTGGGGTGCTGAAACCTTCGCACGCACCCTTCACCTCCTCCCTTCTCAAACCGGCACGGCGTAGACGCTGACACTGCTGTGTTTAACCTCCATGTGAGACCTGTACACACCCACAAGCACTTCCTCCTGCTTCTGACAGCCTCCTCAGAAGGAAAGGGGCTGTACAGGGAGGAAAGGCCAGGGAGGGTGCATGATGAAGGATACTCTCATCCCTTTTCCTGGTGGTACCTCAGTTGTACAGGCGATGCCACACCAGCATGGGGACAGTGGGGATGATGCTCCTTGAGCAGCTTAGTTTTTCTCTGCCCATAAAGAACAAGCATGTACAACCACCTCTGGTGCCTGAATAACCTAAAATGGGGGTGCCCATCCCACCAAGAAATTCAAGTCAACCAAACAAACCCTCCCAGACCCTATCCCATGACCCATGGCATGCAAAAGCAACAGGCTCGGACTAAGAAATGTTAGCAGCCTACTCCTTCTGTGTCTGAAGGAAAAAGTTTTGTTTTGTTTCTAATTACCACACATTCAGAGTGGGAGTTTTTTTCAGCATGACTTGCAGCCCAGGAATAATTTGATTTGGAGATTTTGTTTTGAATAAAATTGAGGAACCCAAATCATGTCTTGGAGCTAGATAAAAATTGCTGCTTAAAAAAATAAATTCACAATTATATTTTTTTAATGGATTAATTTTTAATTTCATGTGAATTTTCCGATTGCCATCTCTTTTTAAGCTCAGAAATTATGTGACGAGTCACCAGGTTTGGGGCGAGAAAGCCGTCAGACTGCTGCCTGCCTCAACACCTCCCTAACCTCAGCTTTGGCTAAGAAAGTTTGCTGAGAATTTTTTATGAATTAATGAAATTTAATGAGCAGTAAGAAAGGTGGTGTTTGGGCATACATCTTTTCCAACTTTCACCCCACTGAGCATCTGTATACCAGAGGGTACCTCAGGTATCCGCTGCCGTTCCTATTCAGGCATGGGGGGCATGTTTTGGGCTCAGAGTGGGGGGAATATGCAAAACAATTTTTCTCCTCTGCAAGACTTTTTCTGTCCAGTTTTCACATCCTTGGCAGCCAGAGAAGGACAGGTGGCTCTTGTGACACCGGGGATGTGGTACCCTGAACCAGGGTACCACAGAGCTGCTGGAGATGGGGAAGGCAGTGGGGCAGTGTTGTGCTGTTGGGATGTCCCAAGCCTCTCCCCCTCTCCCTTGCAGCGCCCAACACTAACAAAACCCACCAAACCAGTGTGCCAAGAGCATCTTCACCTGGCTACTTGGTCCCAGTACGTGGCTTCTGCTCTTCCCCGAGTCCCGGTTCCATCTTTGGCGTGGTCCATTAAAAATTATCTCTCCATCAGGGAGCAAGGGAGGGGGCTGGGGGCAGGCTCTGGTGCAAGGCACTAAGTGTCTGGACCCTGCTAAGTTCAAAGGCAGCCTCCCTCCCACCCTGAGGAGTGATGTAGCCGGCCAGAGGATGGCTGGAGGCCACACAGACGGGAAGGTATGTAACAATCCATTTATCACTTTGCAAATATTAGTGCTGCTCGCATTCGCTGCGGCAATATTTCTTCTTGGAAATTGGTGAAGTGAGTAATAACAATGTTATTTATTCTAAGACCTTGGAACTGAGAAGCAATAACAGGGGGACTGTTCCCTTGAAAGCTTCGGAGGTGCAGGAAATAAAATGGGGGGGTGGGGGGGAAGAAAATAGACCAACAAAGGTCTGGAGGAGAGAAAGCCATCAAAATCTCTTGTTTAATTTCTTTGCCCCAAAGGTAATAAAATGCATTTTGTAATGATTTATATGTAAACAAAAAGGGGTGGGAAGAAGGGCAAACATTTCAGATTCATCTCTGGCTGGAACATCCTGTAAGGTAGCAGGGTATGCACCTTGGGTTTGGGATCTTGCAAAGCATCTCCTTCACCACAGACTCTGCTAGTTCTCTCTTTTAAATTTTATTTTTTTTCCCCCCTTTCCCCTTGCATCCCTTATCTGAATATATAAGGCTGCCCTTTGCTCAGATTTATGGGTTGGGGCAGCACTGTGTGTATTTACAGTCTCCTGACCTGCAGACCTACAGCTGAACAAGAGCAGGAGGAAACCAGGGCCTGTTCCATAAACAGAGACAGATACGAGGGGGAGGCAGCAGGAATTGTGAGCAGCACTTAACATTTTTAACTATTTGGCCAAGCCAAGGAATTAGAGATTAGATTAGAGGCAAAGAAAAATGAGAAGCGGGGTTGAAGATTTAGGGAAGGTGGGGGAAGAGGGCAGCAACAACCAACAGTGGCCTTGGGTTTGGCACGGGGGGAATTTAAAAGTCATAGGGATTTTATAAAATGTTTTCCAGGGCAAAAGGGAATAGAAATGAAAGCGAATCTCCAAAGCATTTTAATCAAGCTGTGCTTTCTTTGGGTAGAGCCAAGCAGCCTTTTCAAGTCTAATTACCTTTTGAGGAGGTAGATTACTTAGTCTGTGTTTATTCAGGTACTAATTGCCTCAGATTTAGTCAAAAGAAAACCTTACTCAATGATGATAAATATTTCTTAGGTTCATATCTACCAGTTGGTTTGCCCTCAGAAATTCAGTGCAGATGAGAAAATATTTCAAAGGGACCTGAGAATTACTCAAGTTCTCCGAGGCAAAGGCAGCAAAAGTGGCAACAACCTGGAAAATAAATATATGAAATGCAACGTATGTAGGGGTCACAATATAGCATAAGTATATCAACATGATGAACAGCTTTGATGAAAATGGTAAACAAAACCACCCTCTCTTCCTGTGGCTTGTTTTACATTGCAATAAACCACTGACTCTATAACCTATCAGAACATGCTGAGATTTTATGCATCATTTCCAACTACTATTTGAACATTTGGTTTAGAGTAGTCATGAACTATAATTAATGGGATTTTTTTTGTGTGTGTGTGTCCTGATAAAAAGCAAGCTTTATTGTATTTTATTACCTGTTGGTCCAAAGCTCCATAGAGATGATGTAAATTCATTGTAGGTTTTAGGCTGGGGAAAAAGAGGAGGTGGGGGGTTTGCACGTGATTATGATGAATTAACATTTACAATTTCTAATCAAACCCAGAAGTTTAACTTGAGATGCCCCATCCAAATTTTCTCTGCTCCTATGAGTGAGCTGATGGGATGCAGAGGTTTCGGCCCAGCTCAGCCTGCCAGGAGGAGAGGGGAAAAAAAAAACCCCAACAAACCCAGGCACCACAAAGACCATTGAGATGAATGGCTCTATTTTATGAGCCATAAAAGTTTTATTCATCTTGACACCGAAACAGGTTTAGGCAGCAAGTTGACACGCCTTAAATAAATAAGTGGAATTAATTCCCCAGCTCTTGAAACAATAGCAGCGTGCCCGTAACGCTGAGAGCTGCCCCGTTGTTTCCCGTTGCTGCTCGATATTGATATTATTTGTGGGTTGGTTTTTTTTGTTGGGTTTGTTGTTTTTTTTTTCCTCTGGGGCCTGGTTGCTCCACTTCAGATTCTTCCCCTGTTTTATTAGAGGTTGAAAAAGGTTCAAGACCTGGTTGTACCACTGCTCCCACCGACAGCTAAGGAACCAGTTTGGCGTCTGGTTTGTCTGTTGTTTTACTGCTGACCTTCAAATCAACTTTCCCCCCTGACCCCAGGAGGCATCTATCATGACAAGAGGCTGTTTAACACAAATGGTGCCCATTTATAGGGGAAGAGAGTCAGAAGATTTCCTTGGTTGTTGGTTTTTTTGTTTTCTTCTTTTTTATTTTTTTTTTTTTAAATGAAGAATTTGGTTTTTTCACCCTTCTTTTCTCAGTCACCACAGGTGAAATCCCTCCTAGCAGCTGGCTTATGAAATAATGCGAGGGGAGGCCTTAATGAGCTGAAAGCACCCTCAGCTGGAGATAAATATATGCAAATGAGATGCACAAACAAAGGAGCCCGGACAGAGAAATATCTGCAATTCCAGCAAAATGCTGCCTGCAGCTAGAAGATGAACAGCTTTGATAAAATGGTAACAAAAAGCACCTTTTTCTCCTCCAGCTTGTTTTACATTGCAATAGAGCATTGTTATTGTAACCCATTGGAGCATGCAGAGGTTTTCTGCCGCTTCAAAAAAAAAAAGAAAACCTGTTTAAACATTTGTTTTTAAGGCATTCATGGGCTATGAGCAATGTGATGGCTTGGGGTTTTTTGGTGGCTTAGGGTGGGTTTTTTGAGGGGGGGTGTCGGTTTGGTCAGGGTGGGTATTTTGGGAGTGTCTTTTTTTTCTTTAGTTATTTTTAAATATATATATTTTTAATATATTTTTACCTGTTGGTCCTTCTCTGGCTCAGCTTGCTGGGGATTTTGATCGTGATGTTTTTCATGGGGAAAGGAGGGGTGGGGGTGGCTGTTGCTTCTCAAAAAAAAAAAAAAAAAAAAAAGCAAAATCGGAGTTTTGCTTTCAAATTTGGAGGGAAAATCCAAGTTGACAAGTAGCAAGAAGCAGCTCAGAGCAGGGGGGAGAAGGGGGAGAAAATCCAGACTTGAACATTCACCAAGCAGCACCCAAACAGGCAGCTTTAATGAAAGCAATCAAGCCTCGGAGCTAATTCAAAGACAGACATCTAACATGCTGATTTTAATAAGCTTTTAAAAGGCAATCTCTAACTTTTAAAAGTCGCTCTTTTTAATTTAATTGGGGGTTTTTTGGTTCATATCTTGCCAAAACAAACACAGTCACTAAAATATGTTTTCAATATGTATAAGTAGCATATCTAGACAATGTTTTAAATTAGCCCCGTATTTTGGGGTGGTGGGGGTGGAGTGGGAGGGTGGAGGAAGGAAAGAAAGAAGCTTACTTCAGATGAGTCGAAGACATTTTCCAAGCAGGGCTGATCATGTCAAAATATTACCTTTATCTTCTTGTTCCTGCCTTTATGAATCCTCCTGTGTGAATGTATGGATGCCTCTTTACCTATAGGTTTCTTCGGAAAACAACCCCAACTGATCCTCTCTCGGAGACAGGCAGGTTATTCTCTAAAAGGCAGAGGAGGAAAAAGCATAGAAATAGCAATGCTGTTTAACTTTTAACCTTATGATATCATTAAATAGATCATTACGGATTTATAAATGGAGGATAAACACCATAAAGTTTAGAGGGCCCTTTACTCCAGGCACTAACCACAATTTTTATATCTGGCAAGAAGAAGAAAAATAGACTTACCTTTAAAAAAAGAAAAAAATCCCCCTCTGACTAGGCTATATGGCTTTGGTACTTACAGATGTTAGAGCAGACAAGTGTCGGATTTCCCGGTGTCAAGAAGATTTCCTAATTTTTCACAGCCTTCTCCTGTTGCATTTTTGGCCCGATGTGAGAGTCATCAATTTAATTTGTGGGGCTGCGCACTGGAAATCGAGATATACGTGTACGTGTGCTTTAATGAACCCTAAAACTCTCTGCTCGCAGTTGCCCCAAGCTCAGGCTCTCAAGAGTTAATAAAAACTTGGTTCTATTAGGAAGGCTTTCTTTTTGCAGCCCAGGTTTGTAGCAGCATAATTATGTTCAACTGCTGCTGTTTGAAAAGGGCAAACAGCATCTTAGGCACAGAACAATGAAATTACAGCTGAGATTTAGGTTAGCAAAAGCCGTCTTCTGCAGGCTTTTATGATTCATTATTTCCCATTAAATACAGTATTAGAAGTGTACACCAGATAGCTCATGGTTGCTGCGCTCAGAGCACATTATCTATATTACACAGGTCTGGGGAGCAGAATTAGAAAACTTTGGGGGAATGAGCAATATGTGTTTGCTGATAGAAGTACCATATGGCTCATCTTCCTCAATTGCTTTCATTGCGACTCTGATGCTGGAGAAATTAAAGTTTTATTTGATGTGGCACAGCTTAATGAACTGTCTTCTGTTAGGAAAATTGAATATGTTTCCTGTTATTTGAGCACAGAGCCCTCATGGTTTTGGCTGATGAGGGATGCATTATGTATTGTTTATTTAGCATTTTGAAAACAAAAGCAGATATTGGAGGTAAAATTGATTACTGCAGGATGTGTTATATAATCACATTTTTCTTTCTTTAAATTACGGCCTTGCCTATTGTTTTTATGGCAGCATTTTTCGGGGGGGTGGGGAGTGGAAATGACGTCCCCTAATAAAAAAGGAGGGGGTGTTGAGGCAAAGCATATAATCTCTGCTTGGCCTGAAAGCAGCACTAGAACTTTTTAAGCTTAGGGAAGGACATGGGGGGAAAAAAAAGTGCACTTACACAGGTATGAAACCACAGGCCCAGTGGCTGGTGTGCTGCTGGCCTGGGGATGCTCGAGGACTGTGTGTGTAGAAGAGGACTCACTTCTCCATCCCGGTTGGAGGACACAAAGAAGGGAACAACCAGAATTCAGGAACTAAATACCCCAAACTTCACGTTTCTAAATATGCCACAGAGAGTTAATTGCAAAATGTTAATACCTGCAGGGGAGGGGGTGGCAATAAGTGGGGAGGATATAGAAAATTATCGGGTGGAGCAGAGCCTGTGTTACCTGGCACTGCAACATTCATCTGTGGCAAGAAATAGAATATTGATGGAAAGATGGCTCAGATCAAAAGCAATGTGGTTTTTTGGCTTTGTTTTGTAGCATAAATAGGCATGCACACACCAAGGCTTATATACCCTTATATACCTGTGTCACTGGGGTGGTTGGCAGCAAGAAGCCCAGTGATGAAGAGGAGATAAACAAGGTGCTCACCTTCCTTCTCCCCAGATTTGGGAACAGACAACTACATTTAAGCTCTGAAACTTACATGCAAAAAATATATAACGTATCTGAAGTACGTTTTGCTTATTAATTCCACTTCTTCTCGTTGGAAATCCTGTCCCATGACACCTTCTGTCTTTTGCTGTTATTGATCTCCCAGTAAAAGGGGGGAAGCAGGGAGTAGCAGGTAAAAAACTAGCTGTGATACCTCAGTGTGTCTCTCTTGCCCTCCACGCTGCTCTGACAAAAAGACAATTTGTCTTTCGTGCCCCGCGATGTGTGAGGATGACTCTGGCAAACGCGCATGTTAAACAAGCCCCACACAGAATCTAAATACCATCCATTAAAAGAGAAAGTCCCAACGTGTTTACAGCAGCGGGCCAAGGCGAGCAGCCCTCGCCCCGGCAAAACTCCCATTGACGTCAGCGGGGCTTGTGCTTATGCAAAGAGTGCGGGATGCTGCCCTGCACCTTTAGAAAGGAAAGGGAATTTTGGAAAAAAAAAAAAAAAGAAAGGAAAAAAAAAAATTAGTTGTATTGGAAGGAGGATGTTGCCCTTTAAAATGTCTTGGAGCAAAGTGGTTAAAGCAAAGCCTGTACAAACAGTGACTATAAATATTTTCCATTCCGTATCGCTCTTCAAACAGTTCCCTGCTGTAATTTCGGGTGAGTGAAAAAATAAATAAATTACAGCGTGAGGGGAAGAAGGGGGAAAAAAAAAAATTACATTGCAACCCATGCCGAAACCACAAAAACTTCATTTTTTTTTCATCCAGATCTATTTCCCAGAGAAGAAACCAGTGGGTTTTTATGAAAGGCTGCTCCATGACAGGAGCCTCCTTTGAGGAAGACCATTATGCATTGTTATCAGCATGGCGTAATTTGACTGTTGACAAAGTATCTGTGGCAGTGAGAATGAAAGCAGTTAGAAGTGTGTCGGGTTGTAATCAAGAAGATGCTTAGCTGTGCAACGCTGCATCTTGAGCAGATTTGAATCAACATTGCCTTCAGGGGACACACACACAGAGACACACACACACACACACACACACAAACACCAAAAAAAAGTCCATTAATTTTTAGTGGGAAAATTAGAGTGGCACTTGATGAAGTGAAATTTGACATGCGTTAATTGCTCCGCAGCTCTCCTAATTAGAGATTTTCAAATTCTTTTACTGCTGTCAGCCTGATGCCACATTGTCTTGCTGGACAAATAGTAAAATTGCAAATTGGGTTGATCAAGAAGTTGGATTTGGAGATATTGGGCTCCGGTTTGTTTGCTGCTGATCATCATTTTCATAAAAGGGTTGGGGTTGCTGTGGCCTATGAAGGGCATTTGGGGAGAGAAAAAGTACAATAAAATCCTTCTGTCTGATAAATAAAGAATCGATGATTTAACAGAGCTTGTTTAAAAAAGATTAAAGGAATGCAAGAAGTGGACAATAAAGCAATGGAGTTGCAAATAAACCTTTAACCTCTGTTAAATCTATGTCTTGCATAACATTTCAAATACAATTCTGTTTTTAATAAAGACACTAAATTCCATTTATTTTTTTTTCATGCATGTTTTTTGCCGTGTGGCAGATGGAGGCAAGGGGTGGGAATCAGGTTCCTGCATGTCTTTTGCCCTAACCTGAAAGGCAGCATAGTAAGACCATGTTTTATATCAAAAACTAGTTATAAGGTTGTACGAACACGAGTATTGGGCTGGTTCTGTAAGCATGATTTTGTATCTTTAGCTTTTGGTTTTTATCTCCCTCCCTGCCTCCCCCCCCCCATCCTGGATCATGCCTCCCCTCCCTTAGCCTTTGAACCTCTCTTAATTCATTAACATATTGAATTTTTTCAATTTTCCATTTTCTTGCAATAACAATATTAATGCCAGGGCCAAGGCCTGATTGGAGCTAAATTACTTGTTACCTGCTGGCATTTATTTATATGGCATTGAATTATAAAGCTTTGCTATTGTCATGCCTTGGGCGAATTGTTTATGACACCAGTAATAGGAGTAATTGTTATTGTTGAAATTACCTGTCAGCTACCCATAGCAGTGGCCCTTGTCCCACTGACAAATAGTGACAGGGGAGAGGGATCCTCCGCACGTCCTCCTGATGACTTCTCCTCTGATAATAAGGAGTGCAGGGCCTCTGATAATTTGCCTGTCACTGTTGAGTGCAGCTCAGAGAGAGTTGGCCAAATTGTTGTCATTCACTTTGACAAAGACAGCAAAACGCTCTGGAGCAGGAGGAGGATTATCAAAATAAATGAAAGCCCTCACACGTCCTTTGTTTTTGGTTTTTCTGGGGGTTGGTTTAGATTTTTTTTTTTCTCCCTTCCCTGTTTCCACTCGCTTTCCTTTATGCCAGGGTTGTAAAAATTGGGGTACGTTTCTTAGTGGTGTGACTTAAGAGACAGCACAGGGTAGGGGGGATGAAACAAGGGCTTGTGCAATTTGCTTTCTGTTTGCCTGAAATGTTTTGGTTTCTAAATATAAAAAAAAATTCTTTACTCTCTCTCTTTTTATTTTTTTTTTTTACCTGAGGCTGTCTGTGTTTTGGCAATTACCGACTGTCACTGCAAGAGAGAAAGGGTGGTGTTGCTATTGGGTGGATTTGATTTTACTTGATTACTTATTCTGTTATTTTTCAAAGTCGGCAGAATTTCTTTCTACTCTTCTCTTTCTCTCGTGCCCAGCCCCGTGAAAAGCCCCCCAGTGCAGCAGTCAGTGATGCCCCGTGATGCCCCATGCCCGGGGCTGCTGGAAACATGGCTCTGCTCCTGCCACAGCGTCTGCAGCTTTTTCCCCCACCCCGAGCTATTGCAATATCAGACGAATTATCTTCACCAAAAGCATTATTTCCTTCAGGAAAGGAGGTTCTGCCACTGATAAACCAAGCAGAGGTCTGTTTGCCGCTGCTAACGACGCTTTCGCGAAGAGGCGGTGTTATTTGTCAGAGCCCATCTATTTATAAAAATAAATAAATAAATAAATAAATAAAATAAATTACAAAAACTCCCCCTTCACGTCCTGTGACTGGTGCGCACGGGAGGACGCCCACGCTCAGTGGAGACTTGCTGCCAATCACACCCCGACACCGCTGAAAAAAGGGAGATATTTCACACCACCGCGGCAGCCGGGGCTGCACCAGGGATGCTCAAAGGACGGGTTTGGGGTGAGCACGTTACACACCCCGCCCAATCCAGCTTCATCCACCCCGCATCCTTCGCAGCTCGCCTTATAATAGCAATAATTTCCCCTTTATTGATCTTAATACTCAGGTAATGACTACCTGGGGCACAAAGCACCTCAGGGGCTGCTTTAGGCCCTTCGGCCCCCAGTAGCCAGTCGCTAATTGATCAGTAAAACCTCCCACCGAGTCACTGATGCATCATGTTATTAGCTCTAACAATGAGGTCTGGTCCACGTAAATACCTGTGGGCACCACCTCACCCCTCGGTTTGCTCCCTGGCGGAGTGGGTCCGAATTCCTGCCACCGAGAATTTTCATCAGCAGCAAATAAATCTGCCGAATTCAAGTCTCTCATTTGTAACCATTGGGCTCAAACGCATAATTTAGCCAAATTATCAGCTGCCTCCATCTTCCTGGGGAACGAGTGCAAACAACGTTTTAGGAACAGACATCTAAATTTAGTAGGGTTTTGAATAATTGATAGGCTGGTGTGACAGAAGATAGAAACTTATGTTTCTAATCATCCCAAAGCATTTCTCCTTCCTCCTACCCCCCGAAATGAAGTCACTTTGTTTGCAGTTAAATATAGGGAAGATGTCCACTTAACAAGTATAAAATTGTGATAGCATTAAGAGGTTATCCGTGGTAATAAAAAGTGGGGAACATGTCTGGGAATGTGATCGGTAAGGCAGATAATTTTTAAGGATGGGACTTGTCCTTGCTTTGTCTGGGGAGAGGCATGTTAGCGATCCCAGGAGGGGAGGGGAAAAAATATAACACGCATTTCCAAACAGAGATATTTAAATTGTGTAATGTATTTCGGCATGATACTGTAAGCTGCTGTTTGATGTTTTTCCTATAAAACCTAAATTAAGCATCCTAGAAATGGCTGTGTATCTCCTGCTCCTTGCTGCATCGAAAAACAAAATACATTTTAAATGGCTGTATTACCAGTATCCTGGTAGACTTTAACACACAAGCATAATCATCCTCCCTCTACTTTCCCTCTCCATTCCTAAACACGGCCCCAGCATCAAAAAAAAAAAACACCTTTACATTTCAAGCTCATTTGAAATGTAAACTTTTAGCAAATAAGCAATGGCTTATGGAGTTGAATCGCCACTGTGACTGGCAGCAAATTCCTTTTTTTCCCTCCCCTCGGTGTAAGGGGTTTGAAATACCCATCAGTGTCAAAAGAAACTGCGCAGATCACTGCTGCTCTAAATAAGGCAGAGCAATGTTCAGAAAAAAACTGCCCCCCCCCATCCTGAGGAAAAACAAAACAAAAAGAAATCACTCAATGGATTAAAATGACATTCCTGTCCCATGTCAGTCCGAATGACGAAGTGTCATGTTTTGCATCATTTCAAAAACATATTCTTCAAAAAATTCAGCGTATAAACAGGCAGCGGGCTTTTGTTTGAAACATTTCAGATCAAAAGTTAAGGGAAGAACAATTAATATTGCCTATTAAAATCCCCTGTTATTGTTAGAGATACATTTTGTGGTTACTGACTATAAATAAAAGCAAAGGAACAGAGCCACGGTTTCTCACCACTGCAAATAGAAAAAGGCAATTTCCAGCTTTTTCTGTTTGGGTTTTTTTTTCTCCTCAAAGTTGCTCTTAGATGTGTTTGCTGAATAAACAGGATTAACTGTATTTAAAACAAGAGATAAAGAACAGCTTTTTATTACACTGAACAGTCTGTAGGGTTTCCAGGCTCCTCTGAATGCACTTCATGCCTGGAAAAAACAAAATGTTCATATTTTACCTTTTTTTAATGACACCAAACAGAACAAGCAAAATACCCATGTAATAATACAAATACGGAATCAATGGGGAACTGTAAAAAAAGAGCATTTTTACCATTTCTGCTTCTGGCCAAACGCCGGAGTGTCTTTTTTTTTCCCTTTTTTTTCCCCTTTTTTCTTTTTTTTCTCTGTTTGCAGTTTTGAAGCAGGATGAGAAATCAGGGAGGAAAGTATTCCTGTTGCTGAAGGGGCTTTCCCTTTTCCTTTGGCTGCAAAAACTCACCGAGCACTGTTAATACAAAACTAATGGCGAGAGAGCGATCCGGAGAGCCAGCCTGCTATCAGCTGCATTTCAATGGAGGCTTTCTCAAAAAATAGGTACAAAGAAAAGAATTTAGACAAATTTGCCTCTTAACCTTTAAAGATTTCCTGCCTATTCCAGTATGTCCTTTATTACATTAATTTTTTATTTAAATTACACCATTAACTGGATATGAATTTATCAAGAATACATATATTGATTTATAAAACAGTATCATTAATTATTATAATAGCTAGATGTAGCTGATATTACAAAGCCATTTAAAGGTTTTTAATATAACTTGGACATACATAGATAGATAGACATTATGGACAAGACTACAATTTAAACTGGCTACCAGCAGTTAATGAAATCCTTGATTTATCTTCTCGTTTAGAGATTGATTATATTGTTGCTTTGTAAAACTATTTATTTTATGCCATTTTTCAAAGGATGTCTCAATAAAAGAAAAAAGATAAATAAAGCATCCAGCCAAGTCTCAAAGCATGTTTGGTTTTGTGTTTTATACATTTTTTTTTAATGCTGAAGCTGCTAATTTATTTCAAGTTTAGAGACTTGTCACCTTTCTGAAGAATTGGTTTTCTTGATAGTAGTTGTGTTTGTAAATGTACAATTTCCTATATTTGGATTTAAAAAAAAAAATTTAAAAAAATTTAAAAATAAATTAAAAAAAAAAAAAAAAAAGGAAGCAAGAGAGGAGGCTGTCTTCATAACAACACGGTGCTTATTTCCTAAACCAAAACCCAATAAAATGCCTTTCTGGCATAGATTTCTCAGGCATATTTTTTGTTTAAGATGTGGAAAAAAAGGGACTTACCCTAGTGCTGCAAAGCAGTCAGTCATGGAGAACATTTTGATTTAAAATGCAATCTGAAGAGAAGAAAAAAAGGAGGGGGGGTGGGAAGGGAAGGAATGATATAAACAAACAGTTCACCACTTTCAAGTTCCTCCTAAAATGTTCCTAGCTTAACTAATACATTGAAAGTTTAAATCTTTACACATTGTTCTTGAGGGGCTATGTCTCTTGACTCTTTATTTATATCACTTATTCTTGTCTGGCAACATATGTTACCGATTTATTATAGTATTTTTTTACTGTTAGCCAGACAAATGTAAGGGCTAGCTGAGGAGGGGTAGTTGCATCTGATGAGTTTAACAATTGCAGGGCATCCTTTAGGGGTAGCCAATGGGCTCTTTTGAAGCTATAATACTCACCATTAACCATTTTCATGCTGACATATTTTTATTGTTGAAGTTGGGGCTTCCCCTGTTGTCAGCCTCTTTTGTATTCAATGGATTTGCAGGAAGAACAAATAGGGTGGTTGAGAGTGGTTCATCCTTGCAAAGGTTTTTGTAGGTGTCTCAAACCACACTCTTACAGCTTGGCACATAAATCTGCACAGTGCCACCCCTGCAACTGAATAAAGAAAAAGACACACAGAAAAGAATACTTTAAAAAAAAAAAAATCTAATTCTATAATCCATGACAAATGCAAGCAAATCCTGACCATAGCCAGTCAGATTTCTCAGTGCCATTACTGACACCAAAAGGTAACAGGGAAGAAGGCTTTTCCCATCAAAGCTAACCCCTCTGAATTCTTATTTTAGAAGGATGCACCAACAGCAGAGGGAGAATTTGCAAGGACAGGTGATGAGCTGAATGTCACATTTTACACAAGGTGCTTTTAGGTCACCCATTCTGGACTAAGAACTTGAACTCAGCCCACCTCTTCCTTCCTACTCATTCTCTGTCCTATCTCCTTGTTCTGTGGCAACAAGTTCCTCCAGCTTCACTGAAAACAGCATCCCTGTGTCATGTTTCACTACCAGAGCCCCATCTTGAGTTTCTGGGAGCCAACAGGTTTGCACAAGCCAAGAGGACATAATTCCTAACTTTTCCCACAATTTCCAGCCTTTTGCTGCCAGATCAGACCATTAAACCTACCAGCAAATATATGAGACACTCAACGTGGGATGCTCAGGAGCCCTCCCCTCAACAAGGATCACAAAGTAGATTGTAGGGCACGCTCCAAATTTCCCACTGTTCAGAATTCAGTTAGACCTTTAGGATAGGAGACAGCTCCAAAAAGTTGGGTTTAATTTCCCCTGCATCTTCAGGAATTTCAGGAAGAGGCTCTGTAAAGCTAACGTGAAACCACAGGACCTGAGCAGTGATGATCTATCAGGGAAAAAGGTACAGTGAGCAGCGTTTTGGGTGGAAGATGGGATGTTTCAGGTAGAACAAATACAGAAATTTCAGTTAAACTCATAGGGCTCCCTTGAAGGGGATATTGGATTGGTGGGTCAGGGCAGTACTGACAGCAGTAGGGAGTCCTTGACAAATACCAGGCAATATAGTTTAAACTGGAGAAGAGCAAGTGGGTTTTTAATTTTTACTTATTGACAATTCAGTCGTGGTCTAATTTGTTTGGTTTTTAAATTTTGAAAAATGTCTAGATATTCCCTCTACTTATTATAGTGGGTTCTGAGGAGAATGAGGAGCAACTGAACTTTCTAAAGTAGGTCTGGATTCAGTAGGATACGAAAAAGAACTCACGTTTACTTTTCTATTACATAAAACTAGCTGGACTTTTTTTTTTTTTTTTAAATTACAATTTAATTATACTTTGGATGACCCCCTAAAACAATTTGCAGCCCCAAAATGAACCTTTGGAGGCAAGTCCTCCTGAATGTCAAGAGCACAATGGAAAAGGCTGCAGATGAAATGGGCACACCAGGACTCCTACAACTGAGGGTTTGAAGTCTTGGCTTTTCCCATTTCTCCAGAAAGGTTTTATTTAGGCAGATGTCATCCACGTCCTCAGCAAATATCAAATGTTTGGTGGCAATACCAAAGCTTGGAGCATATGGATTATTACTTATTTAATCTTTTATTTTAAGGACGTTGCTGTCAACTTCATAATTAAACTAGTAACCTCTTTTAAATTTGTTTTTTTCCACTCAAAGCTATATTTTTTTTTGGCTGGGGAGGGAGGAACAGGGAGTGCAGCTCGGTCTCTCAATCACTCTCTTTCTGTTTTGTCCATCACCTTGGTTTCTTTCCCCTGTTTTTGACCTGTACTTTTTCTGGATCAGACACTGGCAGGTTGAGAGGTAATAAGAACCAGATGGACATAGTGCAGAAATTGCCCAAATGGGTACGAGAATGTGGGGAGCTGTCAGGCATGGAGAGAAGCTGGAATTTTTCAGCAATAAAATGGGATTTATCGCCACTCTACCACAGTCATTGCCGACAACCGTTTACCTTGACAGAAACCCCATTCCAATAGGCCATACCGATGCAGATTTTTTTTTTTTACTTTTTTTTTTTTTTTTTCCCAAAGAGTGATGATTGGTATTTGTTCTAAGGCTCAAATGGCCTGCACTAAAGGTGAAGCATTAGGCCAAAGTCCTGTATTCCCTACTGAGGCAAATGAACCTGCTAAAATAAGTTCCTTCCACGATAGCTGTGTAATTGAAACCAGAAAGTGAGAGAATTTGATAAATTGCTTGACCCTGAAGGAATGTTAAGGTCATAAATTTTCATTGCATTTTTTTTTTCTTCTTTTTTAGGAAAAAAAAAAATCTCTTTTATACATATATAGGTAGATAGATATATTATGTTTATTATATGTCTCTGAATTCCAGCTAGCTTCCAGATCATTACTTTGCCATCCTCTCCTATCTACACCTTCCTAGCAGGACTGAGAGACACAAAATACTCATAAATGGCAACACTGCTAAGGATTCTGCCACATAAAGCACAAACAACCCAAAACTGGGGATTTAGCAACTGTAATACCTTTAGAAAGACAAAATAAACAACAGAAAAAAACCCCAAACATTACTGTACTTGAAGACTGTTGGAGTAAAAAAAAAAAAGTCAGTAAATCATTTACAGGTTATCAAACATTTATTGCTACTCTTGCCTTTTTTTTAAGCTTACTTAGAAGTGGTGTTATTTTTTATTTGAAAAAGAATGACCAGTGTTTTATGAATATTATGTACAATACTGAATTATATGTATATAATAAGATGTCCCTTCAAGCTCAAAAAGACATGGACAAACAAATGCCTCACAGTACCTTATTGTGGAAATACACACCTTGAGAATAAACAAGAGAAAATAAAAGAGAAAAGAAAAGAAAAGCAAACCAAGAAAAAGGAGGAGAATAATTAGGAGACTAACCAACAAGGTAAAATATCCAAAACATCCAGACGTGTTCCTGTTCTGTACTTGCACCCATCAATAAATGCAGCCATGCTAAAATAGCTCCTAAGATGAAGCAGAGGGAAAAAACATAGAAGTATTTTGGGTTTTGTGTATGGTTGGTTGTTTTTTTCCCCTGCAGTAGCAAAATTTAGTTCTTTAATTGCAGCAGCTTCTGCTTCACAACTGCTTGAAATTTGCCACTATGTAGTAACTGCTCTTTATAATCCCACTGCTTTCCTCCCCCCTGATTAGAATATAACATTTCAGGGGCACGATTGTCGCACTTCAATAAGGTGTTACACTTCACATAGCCATACATACTTAACCCTACATGAAGCAAGTTAAATAATCATTAGCACAGTAACCCATTGCTATCAAAAACTTATTGGTCCTCTAAATTTTAAATTAATGGCCTGTCTTCCCTTGTTCTGTGTGTATGTCTGTATCTGGTTTTCAGCCACTTCAGTGCAAAGTCATAGACATTTTATCAGCACGTATTAGACGATTTGCATTATTGGCATTTCAATTTAAAAATAAAATAAAGGGGAAAAAAACCAGCACAGGGGAAAGTAGTTCCTGCTGAGTTGGTATGTCCCTAGACCCCTGATTCCTAAGTAACTCTTCAGAGTGTTAATTAGCAGCCAATATTTGATGAACCAGTAAAGAAATATACTCTGTTCCTCTATAGCCAGGTTGTTTTAGCTCAAATAAGTTTCCTTAAGGAAGCATGAAAAAGAGAAGTTAAAGGGGAAAAAAAAAGAAGAATTGAAACAATGCCCTTGTAAAATCCTAGCAAAAAGAAACTCAATAATTTATACTCACTTTTTCTTTTTGGAGACGTTAAATAAAACTATGGTGGGGTGAGGTTTTCTTGCTTTTTGAGGGACTTTTTTTTCCCCTCCATAAACTTTCTGGCCCAAATCCCTTCTTTCCTTTTTATTTCTTTGAGTCCCAAAGTAATTGCTAGTCATTTTAAGACAGTTACTTATCCAGAGAATGAAGGAGTATCGGCTGTGTTTCAATTAGAGAAGGAAAAAAAAGATAAAGTCTTGGAACATAACTGAAAAATGCAAAGTGACATATTAGGATGAGAATTTTCATCTGTTGCTGTATAAATATTTTAATAAAAGTTCTAAAATAATGTGTCTGCCTCCTGCTCTATAAAAGAGAGGAGATTATGAAGTGCAAATGATGCAGCTTAGATGTATAGATCCAACTGGGATTTTTCACCATTAAAGAGTCTCTTCATGCCTGTCCTTCAGAAGTTGGTTTTAGAGCTGTTTCAGGCCCCAAAAAGTATAAATCTCATAAGTATAAATAAAAGATGACCAGCGAGTGGCTTCAATCACTAATATTTTTTGCAAACTAATGTTCAGCTGATGCAACTCGATTTTGTTTTGCATCACATTAGTGTCACAGCGGCAGTGACTGGCCTTTATTCACCAACCCTTTGAGTCAGCACTTCAAGACATCTCTCAAATTAGGTCATACTGCAAATTCGCCACTGATACAAAGGTTGATTAAGAGAGCTTCACAATTTTAAAGGGATGTCATGTGAGGAGAATTAAGGTCTGGTTGATAGTTCCAGGAAATGTGAGGCCCCGTAACTACGTGAAAATAATGTATGGGCTCTGTGGGGAAAGAACATATTTCCTCAGAGCGCTCGAAGTAATACTCATTTACAATTTAACCAAGTCCTCCCCCCACTTCCCCCTGCCCCGTTACAGGAGAAATTGTATGATGGGTCTCGAAAACAAGCTGTGAATTACAGCACAGAGGCAGTGAGATGAGCCCCGTTCACCTCTTGCTGAAAGTCAGTCCCCTCTTCTCTGCCTCCTTTGATCTTCTTGGGAAAGACCTATTCCTCCCCGCTCCCGCTGAAGTCTAATCTGGGCTTCTGCTTTCCCCCATAAAAGCAAATCCAGCGTCACAACAGGACCCTTCACCCGCAATGTAACAACTCCGAGCTGAAGCTGAATCGCCGTGTAAACCTCCCCTGAAGAACTGGAGGGGGTGATCAGCAGTGACCGCCAATCATGGTGTTCAGAGCCACGACTGCAGATTACTTCAAGCCCAATTTAGGCACCTTAATGAAGGAGCCAAAACTTTTTCCCCCCTAAAGCACAGAAGGGACAGTAGCTCTTCTTGATCCGGGGTCTGAGCATGCAGGAGAAAGAACCTCAAAGGGAACTGCTGGCTGCCAAGCACTTCTGGAAATCTGGTCGCTTCATTTCTGATGGCTAAGTGGGAAATGAGATGAATGATCCCTTTGAAGGGAAGCTGCCATTTGTCAGGAGGTCAGACCCAAACCTAACATTTTTGTGGCACTCGGGGATTTTAGATATCCCAAACTTTCTCTCTTTGCAGGGAATAACAACGTATGAGGAGCTGTGAGCTCCTCTTAATTTGATGTAAGTGGATAAAAGTCAACTGCCAGTTTTGGTTTGGTTTTAACTCTTTGGCCCACCTGACAAGTCAAGAAGCTGCTATTAATTTTGAATTTGCCTAATATATCAATGTTCAGGGTAGGAAAAAAAAAAAAAAAAAAAGAAGGGCAGGAGTTTGGCTGCAGCCACACTGAAAGCAGCATTTAACTCTCAGTCACTGAAAATAGAGTCCCTCCAGTTATCTTTTCTATGCTCGGGAATATTATCATGATTTAAGGCTGTAGCAGTAGTGAAGAAAACACAAACAATTTAAAACCAGAGCCCAAAGAGAGGTTTCTCGCCATATGAATAGCCATGAAAGCCAGAAAAATGTTTCTCATTCCCTCTTGTGTTTCCCTTCATTTCTTTGCAGCGGAGTCCCTGAACTTGCATTTCTACCATGGGCAGCTGACTTCATTTCGTGTTTTTGATGTTACGATCACCCACAGACCTTTCCATTCTCCATATGTTTCTGGATTCAGTCACTTCACCCACAGCCCTCCCCAACAGTATAACACCTCAAATACCCCCACATGGCAAAGTCTATTTTATTCCCAGTCACTTTCAATTTGCCTCCCGTGTTTCTCTGAAGGGTTTAGTTGAATGTGATTTCTAGTACCAAAAGCAGAGGAGGGGGAAAGTGGCAGGCCACAAATGAGAAGGTGGCCTGTGCCACTGCCAGGAGTCGCTGCAAGTGAGAGTTTCAAAGAGAACTGAAATAGGACCACCACGAGATTAATATTTTGAACTACATTCATGCTTCAGGTTCCTTTAAAGCTGTTCTACCAGGTTAGAGAAAAGTGGATATTAAACTCTAAAACTATAAGTAGTAAATGAGTTTTAAAGACAGCAGTAACAGCAATAAAAGGTTTAGGTCTGCCCTATGAGCCCCAAACTTTCCTGCAGACCTAATTTGGTAGCATCCCCCCACCTCCTTCCCTTTGGAGGTAGCTGCTACTGCTCTGCTACTATGCCCATCTCCAGCTTCCATGAATCAGACAAGAAAGGCTATGAACTCATGCCAGAGTGGCTTAAACCAATCCTGGGAAAACAAATTGGGGTTCCTTTAAAAAAAAAATTTAAAAAAATTCTACTGCCTTTTGAGTCTGTGGGGACACTGAGAACATGCTTCCAAGCTCTTTTGTTCTGCCCTAAGGGATGGAAAGCTGCTCTTAATACAAGAAAACAAAGCCTTCCATTGCCACTACCAACAAGAAAAAAAAAGAAAAAAAAAACAAAGAAAAAAAATTGAAACGCTTATGAACACTTTGCTCCAGGCTCTGTGGCAGTAAGGAAAAATCATTGCAACCATCACAAGACTTGGCAACACCAGGGCCATGCCAGCAGAGTGCTCTTCCCCATTACTGTAAATCACAGGCTGAGCCCAGTTTATTGTGAAACATCCAATTGTGGCTCCTTGAGTACGATAAATAAAACCACCATCCCTCGGTGCACTTGACTAGCGCTTGTGGAAGTGAGGGGAAAATTCTCACTCCTGCCCAGGGTCAGGACAGAGGCAGCTGATGCTTCAGCATAGCTTGGTGGGGACAAATCAGAGCAGAGTTGCAAATAAATACAATACTTTCTATACCTCCATCTCCCTTTTGCGCAGTTGCTACAGCTGAGACAACCACTTTATTCGTTTTAGGCATTGCAGTATTAAATATTTTGGGAGACTGGACCTGGGCTCATTTTGGGTTGGGTTTGAGTTTTAGGGTTTTTTTGATAGCCCGGTTCACACCTGGATCAAGACTGAACACGTACAGTGAAATCAAAGCTGAAGTGGTCCCTGGGGCTGAGGCAAGTCACAGGGGGTGACATTCACCTTTAGCCAAGGAGCCACGAGCCCATATTACAGCTGCAGCCCTCAAACGCGTGCCATCAGTGCTCCAGGGCCCTGCTTCAGCCCAGCCAGGATGGTATTGCTCAAGCCTTTCCTCTGGGAATACGTCAACAGGCGCATTTAAAACTCAGCTTCTGCAAGCTATCAGCCACAGGCCCTCATGCCAGGAAAGCTCACACAGACACTAATGCAAACAGGACACAGGGAGCGGAGCCTGCGCAGGGTTAGATCAAACTGCACACATATTTCACAGGATTGCTCCTGCCCCACCACGGCTTTACTTCTATTTTCCACCATGCAGAGACCCAGTGGAAGGACAGTGTGAGGGAGCCAGAGGCAAAACAGCTCTGCAAACAAGACCAGCTCTGAAACCTGCCAAGCGACCCCCAGATACTGCAGGCAGCATAATGCAGGACTCATTCCCTACAGGACACAGCCAGAAAAGATTCCAAAATAATCGATTCAGAGCCCTCTTCTTGCTCGGAGCTGGTCTCCTTCTGTGCACAGACCAGATCAGCTGAATATTTATAGAAGAGAGGGGGAGGTCAGACTGCTTCACTCGCCGCTCTGGTCCCCCCTTGGCCAGCTTTCTCACGGCCAAGTCGCCAGCTGGCGGGTAGGACCTCTCCCCGCCGCGCCGGGAGCGCAGCGTCCTCCGAGCGCCAGCTGGCTTTCGGGGACATCAGGGGTGGCAGACCCACGGCAAACCAAGTCCCTCCAGCCTCCGAAGTGACCGAGCTGAAATTAGAACGGGCCCTCTCACGGGGATGTTCAGGCGGAACTTTACTTCACGGGGGATAAAATCCCTAATTCAAGTCCTTTTCTTCGTCCCCCCCGTCTCTCTTCTCCTCCCCAACAGCTTTGCAACTCAAAGCCCCCCTTGATATGATTACCGACCAAGCCGTACAGGCCAGAACCCCGCATACAAATCTGCATAAACCTTGCATCTTCACCAGTAGGTCTCGCCTAGAAATAAGCTTAAACTTCAGGATGCGAAAGAGCCAAGTGGTTAAGGGCAGCCAGTTTGCTCCACCAGCTCCATTGAGCAGATGAGAGAAAGCACCTAATTAGCTAAATTTATTAATATGCTGCTTCTTTTTTTTTTTCAAAGAGGATACAGCTACATTATAGAGGTGAAACATGACTTTTGATGATCAAGCAAGCAGTGATTAAATAAGGTTAATCCTCATTTTATATGCTAATAGGATATTTATAATCTCAACTGCATATCCAATTTAGCTATTTTATTTTCTGTTGTTAAGAAAGTATTTCTTATTAGCGAAAGAGAATACCCCTACGTTCACTGCAGATGCTATTTTAATTGGGCTCAAGTGCATTGTGTGTAATTAGTCCACTTCTCTAATATTTCATCTATAATTACACCATGAACAATGTGCTTAAATTTCAGAAGGGCTGCCAGTTTAAATTTTTTTTTAAATAAAGCTGCTAATTAATTGGTGACCCTTCCCTTGGACAAATGATTCGTATTGTAGCCTGGCCCCAGGGTTCTCAGAGGATTGTCTTTTCAGAAGTTTGAACACCTTGTTTTGATATGCTGCCTCTGATCTGAAAAACATAAAGGCACCCACATCATCCACCTGGTTTCGCCAGGACCACCACTACATACCTCCTCCTGAGGTACCACATGCACAGGCATGATTTTAGTAGCAATTTTAGGCAATACTGGCTATTGAGAACAACCAAAGAAAGTGAAACAACTGGATGGTGTTCATCTCATTCACCTAATAAATTATCTCCGTAGTTAAGAGAGGACAGCGATGTGGCAGATAGGGGAGGGTTCCCATGCTCCACCACGGTGACCCAGCTCCATAACAGAGAAAAAAGAAAGAAATTGTCCCAAACACGGTGCCGGTGAGCATGTTGTGATCCTATCAGCAGGACTGAAAGGTCATCTCTAAAATATATCCTCTGCAAATGTCGGGACAAGGTGCTTCTCGGAGCTGGAGATCAAGCTGAGCTCTCTCGGAGGAGAGAGCAAGATCCTGCAAGGGGTAAATGTTTCCCTCTGTAAAATACCTGCACTAATTTCACTGGCTGCGCACTGTGCTACCAAGCCTGGTGTCTTTTGTATAAGGTCAAGTGTCAAACTGAGGATACAACAGTGGGACCATAATGGTGGTCCTCAAAGTAGAACCACCTACTCCCTGCTGCACTTTCCCTTTCTCTGAACAGCAGCAAACCACTGGGCAACAAATATACGTGCATAAATTTTTGTATATAGACATACACAAAAGTCATACCTGGTCATGCTGAGTGTGAAGAATCTTCATCTCATACTTCTCAGACAACCATTTTGTAAACACCACTTCCCAGCTCAGGCTTTCCTCCTGACAGGGCAGCTCCACCTCAGATGGGCCAAATCCAGCTCAGAATTAGTTGGGGAACTTCCATAACCTCGAGGCTGGCTGTTCCACTGCTGTCCCAGAAAGCTGCCACTGCTTCCCATGTCCATCCCCAGTCAGCCCATTGGGGGACTTGCAGTCAAAGGGGTTATTCCCAGTGCCTAATGATTTATGATAAGCACATAGAGAGTCCTAGAAAGAAACAGAGGACACCCACAATTAACCTTCCTAGTATTACCTCCCTAAAACACCCTCAGCACGTGTCCAGCAGAAGACAGGGCTTAGGAAGAGACACAGACACACTCTGGAGACCACAGTAAGTATGAGAATACCCTTTGGGGTGTCCCAGCACCACATTGCAGGGGTGCTACCATACTCTCCCCCACACACACAAAGGAGAAGAGCCAGCACTTTGGTTTCAGGCTTTTATTCTCCCTGGGGGGTGTGAAATCTTAGGTGCTATTTGGGGAAGGGTGACTTTTTCCTCCCCACGCCCTCATCCTGCCCAAATGAAAAAAAAAACCCCTGACCTCTTCCCATCTGCTGGGGAAAGCCAAATCGCTACCAATCTGGCTCTGATGTGAACTAGCTCTTTCTGCCCAGAAGTTTATTTTTCAAAACAAGCGTGCCTGCAAAGCAGTGTTTATTTAAAACACAGTATAAATGCCAGTAACCCAACATGCACAGGGAACAGCACCCGGAGGTCTCCCGCTTAGTGCTTGAGAGCTATTAAGTAAATCAGGGGAAAATTCCTCAGGAAATGATGGGGTTAGGCCTGATGGGCATCCCCATGTGATTAAATGCAACTTAATGAGGTCACGGGTGACAGATTTGGGCACAGAAGTGTTTAAACAGCATGCAAAAAAAAAAAAAAAAAAAAGGCATTCATAGCACACAGGGGATGGGAATCGAGGTTGGTTTTGTGTTATCCTGTGGTGCAAAAACACATCGAAAAAGGTGGCCTTCTTGCACACTCAAGGTTTTCACAACCTTCCCTAACAACCTATGCCGTTGAGCAAACATTACAGGGGCTCTCGGCTAGGAATGGTCTGGCCAGTGTCATGAGTCAAGGATGGCCAGCAACACTTTGATATCTTAGAGGTTAGAGAGGAGGATTTAGGTCACAACGCTCTATTTCCACACTCCCCACCCCCAACATCTCTAATAGAAAATGGTTGTCTTGATCGAAGGAGCTAAATTCTGCTGTCATTCTGCAGGACTGCAGGATAATTACATTGACTTCAACCGAGCACTTTGGTTTTGCTGATACATCTGTCAAGGACAGGAGGGGATTCTTGGTGTCTCAGAGTCCCTGGAGCATTTGTTCAAGTAACCCTTCAACATTCATGCAGGAGGGTCTTCTTACACACCCCATGACTGAATCACTAGGAAAAGATGGTCCTGACTGGATCCCACCAGCAATAGGGCATCTTTGTGGAGTGATAAAAGGGAATGTTTGCTTTTGTCAGCCTTAGCTCCTGGCCAAAGAGGCTTTTTCCATTGTGCTCTGTTGAGCGTGAGCAACCCACTGTTCCTTTCCCAAATAATAAATGGATACCCATAGGTTTTCAGTGTGGTCAACAATGATGCAATATATCCTCCCAGCTGGCAACACCTTCACTTCTCTATTTACTGTGCTATATTATTAGTCCTACAGCTCACCTGGTAGATTGACTTGCATTCACTTCTGAAGAATGAAGATTTTACCAGTTGACTATTTAAAAAAAAACCAAAAACATCCAAAACCTAGAATCCAAATTAGGTGGAAAGGGAAAGGCCAAAGGGAAATTATTGCCATTTTAGACAGCAGCATAAATTTTCTTCCTATTTTTAACCTAGCTTTTAATTTAATAAATTTTATGACCCTTATATTAAGTACATATGTTTTACAAGACATTGTGTCCCTTGAGTCACCCTGAATTTGCTCTATTATAGCAGAGTTAAATGAATGAATACTGTGTTTCTGATTTCAGCTTACCCCTTATTTGATCCTTATATAGTCAATAAACCTTCATAGAAGCATGGAGCAACTGGATCAAGCGGGGTGCCAGAGCTGTGTTTGGGAACTCTGATAGTCTTTAAAAGGGAATTAGTAAATTGTTATTCTCTTATTCAGATCCTACTACACCACTGCCAGGTTTTTCCCATGCTGTTTACAAGGAGTGATAGCGATAAGACTCTTGAATTTATACATTACCAACCTAATTTTCATATGATAATTTAAAAGGGAGGTCAAGTTTTCCTTTGAGCCTAGTCCCCAAAACATGACTAATTTTTTTTTTCTATTGCTCTCTGGAAAGTTTGAAGAGCAAAATACATTTAAATCAGCCCTGTACAGGTTATGGGCTATTCCCAAACAAATGCAGTTTTGAAAGGAAAATGGGAGATCTTTTAGAAACACTTGAACAAAGGCCAACCCTTCTTTCCCAGTATAAGAAATCCTTTCACTAAAATTCAGGTATATAGGCTAGTAGGTGACTGCAGAATAATGCACCAAAAAAAAAAAAAAAATAATGCCTGTTACAAATTGGAATAAACAAATTGGAAGATCAATCAGATTAGCTGGAGGGGATCCCTTTACAAAACTAAAGTGCCCTGATACTCAGTGCCTACAGAGCAAATAAGTATGTACCAAGATTATTCTTGTTTGGGTGCATTTACACTGTTTATTTAAGTAATACATGAGGGCAGCTTTTCATAACAGGTTTGTAATGGTGGCAAAACACAAAGATTAGAAAGGGATAGTTGATATTTGCCTCACAGTGGGAAGCATGAGTTATTGATTGGCCTTGTATCAGCCCAGAGTTCCTTTTTAATATAATAAGATTAGTTTAGAAGGGTGTTTTATAAATCGGGTGGTTTCTTATTTGATTTGAGTACTGACTCTTAGCGACTTGCCAAAGTTCAGTAAATATGCAGAGTATAGTATATGCACTTTATCTTTGTGTATTAGCTATGACATAAACACAGAGGGGAAAAGTCAAATTTTATACATCAGAAAATGGGTTTGTTGCCAGACATTCTAACATCGCGTATTTAATTTCACTGATGTATGTTAAAATGGGAAACCAAATTCAATGAGCTGTTTGTTTCTTTCTACAAATACACTTACATCAATGACCTCTGAGGACACGACCCCAAAATGTAACTAGATGTTTAAAAGAACCTCGAAGATCTATATAAGACATTAACGTTTGTGTCAGAGGGCAGTATACAAGCATGTATATACTCAGCTGTCTATATGTCGACTGCCATATTTTTTATTTTTACAGGAAACCAGCCAAAGCCCCAAACAGGAAAATTATCAGCTCCTTTT
Source organism: Myiozetetes cayanensis (assembly GCF_022539395.1). Classification (NCBI taxonomy): domain Eukaryota; kingdom Metazoa; phylum Chordata; class Aves; order Passeriformes; family Tyrannidae; genus Myiozetetes; species Myiozetetes cayanensis. Next base: position 6,690,705 of record NW_026087411.1, on the reverse strand, counting down.
ATTTTTTTCTTGGCATGGTCCCGTTTAAGACTAAAGGCATGACCTTAAGTTATAACATGTTTTATCCCTATTCAGTAACCATTTTGGCCACTTCTGTGTGGGCTTTTAAAGGCTATCTTGGGGGGCACAAGGCTCCCACAGTGGCCTGGCACATGGAGGTGTGCAGCCCTCTCTGGGAGGATTCATACAAGGCTCCTAAAAGAGAAGAAATTATCATTTTAGGTAGGCATGGGGAACTCCTGGTCACCTCTCTGGGGACAAACTGATGTCAAGTTCTGCCGTCTGTCAGCATCAAGCGCCTGTTTGCTTTTTCATAACGTGTGGTTTGAGAACAAAGCAGCTCAAATCTCCCCCATTCTTAACAAAGCATCTCAAATTGCTGAGTAAAATTCCTTAATCCTCCCATCTTAATCTGAAAACACCAACGCAGCATGGTAACACTGAGGTCTCTTTTTGTCCACCATGGAGCACTGTTGACATCGATGTTTGGTTTGGAGCTAACTTTTCCTGGAGCCGCCCATTACCAGAGGGAAACCTCAGGTGCTTTGTTCTCAGAGCAGGTCTGCCCAAGCAATTTTTCCTTCCTTATGTTTTCACTACCAGTGAGAAACTAAACACAAAGCAAGAGGAGAATAAACTGGCACAGTTTCTCATCTCCATAAACATGTGTGGTAAAATGTAACAAGAGTTTTTCCATCACGAGAACCATGAGGAAGGAGGCAGTACCTACTTGCCTGAGTTGAACTCCCATGGCCCAGAGGTCAGTCTAGAAAAGAAAAGCTTCAACGCTTCTATCAGTATAAGCAAGCAAACTGGGTGTAGAAAGTAAAAAAACCAAAACACCTGATCTGAAGAGGACTGTGCTGTTGTAACCTGGCACAATAAAGAAGTCTAAACACCAGGTGACTTGACCACAATACCTATCTGTAGACATCATTCTTGCATAAAACTCAGCTCTCATCCTAACCAGTATTTTTCAACAAACATTTAGTCAATAACAACAAAAATCAATTCCCAATTCCTGCTAGAAAAGTTTTAGAAATTACTACTTGCTCACTCTGCAGCTGTTCCTCCTACTATTACTACTTCTCTCCTACCAGTATTTTCCTGTGTCAGTTTTAATTGCCCTGTCCCAGCTTCGGTCAGGAATACAAACAAAGCCCCAAGAGGATGAGGACAAAGGTCTGCCTGGCCAGTAGTAGTCAGAAATCATCGACCAGGGAAGAACAGAATTGTAGAACAGCAGCATTTCTTTCCCAGTCCACTCTCTCTCTGTGGGACATGAGATATGGGTCAAGTTCTCCTTCAGGCATTTGACAAAGATGCAGAAGTTTGCCATATAAAACTCAGGAAGATGGAGAAAACAAGAGATAGTTTTCACTTGAATAGACATAATTCCTTTTCTTCTTGCTGATTTCAATCATTTCCTTTGAGATTTAGCTGTAGATGTCCATGAACTGAATTGTATGCATGGTTACCTAGTCCTACTTTGATCTGTGTTTCCTAAAAATTAGTTTGTGCCTCTGTTCTCCTCCATTTCTGACCTCAGCAATGTGTGTGCCTTGGTTCAAGCTTTGCTTCCTGGAAGAGCTCCAGAGGGTGCAGAATAGCCCCTCTAATCAGGGTCAGGTCAGCAGCAGAGTCAGGACTTTTATCCTAAAAGCCATAAGGGCTCCATAAGGAGCAGCAACTAAGTCCCTGTGAGGAAACTTCTAACATGCTTTCTTCCTCCCATCATCAAGTAAGATACCAAGAGCAGCTTCAGAAGGTCTGGCCATGAAAAATAACTCCAGGTTTATAACCAGCAATAGGCAGCTGGAAGACATAACTCACTGCTGAGCTGTTTATGCACAGCTGGGGCAGACTGGTGTGGAACAGAGTGTGCAGGGCAGGTGGGCACCAGGATTCACAGTATTCAGTTCTATAAACTCTTCTAGTTGGCTGCAGAAGGGACCAGCAGGGTCATACCCTTCAAGATGTCAAGGCCAGAGGCTGAAATATATTTTAAAAAAATGCACTATCTGGTCTATAGTATTTGGGAAAAGAATAGGTAGAACTCTGCAGCCCCATGCTGCAAAACTTGGCCATGTGAAAGGTTTCTAAGCATAAGAGATGGCTCTTGAGACTGGAGATGCAAAAGCTGCAGAATATTTTCCTCGTCTATCACATCTCCAAAAAACTTAAACAACCTCAAGAGGCTTCCAGCTCCTTGCTGGAGGCAGCAAGTTAATAAAATGGATACCTGTGTCCAGAAAGGATACTAGAAAAATCCCTGCAGTTCTCATGGTAAGGATAAAGCTTGGGAATCTGATTTATTGAATTAAATTATAACAGTGACTTTGCAAGCAGACACAAAGATTCCGGGGCAGTCTTTTCCACAGAAAACTCACAAATGGGGAGTTCCAGAGTATCGACATCTCTGAGGCCACCCAGAATAAACAAAGCTTTGAGGTTAAAAAGCAGGGAGCGAGGTGCATCTGCACAGACAGAGCTCAGGGACTGGGACAGATGGGAGCCAAGAGAGCTTAGAGAGGACCAAAGACCCTTTAGTACAGACAGGGATGACTGATCTCACACAGAGTGAGCACAGGTCAAAGTCTTGAAAAAAACCCAGATTATTAGGAAACAGAATCCTTCAGAAATTTTTCCACTTTACTCCTGCAGGCAGTGAGACCTCACATTTGAGCTATGAGCTAATGGCAGGACTTTAATCAAACCATTCCCACAGAAACACAAGGACACTGGAAGCACAGCTCATTGGCCAAAATTCCTCCACACCAAGGTGAAAAATGAGCCTTGAAAGACATGCCCACAAAGCAGACATTTCTCACTCGATGAAGAACAGGCAGCCGTCAGTGCTGTGTGCTGCTCTTAACCCAAGTGGTAATAGCTACTGGCCTCAAGAACTAGTTAGCTTTCATTTATATCAGTGGAAAGCAGTGTCTCCACTGAAGTCAATATAGTTTCACGGGGCTAAGTGTGATCAAATTAGGCTCGATGTCCACAGACCTGAGTGTATTGCTTGCCTTAGGGCAGGGGAATGAGAACAAAGGGCTCACATATTGGTATCTGTGTTTGGTCTGTAAAGTATTGCTCTCCCTTGCCCACCACATCTTTCAGCAACGGGTTATGTGGAGTCATACAATTAAAAAGTCATTTATGTTCAAGATTCCCACATCTCTGACGTATGCCTTGTCACAGCACGGGAGTTTAGCCCTACTTCAGAGGGATTCGAGCGTCATGAAAAGCTGGTCACCAGCAAAAATCATTCTTAGAGGAAAAAGGAGAGGGGGAAGAAAAGACACAGACACACACAGAACAACCTGGAGATGTTACAAGACTCCAAAAGAGCTGGCTCTGGGTACAAGCAAAGCAGGTAGCTGCCCAAAACAGCAGGGAGAAAAAGGCTTAGGAGCGTTTCCCCATGTGTCCTTCCCCCTGTATGGCAGCAGAGCCTGGCTGATGGTCCCATCAGTGGCAACTGGAGTCAGGGACACAAAGAGCCAGCCTTCAAGGGCACCTCCAGGATTCACACTGGTAGACACGAGCATCAAAGGTTTGTTTGCAGTGCTCCAACACCAGATTGTAAAACCTCCTGGCTTCTGCTGGAGGCAGAACCTGGGAAGATTCTGGTGAGCCTGAAAGAGGACAACCACTGCACACGGGGACCTCAGCATCCAATCCTGGGAAAAGCTCACCTGCTGCTGGAGCCGGATGGTTGCCTGTTTCTATTCTCCCACGTTCTGACTTTTGCATGATTATCATCCCACCATCCCCACCAGCTCTGGGGAAAAGCACACAGGTGAACTTTCAACTGGAAACACGCACACATGTAGAAACATGCACCCTTTTTCTCAGCCACAGTATTTTATAACCCATGGGGGAGTAATAAGCCCTGGCTCGGTATCTGCCTCATGGTATGATATAACTTTCAATCATGTTAATTAAATTAATATGGTCCATGCTAATGAAAACCACAAAATACTATTTTGTTGTCCATGAGCACATACATTTTGATAATATCAACTTGTCATTCTGATGTTCCTTTCTACACCAAATATCAGCAATGTAAACATCTAACAACACTTTCATCATAACAAAGGAAATTCTGCATCAGCACCAGACTGAATGCAGACAGACTTGTGTAAGCAGCAAGCACCAGAAATATTCAGACATACTAGGGCTTACCAAGTCTTCAACAAATGCTCCTCCTATCTAATCTTTTAATCTACTTTTAAGGTATATTTTTGGCTCGTGTTTTGTTTTAGGTTAGGGGGTTTTTTATTATTATTATTCTTTCCCTGCGTGATTAGCCATCCAGGAAATGTTTAAATTACAAAATCATAAGGTTTAAAAGATTTATAGATCAAATTATATTAGCCTAATGCAATAGGCCAGCCATACGGAAATTAGAAGTCTTTATATTATATTTTGGTTATTAAATTGCTCCCTTTATACTGTTTAGTTTGTTTGTAACAGCAAGGTTTTGCTGTCTGATGTCAGAACCCGCAGAGTAACCAAGCAAAAACAAATGACTTAGTCCTTGGTTCAAAGAAATAATAGGTTACTAGCATAATTAATTTTATGTTTAATTACTGCAGAATGAAACAATTCAACAATATCCAATCAATCCTCAGAATGACAGAACAGAAGGTCAGCAGTTGCTAAGTCAATTGTTTTGAAAGAGAAATTTATGTCAGGTTCTCTTTTATGTGCTGGAGAAAGAAATTGGATAAAAGTGGTCAAGCAAATGTTAATTAATTGTATAAATGTAATCCTGTTGTCATGCAAAAATCACGGAGACTCCAGGCACAGCGTTCAAAATACTGGGTATGCATCAGTCAAGAACATCTAGAAATGACATCTTTGACTTAAAACAATAATAATGAAAGAAAGGAGAGCAAACAGGAATGTTTGAAAGCCGGATTGGTTTTCAAACTGGCATTCAGAAACATGTTTGTACAAGCTGACTGGTTCAGTCTGTTGACTACAGGGGCAGGTCCACACCACCATGAAGTCTGACCCTGCTTGGTTCCTTGGGAGCAAATCTCAGAAGTGGCTGATTCTGCCCTCCCTGCCTTTCCTCAGGTTAGAGAGCCAAAGCCATCTAAAAGGGAATTTCCTGTAAACCAATGGCCTCTTACAAGTTAATTGGGTTCCAAATTTCCAACCCCTATGATTATTTTTTTCTCAGACCCTCCTGGTACTCAGCAAGGTTTTACCTTCCTGCAGCACTAAGTTCTAGTTACATGCATTCCCATCTTGTCTCAAAATAGCTGTTCCTGCTTCCACACAGTTTTGCATTTCAAGAGGCCTCACCTGCAGTCTCCAGCAGTTTCCATCATTTCCCATGACTGATTGCTGATCAGGTGTTTACAAGACCAGGATTGCCAAGTGGGCTCAGCCATCCTTTTGACTCAGTTTAATTTTTTTCTGCACCGCTCTTCTCTTCAAGCCTTGCTTATGTCACCAGTGGTTACTCTCTATCACCCACTGCTTCTCCCTTTAAAAACAACTTGTGAAAAATCTTTAGCAAGTCTGTTTTCTTATTTTATGCTTCTGCCTCCACCTGGCAGCTGAAGGCTGATGAGGAAAGACCTGTTGGCCCAGTCATCAGTGCCACAACTGGACCTGGTAATGAGGTCCATGAAAGTTCACTGGGTTGGCTCTGAGGTCTTGTCACGGCAAGGACAAGCACCTGGTGTTCCTTACCGTAGCTCCTGTTGCACCAAAGGTATGATTCCAGCCTTTTAAAATTAGGACAATGGAAGCATTGGAAATCATTGATCTAATTATTGCCATGCCAGCAACCTCTTTTAATCCATTTTTACACAAAATCCAGCCGGGTACTTGACTGCATGCAGAGCACAGACACATCAGGATCTGTGACTGTAGAAGACCTCCTTCAGCCAAGGACAAGTTTCCTCTGGCAGCCAGGGAAGGATGATGCTTTACTGTCAATTGTGAAAGTTAAGGTGCAGCCTTGCATGTAAACCAAACCAGGCTGTGTTACAAACCAATTTTGTCACCTGTAACAGGAGGTGACCCCAGAGCATGCTGGACAGAGCAGCCCTTAGCTCTTCAGAACACACCCAAAAAAACCATTTTTTTATGCAATCAATGCAGTATGAAGACAAACATGCAGCAGCTCTGCAGTGCTTTGAGACCTTTTTCCTGAGCCTCTTAGCTGGTCCAAAAAAGAGGCACAGCTAATGCCAATCTTCATCTTGTTCCACTGCTCAGTCCATCCAATGATGGGAAACGAGGCAGATAGGGAAGGAGGAGTGAGTGATGAACTCCACAACACCACGCTGGCATTCCTAAGCCTCATGCAGGGTTCAGCTCTTATTTTTTCCATGGAAGATGCCAAAACATTTGCAGATTAAGCAAATATACAGCTGTATACTTGTTTTAAATGTATATGTTATAGGAGGATCCAAAAGATGGAAACAAGTGGGAAGAGTACACCATCCAAGAGCCCTGGCATGGACCCTTGTGATGTTACTATGGCTATGCGTGGTAAACAACACCATGGAAAAAGTTACTGAGCTTGAGTGGGGATTGATTTTTAAATCTTAGCTGGGCATCCAGTTTAAACTTCAGACACAAATGCTTCAGTGGTGTGATGAAAATATGAGGGCCTACACAATTTCTTTCTTTTAACCATAGCTTTGCTACAGAGGCTGAAAGCCACTGCTTTCTGTACAGAAAGATGCTTAACACAAAAGGCAATGGCATTGAAAACAATTGTTTCAAAACACGCTCCTAGAGAGGTTATTTCATGGTTTTGCTATGCTTGAGCCTGGGCCGACGATGCCAGCATTACTAATCCTTGAAATGAGGGGGTTTACATTGGAAGTGTTGACATAACCTCAGCTACAGCAAGAAGAAAGGGTACAAGAAGATGGAAATGTATATTTTTGGAAATAGATTTCATTCTGACAACCCTATAACAAACAAGTAAGATTTTAATACTGTGCTTCGATGAAAAATGAGCTGCTGAGTAAACACCAGACTAATTCATAAAGAGCAAACTCAGCCTGTTTAATATTTCTTGAACTGTCCCAAAAATTCCATTGATCACTAGTGATGCTGTAAATAAAAAATTCCTACCATTTTCAAAGGAGCCAGGAGAATCTCATTGGGGTTTGCCTATCAAACTTCTAGACACTTTTGAAGCTCCCAGGCTAAAACATAATAAATCAAATATGAAATTGTATAGTGTTGGGCTGAGCTGGAACCTATGATTATGTGGTCTATTCCTGGGATTGTTTTAGTTTTTTTGGGAAGTATTTTGTTTCTACTTAATTACTGTGCCCTCTGCCAAAAAGTCAAACGTCCCTCCCTTGATCAATCTGCTATTTAGTCAAAAGTGCAGAAATACTTCAAATATTAGCTATTAGACCATTCTCCAGCTCCGTACTGACGTATGATAGTTCACTTGCTTCCTGGAAAACTAAATCCATGTCATGCCTAATACTAAAACAAAGGGTCATAATCTTGGGGTTGGGTTCCCCCTCCCTGTCCCCTGCTATTCTTTGCAGAGCAGAGTTATGAAAACAGCGAAATATCAGATATACTGCACTAAGTACATCCTAAGGCAAAGGATCAAATGGATATCCAAAAAGTATTTATATAAGTCCGAAAGTTGAGGATCCTTCACTGTATTTTTCTAATTTTCTAATTTCTTTTGTCAAATAATTACTTTTTCCTTGAACATTTTCAAGGTGATAATTTTTGCCTTTTTTCCCTAGTGTCGACCTTACTCGTGTCCTAGCCAAGGAGCACTGAGGCTGCTCAGGACCCCCCAGAAAATAAATTTATAAAATCAAGAGCTACTTGGGCTAAGCACCAAAAATGAGCAGCATGTTGCCGATTTTAAATTTAAGCATCTTTATTTCTTCCACGCAGCAACCTTGTCCCTAAACCTGATCCCATTGTCCCAGGGCACCAGGAGAGCTCAGATCTGCAGTTTACTGCTCAGGGTACCGGCATCTCCGGTCCAAGCTGGTGGGGGAGTTTGGGATAATTTCATGTTAGTCAGACTTAAAACCCAGGCTGTCCAGTTGCAGTGCTATTTTAACCCAAGCTAACGTCTTTCCCACACTCCTCCCTTGTAGCAGGCTGACAACCTCTCCCTTGCTACAACTTTTTATTCCTGTCCTTTCATTTGCCCTCCTTTTCCCAGAAAACACTCTGGGATGTAACATCTGTCCTCCTTCCCTGCCCCCACCCCCCTCTTTCTTTTTTAAAGGAAAATGTATTATTTTCAAGTGGCCCAGAAGATGTTCTCTGCTTACCTCCTTTCTTTCCCCCGCTCTCACACTAAAATACTAAAAGCATCCTTTTACAGCTTTGTAAAATGAAGCAGGAAAGGAGCAATGATGTAGAAGTCTGAATCAGCCTTACACGCAAAAAAATCCTCGCCACCCTACTTTAAGTCAACTTTTTGCACGGAGAAACAACAAAGCTGTGACTTAACCCAGGCTGCAGCAGACTTTCTGTTTTAAATGTTACCTCTTGGAATCATTCAAAACTTTTCCTTCCTTCTGCATAGACAAACAAAGATTAATCTCTTAACATAAGTGTTAAAAAGATTTGCATATTTACAGTTCAGAGCTGTTCTGTTAATTCCGTTAATTCCTTTGAAATGCAGAGGTATAAAGACCCACACACACCCTTCCCAACTGCTCCCAAAGCCAGTCAAGCTGTGCTGCCTATCACTTACCCAGCAGCCTTATCCTGAACCCCTGTAAGAGCTGATGTAAGTGTAATTTATACTACTTCAGAGCTCGATCCATTTGCTCAGGAGCACGTATATCAAATTCTCTCACTCCCCTTTACACAATCCAAAGGTTTGCATAGGTCAGGGCATGAATCTCTTTGTTAACATTCCTTTTTTCTGTATACTCACATAGCAGAAAATTAAATAAAAATGTGTGTGTATACACACATTCACATCAATTTTCTCATTTTCATAACACAGCTCGTATGGAAGTTTTTCCCCCTCTTTTTCCCTTCAAAGGATGAGGAAAGTTTGTTTTTAATACAGGTCTCTCGTCTTCAGCACCACTTCAGCGAGAGTGATAGGTTTGCATGCCTCAGTTTAAGTTTATGAACTGCCAGCCCATTTTCAGTGACAAAAGAAAATGTAACCTAGGCTGGTTTTCAACCACTGATTGTCAGATCCCATGTTCAATATGTCATATGAAGTACACTTCATTAAGGACTGAATTACTTTACTTGTAACATGAGCTAAATTAAAGTCAATGTCAGGCTGCATAAATCACCAATTTAAATGTATCACTAAGTGAAACAGTCATCATCACCCTGTGCCCTAAAATAACCCAAAAATCTGGGCTTCATTTTTATACGTTGTAAGGATGACAGATAGGAGATTTTTTTGTTCTTTGCTAGGACTCACAATTTTACTGTCAGAAACTATTGAACTTTTAAGGAATAGCAACGGCCCTGTAACACCTCTCATCAGACAATGTATTTCATGGTGCTGTGAATTCACCGCTCACGAGGAACAGACCCAGAGCATCCATCAGACTGTCACAGGAGTCCTTCATTATACTGACAGAGTGGAAATTTGGTATCCATCCTGTTTAAGCAAGGGTATGGGAAGGCACAACCCTGGGAACACTTGCACAGTCACCAGGGCAGTCCCCCGTGGGTCAGCCCCTGGATGACAGCACTCAAGTCAATGGGGTATCACAGGATTCAGGAAGACAGTTTCCCACCAATATATTTTTCTAATAACAGAGGTGGAAAAAAACTATACGAAAAGGAAATAGTTGGCAGAAAAAAAAAAAATACACCAGTGCCTCATCTGTAAAAATATGGGACATAACTACTTCCTCTGGCAGCAGTTTTATTCCAGTGTGGCCCTGGTGGGTAAGGCACCACTTTTTCTCTACACTGAGCTGAGAACAGATTTAAGCCTCCTAGACCCACTCTGAAATTTTAGGGAAGGCACTGGATGGCCAGAGCCATGAGAGATGTTTCCAGATGACAATGGGTGGCAGAAATAAGTAGCATGAAGGGCCAATTTTCATGCCCATTGCCCAAGTCAGAGAAACGCCTCTGAGGTCCGAGAAAATACATCAGTGTAAGAGTGGTGAACGCAAGTAAAGAATTGTAGTCTAAGTTGCTTCTTCATATTTATTCCAGCTGTTTGAACAGTGTATTAACTTCTGTTAAATACATAAACTAAATTTGCTTATTAAAAAGTAAATAAGACTTGTCTGTTCTTTTCAATAGATCTTTCATGTGTTTTTAACTTGAGAGGAAGATGAGAAATGAAATAGTAAAGCAGCATTTTTTGCTGGTCTGTTTGCCATCTGGATCTCTCTGGGCCCTGGCATCTGCAGGAGAGGAAGGAAAAAATCAAAGTATTCCTGGAAGGAAGAAGAGGCTGCTACCTAGTAGACAAATGGGAGAGAGAAACCCGGAATTAAAGGGAAGGGAGAAGGGGAAATATGAAACTCATTTGTTTAGCCTCCCAGTGCAGATTTCTTAGCATGCCCCTTAACTTTCTGATCTCTTTGTTTTCTTGAGTATGATGATTTTCATGCCTTCTATTCTTTTTTTCCTCACATTTTAGTTTGATGTTCATTCTCCACAAGCTTCCTGCATATGTCAGCATGAAACAATAGGCTCTCATTACACTTGGCTTCTTTCATCTCTTTCAGACACTGACCTACATTTGTTCTGTTTTTGTCAGTGTGGAAACATTTTCCCCTATCGGTTCGTTAAAAAAAATAAATCACATGTTCCACATTACCAACCGTGTTCTGTTGTCCAGAGTATTTACTGTGGATGGTCTTGCAAAGCGATTTCAATTAAATTGAGAAGTCCTGTGGTACTAAGATACCTGGCTGGAGTTGAAGTAGTACCAGAGAATGGGAAATCATACCTCAGTGAACATCAATTCATGTGCTGACAGTGCAGGATTAGCCAAAAAAACACGTGCATCACTAGTGAGGTGGGAATGAGACCTCAACATGAGCACATCATAACCAAGCCTGTGGCAAGCTACAAGAAAAACTCTTCCCCTCCACTTCTTTATGCACTTCTTTCACACTGACGGGTTTTTCATGTGTTGGTCTGGTAACAACAGCACCATTTGTGTCATTCTTATTTTTCCATCAGACAACTTGGTCGATTTTCCCAAAGAAAGTGGTAGTGAGTTGGCTCAAGTCTGCCAAGCCCAGAGTAGGAGGAAGGAAAGAAGTGTGGAGTCAGTGTTAAGAGAGTGGGACACATCCTCTGCCTGGTGACTTAGGGAAGTCCAAGCAACATTGGTGCATGTTTTAAATTCAGCCCAGGACCTCCACTTGTGTAGTCCTGTTAGGAACCCACTGCTGCTTCCACAACACATAGCAGAAGCTACTGAGTAAGCAGAAAGTGTTTCTGTCTGCATTTTAACTGCAGAAGAGTTTACTCAACAAAACTACTCCCAACTTCTTACACATATAAGTGGGGTTCTTAAGGATTCACATCATCTGTGACTTAACTGTAGAGTTTGGAGCAGTGATTCCACCCATGCACCATCAAATACAGAAACAGAATCAAGGTACTTTTCCCACAAGGCACTCATGGACACTTACACAAATACCCCAAGCTCCTTTCTCTGAGAAAGTGTAAAAAACTGAAGAAAATGAAGACAAAGCTTGAGTAGTTGCACAAAATCCAGTATCCAGTCATACCAACCACATACTTTGTTATACTCAATATGCAAAACAGCAGAGGCAGCAGGTTTCATCCTGGCACTTTCAAACAACAACCCAAATAAATACAGTGCTGATGCACAAAGAACTAGAATTTTGGTAACATGGTTTGGCAAAGCAATCCTGACAATCCATCATCTGGGAACAAGTCACGTTTGACCTTTGTCTCATAAACCAAGGGCTAAGCATACTGCAACCCATCCTAGTTTGTGGGAATGTCTATGCCTAAGGATCGCACTGCCTCCCTGAAGACGATAATTTTTAAAACGCTATTTTTTAGTTTTTTGCTCATTGGTCCAAGGGAAAAAAGCAAAATGATTGAATATTTATAGACTGGCAAAGCCAAAGCAGCTACAACTTGCACATTCAGGCAGCCTCAGCTGGCGGGTAGGCATGTACATGGCTTAAAAATGTCAAACCAACATAATTTGCCTGCTCAAATGCTTCGTTTGAGGACCACACACTTGGGCATGTGAGTCAAGTTTCTGTGTCTCTCTAAGACACAGCAGAGCTGTGCTGTTGGCCACAGCCAGCGTGAAAGCTGATAGTGTCTGGGTGCAACCATTCCTGACACGTGGCATGTTCCACCTGACACACCGCCAAAATAGAGCTCCCGACACAAAATATCTGATGGTGTCTTTGCAAACAGGGCACTGGGCAAAACAGCTAGACAAATCCTACCAGCCCACAGTTCCCAAACACAGATCTGAGGAGCCCCAGGGAAAAACTAGAAAAGCAGTAGAAAGGAGGTGCAAGATAGAGATGACCTTCTGAACCACGGAGTGGAACCCCATGTTCAAGAGGTCAAGGCTGCTGCTAACCCTAAGGAGCGTGGCTATGAGGCACTAAAGCACAAGGCACTGTCTCCTGCTGCCTGTCATGATCTCTGCAACAAGGCATAGGCAGTCCCACCACTTCACATGGACTTTTCTCACTCCCTCAGGACAGGAATGAGCATAGGAACACAGGACAGATCAGACCTCTACAAACGTCTGTCACTCTAAGGTGGAACAACCTCAGGAAAGACACTTCTCAATTAATAAATCATCAGAGTTGTTGGGTATTTAGAAAAAATGTGTGCTCCCCTTTGAGTCCAGAATGCACTTTAGGAGACACAGTCTGATATTTTGTGATTTCATCTCCTATTAAAAACTGCCTGAAAAGTGACCATTTAAGCTTTCCACCCCAGTCAAAAGTATATTCTTTGGAGACACTTCAACTCTTTTTGCATTGAAGTGCACAGAGAGATGACATACTAACTCATGAGTGATGGTCAGCCTAAGGGGTCCTTAAAGTCCTAAATCACTAGACATAAATAAAGTTTTCATACTAACTTAGGTGGAGCATGGAAGATGGAGTGGCTTGTTCTGCTCAGCTAAAGCTTTGCACTACCAGCCAAGAGACATGAAGCAACTTCAACAGCTGAGATCAGGATTTACCTCACATGGGAAGGCCCAGGCCACAGTATGAAGACTGCCTTTCAAAAAACACATACCACCCTGAGACATCCCTCATGCAGCCTCATGGATGCCAAGTCACACATGCCATTGAACTCACGTAAGAAGTGACATGCAGGGAGACTTCTGGTATCCTGGAGGAGACAGGTATTTTGGAAAACACTCCCAAATGTGTCCCCTACTAAACAGTAGACCACTGACACAGATTCTTCCCTTTATAACAGCAATAAACACAAAATATCAACTATCTGAAGACTTAGTGTTCATAATTCAAAATTCCCGCTCCCTTACCCCAAACATGGGAAAGATTGGGTCCCAGTGAGGACCTTGCTCTGGCTTGTCTCCATGTGCAACAGATTTAGTGCCTCAGCCAGAAACCACAACTCTCCATGCTATTGCCCCACGCTGAACTACTGACAAGTACTGTAGACTTTTTATAACTGATTAGGAGATTATTTTGGCTGGCCTTGCACTTGCATAGGTGATTCCTAATGAATGCACAGGGCTTTGGTATATGATGCCAGCTACAAGCTCTTTATTAGCATTTATTGGTATTAGGTAACGTTTTGAATTGACGGAACAAATCATTCCTAACCCCAGAGGACCCTTGCGAGCTTTGTAAAATATTTATGTAGAGTAAGGACTGCACTGAAGTTCAAAATGACGTCTTTCCATGTCCTAAGCAGGTGAAAGGCAGCAGACAGACACCTCAGCACATATACACCCTATGTAAAAATGATTTGCAAAAATAAACCAAAGTAAGTAATGACAACTTGATGGGCTTCATGGAGGAAATGACATGCCTGTTGAGAAATGTGCAGTGAGGTCAGAGGACTGTCTTAGCCACATCAAGGTGGTGGTCACAAGGAGGAGGTTGCCTGTATATAGCAGGGACCAGATGCAATTACAAATGGCAGTGATGAGAAACATCATAACCACCAGAGGAGCGCAAACTCTCCAAGCCCAAGCTGGCTGAAAGACAATCACAAACAAGCCCACAGCTAGAATGAACAGATATTTGCTTTTGGTGAGTATCTCTGCTAGAAAAATGTTTCCAAACTTTTGGGAGATTTCACGACCAACAGGCATTTTAAAACTCAAAAGCTTCAGTGGATGGCAAGTAATTTTGCAGAGCATCCTGGCCATCTCTGCTGCTGGTACTCAGTCATGTGTCAGTGCATTGCCTGCAGATATTACAAGATGTGCCAACCCAGCCACCTGAGGGGACAAAAACAAGAAGCATGCCTGTCAGCACAGCTCTGCTCCAGATAAAGATACAGGGATTATCAGATTCAACTGAATCCCTCAGCAACACCTGAGATGTAAACCTCAATTCCTATTAATAGTCACTCTAGGTCTGTCTCTTCTATCTTCCATTTTCTCTCCTCTTAACATCCTGCCTAATAAAGGTCAGCCTTGTTCAGCCATGGAAAAATCCTCTCTTGATTGGAGGCAAACTAAGCAAACAGCCCAGGTATGGAATGGTGCAATGGAGCAGGATGTACATGTGCTGAGCATTTGGTCTGCTTCCTCTAAAGCCCACAACAAGAAAAAATATTGCAACTTGATTTTCCAGAAAGCAAGTTGCAAGCATCAGGAGCTGAGTTTTCTTATCTTCCACCATTTTTTATTTTCTCCCCTCTCTTGCCTCCCTATTTGTGAACATGTGTATTTTTTATTTCTTTGGCCTCACGAACCAGCAGCATGTGACTTTAACAATAAAGCTTTAGAGGTGCTACCAAGAACTAGCTCCTTTCACGTCAAGGTCATTTAGTATCATCTCAGAGAGTGACAAGCAGCATATTTTCTTTTTCCCCAAACCTTTAAAAATTCTACAGCTAAAGCAGCACAAAGAAAAAAGGACCAAAGTAAAGATGCAGCTCAGTGTAAGCATCTGAATTGCTGTATTCTTTCCTGAGGTTGACTTAAAAATAAACTCTAATGTACTGTATATTCAGGTACATGAAAAATTATGCAAAGATTCCTGCACTTTTTTCAGCTGAATCACAGAAATCTTAAGGCTCAGAAGCCTAGGACTTCACTGCAGACTGGAAAAGAGAAGCCCATTCCCAAGAGGTTTCAATGAAACACAGAGGCTGCACCCATACCATGCTGGGAGATCAGAAAGTCAGAATTCTTACCAGCCTTAGCACCCCCAGCCTAGGGTTTTATGTCCACCAAGCAGAGTCTGTGCAAGTAAGTGCAGAGCTCCTTGCCAGCCCAGTTCACAACCTGGAGTCTTAAAACCACCACGTGAGTTTTGCCTCCTGCTCGTTCCGTTGCTACAAAGTAGGCCCACCTCAGCAAGGACCATCAGACATGGGCTGCTGGAGCCTCAACCCACCACCTCACTATCCCTTTCCTGGCTGGAGGTGGAATAGGCCAAGTGATGCCCATTTCCCCAAGTGGAAACATCTTAGATGTTTCAGAGCCACCACGGAAATGCACACTCTTCCCAGAAGGTGCTGCTCCATCTCAAACTGAATGCAAAGCAGCCAAGGACTTCCATTTCTACCCTATTATCCAAAAAGTTGGATTATTTTTTTTTTTTCAATGACACAGAAAGAACAGGCCAGCCCAGACCTCAGGGACCAGTCCCTCAGCTGGTGTGAATTAGTCAAGCTCCTTCAATACAATTAGAGTTATTTACTCCCACTGAAAAACTACTTTAGAAAAATGGAAGACTAAAAAGCCAGTATCAGGGTCCAGATTTCAAATCCTCTCCCCAGCCAGACCTCCAGATGGTATCAATCTGCCTGGACAACCAAAAAGCCTAACCAGATCTCTCGAGACCCCCATTTCAATGCTTTGGATGGTGGTACAGCAAAGGGACGAGCCTGACCTCTGTCATTTCAATCAGGTGAAGAAGAAAATAAAAGAGACCAAGGCACTTTGCTATTGCTATGATTTGGTCACTGGTTTAAAGACAGTGACCAAAATTAAAACAGTATCTAATTTTAATTAATGGGCTCCTGTCATCAGCCCTTTCTTCTCTCCTCCTCTGAGATAGTGGCGTCAGAAGAAAATTGCCAAATTTAGTGCAAAGGCTGACAACCGCCACAAAAAGGTCTTTGTACGCAAAGCTTTAAGAGGAAGTACAACTCAGAACTTACAAAAAAAAAAAAAGAAAAAGAAAAAGACATCTGCATGTTTTTCCAAATGTTTTGCTTGGTCTGAACGGGTTTATTTTTCCTGCAGTGCTGTGAGTGCGGTGCTGACTGTCTCGCAGCGAGAGCCCAGCTAAGGCAACTGCCAGCACGTCAAAGAAATCAGGTAACAGGGGGAATGGGTCCACGAAGCAGGAGAGCTCATCCATCTTTAGCTGAAAACTCCCTTCAAGGCCAGTCCTTTCAGTGACTCCCAGCTACTTAACTTATCCAAATGCCCTTTCTTTCAGAGAGACAAGACCACACAGGATCTAACCTGCAGATCCTGCTGTCTTAACAGAGGCCAACAGCAGATGTTTTGGAAGATAATGTAGGCAAACAAACAGGAAAAGCCCTATGATGGAAAGAGAGGATAATCTAATCTCTCCCAAACAACTCCTCACCTTAACCCCAAAACGTACCTCCTGCTTTAAGCTGTTTTACTCCAGTTCACTGGTTTTTCTCAAGAAAAATGACTGTGTAGACACGCAAAAACAGCAGTAGTAGTAGTACCTTGGATGGACAGAAACACCTGAAGAAACTTGATGCTTAACTTCCACTGCCACTGTTCTAAAGTAATTGGATCAGTTTTAAAAGTGTGTTTGATTTCTACCATCAAGTGAGGCAGTTTAATCAGCCAAGAGCTTTATTTGGTCTCCTTCTTTAGTAACTCTGCAATTCCTTTTGGACACCTGCTGTGTTCCCAGCAGTGAGCACCCACCAGAAAACTTAAGATAGTAGCTGTCACATCCCCTGTCAGACTCCCTGAAGTCAGGAGGGTCAAAGTTACAGCACACAGCCAGCAGCCCTACTATTAAGTTATGCAAAGTGCCAGTAACTACATCTCTTCCGTATGAGAGTCTCTCTTTAGACAAACCCACACAGCAATGCTTCATCATAGAGCACAAACCTATTTACATATTTTAAAGCACATTGGGAGGTCTTTTTCTGAAAACACAAAGACATTTTAAGGCATATTTACTGTCTATGTTTCCGCACGTTAAGAAAAAATTGTGATTACAAGTGGTGATTAATTGATCACATACAGCGTGCGTGCTTTGGAATTGCTGTGAATGAAATTGCACTGAAAACATCCTAACAAGAACATCCCCAAATATTTGAAAACAGACAGAGCTGCAAAATGAATGCTGAATGTCATTCAAAGCTGATAATAACCATCATTCAATGCCAGTAAACAAATAAACAAAACCTTTTGGGTTAACAATTATTGAAAGAGTTTAAAATTGCTGATTACTATTGTAATATCTGTGATGGAGAACAGCTGAATTTCTGTATGCTATGAAGAGCTTGCTCAAGCAGCAAGGATCATTTCGTATATGGGTAGCTGTCCCTCCTTTGTGGAGCATTGGTACATATATTTAAGGAAGAAATCAGAACTATATGCCCACAACTAACAGGAAACATAAAAGCAAAGGACCATCAATGTTTTGAACTTTTTTCCTTTTTCCAGTAGACAAAGAAGAAACCTATGTTTCTTTATAAGACATTCATATTCTAGTTCACACTAACTTAAAAGAAAATTCCCAGAGATAAGTGGAAACTAAGTTTCTCTGAAACAAACAAAAAAACCGAATTACACCAAAACAAAGCAACTCACAGAACTAACATGGGAACAATGAGGTATGCTGATGGGCACAAAAGATGGCAGTAAAACCCCTGAGATGGTGGGAATAGCACTTGGATATTGGCCTCCAAGACCCCAAATTCCGACCTCTGATGAAAGAAAAGAGAAAGGCCATAGGAATGGTCTACGAGATGTGAGAAGAAGAAACAAGCCACAGGAAACAGGAGCTCCACAGTCCCTCACTCCTGAGTGGTAGCATTGCTCTGTCTCAGGGTGTCATCTGAGAGCTCAGTCCCTGTCAGGACAATACATATGGTAAGGATCAGGGTCAAGGCTGCAGGCAAAGAGATCATTTATTGCCAGCAACTGGGAGCAGTCATCTCCCTTGATCCCAGTGCCCAGCTATTCAGGGAGGAGGAGTTAGACCTGCCCCACAACAGCTACCACGTTTCATTTCATCTACACTGCCATCCACCATGACATTTAGATATCTATATCTCATAGACTCTGGCAGAAAGTGACAGAAATTAAAGGATTAAATAAGTCTGCTTTGCTCTCACCTCTGCTTTGCATCAGTTCTTGAGATCACCCATACCTCAGGACCCCATATAAATAATTCCAGAAGCAAAGAGATAAACTCCCAGCCTGAAGCCACAGTAGAAAAAGCTCACAGGAAACTTAAATAAATTAGATATTTCCAGTTCAGCTGGCCTTGGTAAATATCACCTGATGGTCACTAAGGAACTAGCTGTGGACATCTCTCAAAGGCTAATCTGACACCTTACGAGGGCAAGTGAAGGTCTTTTGGGGGTTTGTTTCTGGGTCCTTTTTTATTTTTTAACTTTTATTTTGTTTTATTTATTAAAGAGATTAGGTACTCTAAACCAGTAATTTTACCTGCTAGAAAAGCAGGTAAATGGGACATGTAAATAATCTGAAGACAACCTAGAAGATAAAAAGGAAGTGTGGATTGGCCAACATGGATTTCTTGAAGAACAAATATTATTAAACTGAGTTTCTTTCTGTGATAGCATAACAGCCTGTACAGAAAGAGTAACTTCAGTAAACTGTTTCTTATGACATTCTCATAAGCAAATCAAGAAAATATTGTCATGACAGAACTATTTTGGGTTAAGTGTAAAACTGTTTTTTAAAGCCATTTCCAGAAAGGTATTCTCTACAATTCCCATTGTAGTCACCATGGCAAAGGCATTCTTCAGGATCAGTCCCAGCTCTGGCCTTTATTTCCACTAGTGTTCCAACTAATGGGATGGAATATATTAAATTTTCAAAGGGGACCAGGCTGAGAGGGACTTTATGGACAGGATTAGACCTGAAAAACAGAGAAGCAACTTGAAGATGATACAATGAAATTCAGTGAGAAGAAATCATGGAATCACAGAATATTCTGAGTTGGAAGGAATCCACAATGATTATCAACTTCGACTCTTAAGCCCACATGAGACTGAACACATGATCAAAATGACAGGCTCTGGATATTGGTAGGATGACCAGCTGCACTAAGGACAAGATAGTAAGACCCCAGGATCCTTCTCTTCCAGGGAAATCCTCTGATTTTAAGCCTGTTGTATCACAAGGAATCACTTAGTTTAGGGCATCTTGAAGAAGGGACTCACCCTCCCACAGGAATAATTTAAGGACTGCCCAGTAAGCAGAAACAAACCAAAAAGCCCCTATTCTTCAATGACATGGAGCAAGAAGGGAAATCTAATGTACTTACATTATTTAAAAAAAAAAAAAAAAAAAAAGCTCCTACTCTCTTCCTAGTGTTTTCAACCATCTGGTGTTTGCTAATTCCCACTCAGCTGGCTGGCCTCATGAACCTGCCATGGTCTCCCTGTGTCACCAGGGCTCCAAAACCCTCCTGGCAGCAGTGTTTGGTGGGGTTGCCCTCGCTCCCTCTCCAACGAGGGCTGGAGGAGCTTTGCTGCTCACCAGCACTGATGTCTTATCTCTACACCCTGGGATTTAAGCGTGTTTATTATGCATGTAGGCTCTGCTCGGTGCTTCCTGGTAGATGGAGACATATCCCAGTCCCTTTGGGTAGGTTTCCTTTGTAGAGCAGGCAAGAGGTAGGCTTGTGGCAAATAACATTACCCGTAAGTAATTTTCCCTTACTTTATATAAGCAAATGCCTTTGATATACAACAATCCCCGACATGTTCAGGTTACATGCTTATTTTAAGATCTTTTGTTTACTTTATGATCTTCATAGGTCATTGACATCCCATTTAGCTCTGGTGACCCTGTTTATACAATCGCAATATACATTAAAAAGCGTTCCTTTGGCTAACACTAACATTCTTGATCTTAATCCATCACATGGGCTAACAATAGCTCCAGCTCAGATGTGTACGTAGCTGTTAAAAGCTTTAATGTAAAATCCAATACACATATCGAGTGGGAGAGGCCTGATCAAACAGATTGGCTTTCTTTTTTCCATTCTAAGTGGTAGAGGATCCAGAACTATGTAAACTCTCGCGAAATGCACTGCAGGACCCCTCCGGCCACCACTCAGTGCAATTAGATTCACTGGAAAACGTGGTTTTTTTACTCCCCTGCTCCCCATCTCTAGCACGTGACGGTGTTGCTGGAGCAGCCAACCACAGCCACCTCCAGGAGCTTTGGTTCCTGCTGTTCTCCCACTTGCCAAAAACACGAGTCATTGCCGGCCTGGTATTTAACAATGTCTCCTGGCACAGGAGGAAAATTTGACCTGCTGTCACCCCGAGGGCCGCAATTTCCCTCACGTGATGGGCCAGGAGTGCCTCCTATCAAATTCATTGGGAAGTTTTTCTGCCTGCCATGTATTCATTGGCTCATCTGACATTTCTCTGCTGTATTTGCCATACAGCCCACCTGTTGCCGGGAACACCTGGAAGGCCATTGTAGGATTTGAGGCACAAGCAAGTTCTGGGCTTCCCCTAATGTTACCATATCCAAAAGACAAAAAAAAAAAAAAAAAAAAAAAAAAAAGAAAGAAAAAAACAAACTATGGAAAATGTACCGCATAGCTCTTGCAAAACTCTGGCCAGCTCCCAGGAATAGAGCTCAGGGATGAAAGGGCACTGGCACACGACAGGTTCTCTAGGAGTTAGACATTTTACTGAACACGGTGATGATAATACAAAAGTTTAATACACAGTGTAAAGAACTGGACCTGGTGACCTCACAAGGTCTCCTCCAGCACCACTTGCCATGACTTCTGCAATGACTTCTCCTACAATCTGAGAAATACCCAACTTATAAACATGATTCAAGGCACAAAATGTGTCTGTACATAGAAGATGATGACCCTTCTTTTTGCCTCTCTTATTTTCTCTTCCACCGCAGGTTCTAAAAAACTACATTTTGGCAGGCACATGAATGTCTTTTGGGCTCAGCCCATATTTCCCAGGAGACTGGGTTCAGTTGCAGGCTAACAGAAAAAAAGTACTAATAAAACATCTGACACAGTTGCCACCAAAGGCAGGATGAATATGCTGAAGAGGACATGTCACATGAGGAGAGAGGAGAGCAGGAGGCCACGAGAGCAGCTGAGAGAGCCAGGAGACACGTCCTTGGGTCAGATGGTCACCACAACAGCTCTGGCACCTTTGAGCTGTGCCAGCTGTCCTACTGCCAGACCCTCTGTCATGTCACTGGTTCCTGAGGAGCAGGAGCAAGATTTGGGAAATTCAGTGTGAGGGCTGCCTGCAGGAGCTGGGTTGCAGAGGGAGACTGTCAGCCCCACTAGCACCTCTGCAACTCCCACCTAGCAATGAGCAGCATTCCTAAAACAAGACCCTGGGACTGGAAAGTGAAAAGGTAGAGGATATCACACAAAGGTCTCCTTATAAGTGACCAGTTGTTTTCTCTCTACCTTATTTGCTGGTGTTATAAACCTGTCATTCTTCTGAGTACAAACTAAAGCTTTCTTCAGGTTGTAGAATATTAAAATTTTGTTAAAATAAGACCTCTACTTAAAAAAAAATTAAAAGAAAAAAAAGAAAAATTCTAACTGAGCAAACAGTGAATAAAGCAAATTCTTCCAACCTTGAATTTAAAAAATAAACTTCAATCTATTCAAAACTGCAGGCTTCAAGTCATAAGTAAGCAGACGACTGCAAAAGGGTAAATTTATAAAATCAGGCAGGATGCAGCTTTGCTCAGTGTCCCAGTGCCAAGGGACAGGGACATAGGTGTGGATGTCTGTGGACATCATGTCCAAGGGTCAGCTCTTTGTGGAGGTATTTGCTGAGAGTGCAGGGAGTGCAGCTGATCCCTGGGGTGGTGCTGGTGACCAGGAAGTGCTTCAGCAATGCCACCTTCACTCCCAGCTGGCAGTACCCCTCCAAATTACCAAGCCATTTGGGACCAGAGTGCTTTATTCACTTGCTCATTCCTTCAGACGGACAGTTTATAGGATGTGTGTCATCTGTCCCAGAGCAAATTGAGACCCACATTTTGCAAAGAGCAAACTCCCCTGAGTTCAGGCACAGTGGGGTTTTTTTTTTGCACTTGATGGTGCATCAAGAAGCAACAGAGCAAAAATCCTACTTTCTCACTGAAAGAACCAGGTTACCAAGAGGGTGAAGCAAGGCATGGGCATGCCTTTCAAGCAAAAGTGTGGCACAGGCTTCAGCAAACATTTCAGGAGCTTCACTGGTCTGCCTGTGGAAGCTTGGAACTGAGGCAAAGTGAGAGGACGAGAGTAAACTTCCCCAGCCTCACTTATTTTCAGTAAGAAGGTTTGTCTGATGTCCTCAGAGAGGCTCAGGTTTGGGCCAAATCCAGAGCTCAAAGGCAACTTCTGTGGGATGGGAAATGAACCTGCCAGTTTGGCTTTGCCAAAACCGCATTTTAAAATGCTATAAACTGATTTCACACAGCTCTCTTCAACACCTTTGAGCTGCCTGAGACGTCACATTATTTAAGCTCTTACTTTCCCTGTCCTTTGTGGGCATGTGCCACCAAACAAAATAAACAACCCGACATTGAAAGATTTTCCCTGCTTCACATGAGAAAGCAAGAGCAGCAAATCCCTTCTGGGTCTGGCTCCTACTCTCTGGTAAGCTCTGGGGTAGTTTTACTCATGGCATTTCTCCTGTGGAAGGTGTGAACTGTGGTGGAAGAGCTCTTTATAAATCTGGAGAGTCCATCCCCCTCAGCAAGCCGAGCTCTCCAAAATACCAGTTTCTGTTTCCAGCTGCGTAGATCAGCAGCTATGGATAAACTCAGCTGCACCTTGAGGAAGGAGGACAGTCCTGAAACAAGCAAATGTTCTCCAAGATGTTTTCAGCTGGTGAAACAAAGCTACATGAAAACCCAGAGAGTGGCACAGCAGTTTTTGGTTATCATTTCAGATATTTATACTGGAATACGATCATTATCGCTTCCATCCTAGCTTCTCCTTCTGCTCACTCCTACAGGGAACAGCATTAGGATGGCACTGCACTCTGCTGCCATAATAATGAAGATGTCACTAATTCACCATTTAGACTTCACTGCCTATAAAACAGGAGGAGGAAATGGGCTGTGAGCATGATAAGGAGCAAACTCTGGTTTGAACACAAATATACGTACGAGCTAGGGGTAGAAAGTGGAAATTAAAGATGATCAGCCGAAAGCATTTTTCCAGCCATCAGGCATTGTGGTGAATGTGCAGGATGGTTCCAGGACCATCAGCTTCAGGAACAGACCCTGATCCCCCAGAAGTCATCCAGAGTGGACACGTCTCTGATATTTCTGGGGTCCAAATTAAGTAAATTATTGTACTAAGTATTTATAGAAACACAGAATATCCCGAGTTAGAAGGTACCCACAAGGATCATTGAAGTCCAGCTCCTGGCCCTGCAACGGACAAACCCAAGAATTACAACCTGAGCCTAAGAGCTTTGTCCAAATTCTCCATGAACTCTGTCAGTCTTGGTTTCGTGACCACTTCCCTGGGGAGGCTCTTCCAGTGCCCAATCACCCTCTATGTGAGGAACCTTTTTCTAATATCCAACCTAAACTTCCCCTGACACAACTCCAGGCCATTCCCTTGGATCCTGTCACTGGTGATCAGAGATCAGAGATCAGAGCCTGCCCCTCCTCTTCCCCTTGCAAGGAAGTTGTAACTGCAGTGAGGTCTCCCCTCAGTCTCCTCTTCTCCAGGCTGAAAAAGGCAAGTGATCTCAGCCGTTCCTTGTATGGTTCCACCTCAAGACCCTTCACCATCCTCATGGCTCGTCTTTGGGTGCTCTTTAATAGCTTTATATCTTTCTTGTATTGTGGTGCTCAAAACTGCACAGAGTATAAGAAATATATTTCAGTCTTAGCCCATGCTTAAAGCCCTGGTTGAGCAAAGACATTTTCAAAAAATTCCCTATAACTTCCTAGACTTTTTCAGAGGACGTCAGTACTCCTCTTTGGGAAAGAGACAGATGCATAAGAATGATGATTCACAACAAAACCTGTTCAACCCTACCTCTGATGAGAGAGGGAGAAAGGGAGGGAGACAAAAGTCAGCTGTCAGGCCTTACTCTGGTCAAGCCTCAAGCTCAAATCTAGGAGAGATCAAAGAACTGGTTTTGAGTCTCTGTTGCAACTGATGTTAAACCGCCCCAATGGGAGGAAACTACTGCAGCAGAGAGGACTGAGAGCCACGTCTCTGTATATTCAGCAACCTCCAAGTTAGGATATTCTCTTGTAAAGTAGGAGGCACATATTAAAACTGTTGATCTCAGTTAAACAGAGATCTGGGTAGAGCTATGGCCGTAGGACTGCTGAAACCAAGCCCAAGCCCCCAACATCCATCCGCCTTGGATTCCGCAGCCAGACAGGGCTGTTGAGAGCTGGCCAGCACCCTGGGGTGCATGGAGTGGGAGGCCCTACTCTCTACCTCACCTTGGAGGTGTGATCTGAGAATAAAACACCTCTGCAAAACCCTCCAGTATTTCCTGAAGCTCCCTAGAACTTGCCAAATTTCCTCAAGATTTTCCGGGGATCCCAGATTCACCCAGGCTGTTCAAGCCTAGGAGTGTGAAATCTTATTTTCCAGTTCTTTGCTCAAATTTAATGAACCATCCCCTGTGTAACCTCCCTTGGAGAACATTTTGAAGCCCCATGTACTTCCCTCCCCCTCCACGGCCAACACAGCCAGCATCTGGCAGGAACCCCAGCGTTTATCTTTCCAAACTGGGTTGCAAGTACTCAGTTACGCTCCTCACTCACAAGTGACACTGTACCCTTCTTCTGGAGGAAAAGCCACCTGGAGAAGAGAGAGGTATAGCAAGGGCATCTATCCTGCTGCTTCTTCAGCTTGAAATTGCCAGAGAGCAATTTGAGCCCAATCTCAGCCACCAGTCAGGCTGAAGAGCCTCTGGGAGCCTCAACGAATCTGCCCCTAAAATAATGCTCCATTTCCCCCCTAAGTATTACTGACTGATTAAATGAACTCCAGCAAATAGCAGGTCTTTGCTGCTGTTGTTATTTTCTGTGTTACTGTTTTTTGGTTAAGATATACTTAGGGAAAACACTAGAGATCTCAATTAAGCAGCTGGGTGACTTATAAATATATATTTATGTTTGAAGCCTAAGTGGCCATTGGCTTCCCTACTGTTTTACTTAGCTAACAAAACAACTCTATCAAAGTAAGTATTATTCCAAAACCCAACTTCCTGCACAGAATGCTCCCATGTGCTCCATCAGTCTGCTTCTCTGATGAACTACATCGTTTCTTATAAACTGTCCATGGCCCATAAATTTCCAAGCATAAAGGCTATTACTGTGCTGTGCAAATCTGCTGAGAATTTTATCCTTATAACTTCATTTCATTCGAGTGCAAATGAGTTTGGTAAGAAAGTTGATCCGCAAACTTTCCCCCCCCACCCCCCTGGCTTCTGCATTTGAGCTTATTTTGATAAGTAACACTTAGTTGATTTAGACTTGAGGTGGGCTTTGTTTTGACTCATTTCAGTTGGACTCTGACTCAAATTGGCTTTCTTTAATAAATAAATGCTCAAATGTTCCTATCCTCTGAAGCTTAAAAACAAAATTCACAATAAACAATGGATGAAAACAGAACAAATGGGTGTTTGGGCCATCTACTAGATAAATATTGCAAAACTATTCTCTTTTGTGATCCAAAGAGAAGATTCCTGCACTTATTCACATATTGGGAGCAATAACTATAAGAATCTCTTTTCTTTTTCTGGACCAAGGCACAGGATGGTGGGAAACTGAGGAATTTTTTTTTTTTTTTTTGAGTGCATGCAGATGAAAACCTCTTATGAATGTTTTGCTCATTTTTAGCTCTCACAATTGCCTATTTACATTAGGACTCCTGTTGTCACATGGAGCAGACAGATCTTCAAACAAATTGTAGTCTCTCTCTGTCCACCAAGCAGAAAAATGACTGGATTTTGCCATCGGGTGCAGCACGAGGCTTGTGCTTTCCCTGGCTTAATTCCAATTTCCATAACAATACAAATTAGACTTGCTCAAGGCCATCAAAGAAGTGGGGGGGTGAGGGGGGAGAAGATGAAATAAGCCATAACTCTCATGACTTTCTTCCTCCAAGCCCCAAAAGCAGTCAATCACAAGCAATATGGGGAAAAAAAAAAAAAAAAAAAGAAATGTGCAGAGGGACGTTTTGATATCTTGATTCTGGAGACTTCTTGACTACCTTGTACTAATTTCATTATGCTCAATTTAAGGCCCTTTTTATTGATAGATACCCCAGGAAATATGACTTGGAAACAGTGTGCTACCTTGGGATATCACCAACCATTTGACATTGGGGAACTAAAACAAAAACAGATGTTTTAGGAAATAAGCAGCTTGAATATATCACACATAAACCAATTAAAACTTTCTGTAGCAAGTTGACATTTCCCATGAAGCAAGCAATGGGAGCAAACGCAAATCAGTTGGCTGTGAGCTACGGAGCAATTCCCAGCCACAGATTTTTTTTTTTATTATTATTATTTTTTTTATTTTATTTTCTTGAAAATGATGCCTGGGTTTAAAAAAAAGAAAGGTGTGATAAAGAAGCAGTCTCACCTTGTCACTCTCAAACCCAGAATCTGTCTTTTCACCTTCACACTTCCCATTCATTGCTCATTAAGCAAACAGCGAGATATTCCCACTATTGTTCGTGTCTTTGGCAGAGAATCTCCATGAGTTCAGGCCCAAGTGCACTCCAAAACAAGGCATGAAAATTGTTTCTGTTTGTTTCAGGTATTCAGTTAAAAATAGCTTGGGTCTTCTTAAGAATACAGGGGAAAATGGACAGTTTGGGGAGTTGTTTTCATATTTTAGGCTTTTAAAAATTTCATCCTGTATTGCCTTTTTTTTTCCCCCCAGTATAATTTGTTTTAAAATTCTATTTTGCAAAGCCAAGCAAAAACATCTAAGCACATGCTTAACTTTAAGCATTAAAAAGTCAATGGGATTTAAGCATGTGTTTAAAAGCAAACATATGCTTTAGAGCTCTGCTGAATAGGAATGGTTTATTGAATCAAGGCTATAGACAGGTTAATAAAATGGGTTAATATATGCAATCTGGAAACAAAAATTAAACAACATGTTTCTGGAATATTAGTGTTATAAGCATTGCCTTGTTCTAGTTCAATTCCCTAAATTACTATTGGATTTGTAATGTCCTTGACACTGTCTCTCTCTCATTTCTTGAAGAAATGCAGATTATTGTACTAGATTATAATCAGCTGGCTAACGTACAGCTTCAAGTTTATGATTTTATCCAGAGCAATTCTGAACAAAACAATCTTACTTCAAAAGGAGTTTATTCACCAAAATTCATTTCCAAAGAAAATCTGCCAAATCTTTTCCACCGACACATAGCCCTAATTCCCTCTGTATAAATATTCATGTGCTGTAGAATAAGACGTAGAAAACATTGTTATTTTTCAATATTTACTCTAAAACTAGTTCCACAAAGGTGCTTATTGTATGACAAAAGATAAGAGTTTACACTCCCATCAAAGGTTGCTTTTAAATAGATCATAAAATCCATTGTGAATATTTAAGCCAAGAGTGATAACTCGGTGTCATATTCTCACACAGTATAACGTAGTAACACTTTGCATTTTGACATCTGCCCAGACAGATGTTTAGAACCAAGTTCCTCAGATTCTTTTTTCCTTTTTAATTTTCTTTTTTTTTCCTTTTCTTTTTTTTTTTTTTTTTTTAATTGCATGGAAAAAAATCTGGGAATCATCTTTTATATCGAAGCTACTTAGTACAATTCAACTGTCAACAGATTAATTAATTTAAATGTAGGCTTACTGCAGAAGCCAAAACCTCACATGAGCCTTCCACAAAAAAATGGGGAAAAAAGAATAGTCTCCCAAAATGTAGTCAGCAACATCCTGACCTCAAGAAAGCTATACATTTATAGATGGGTAGGATGTAAGGTTTCCCATGTACACAATCTATAAGATGCACACAGAGTAAATGTCTAAAATCCCACAATTTACCTTTCTGCTGCTATCCCACCATCTTTAGAACAGACAACCCCAGCACCAACAGTCAGCAGACATTTTCCCACTCTATTCCTTCAGAAGGGCTACATTAATTAGCAGTTACTAATTATTTTGCCCATAGCAACACTACTGATAACTATCAAGGCATATATTTACTTAGAGTAGTTGCAGAGGGATCTTTCTTTTTAACTCCACATCTTGTGATTTCTGGGGTTTAGATCCACGTTGAAACCAGCTCATGACCACACACTGACTGCCAAATTCATTGTAATGTGGAGCATGTTTCAGGGATAGTCCTTTAAACATAGTTAGCTGGATTTTTTAAGGGTTTGCTGGTTGGTTTATTTATTATGAAGATTTGTCAGGCAGCACAGTTAAGTTAATCAGTAACCAATAAAAGATTTAAGTTCAGAGATATAAACGGGTTGATTTATTGCTCACAAAGGTTTTTGGCTTCTCAATGGGAACCCATGAAAACATGTTGCTATGGTTACTTTGGAAACCAATACCTTTGTATACCCCACTAATATATAGGAATTTGAGAGAAGAACCTATGGCTCCCAGGGACCTACACACAACTTTATTTTTTATTATTATTTTTTAATATTTTACCTTTTTTTTGCTATGCAAATATGTAAATAAAATATATTAAAAGGTTTTTTGTTTTGAAATCTCCGTGCCATCTCCAAGTTTTGCTGACACCAAGACAGTCAGAGCACTTGGCATGTGCCACGCCAGTGGTTTATCATTTTTGCAATCTTCACCAAAAATCAACCTGACTGCATCATTCCAAAACCAAAGGTGCCACAGCCAAAGGGTACTCGTATCAGATGTGTTGTTGCATTGCAATCTTCTTCAGCATGTAAACCCCAAAGAAGAAAATCACAATGTCAAGTATAGCTAAAATCGAATATAAGCTGTCTTGATGGATTTGGGGGGCGGGGGTTGGGGGGGCAGGAAGGAGGAGAGGTTTGTTGTTTGGTTTTCAGTTTTTCTTTATCATACTGAACACATTAACCAACCCCACTTTGTGGCTATTCTGGTAACCATGGTGCAAGTTTTCTTCCTCTAACCTTGGTCATGATCAGCTCTAGGCTGAGAGTGCAGTTTAACACCTGCATGGGCTGGCTGAAATACGCACTGCATATGATTTCCCAAAGGGACTATGTGACTGGGGTCCCAGGGTCCAACAGAGCCCCAGCCAAGATCTCAAAAGACACTGTGGGCTCCATAGCCTTACTGCTGTATTTTTGTGGGTCATTTTTGGGCACCTGAATTTATGCTTAGGTGTTAAGACCTTGTTGGTGCTTAGGGCCAGGACCAAAACGGGACCATAAGCACCCCTGTCCATCCTGTGTATACCACTCAGGCCATCGATGCTTCATTACCACAAAAATCACCCTACTTTCCCTCCAAAAACACGTCTCCTGAGCCAGTTAAACACTTGGCCCAAATTTAACCAAACTCACACTCAGGTTTCTAACAAAAGTACAGGCTCTGCCTTCCAGCCCCTGACAAGGCTTCAGTGGAGGTGGGGCTGGACCAGTCACACTGCTCTGGATTCAGCCTACAAAACCACTAACAGTGTCACCCAGCATATAGATTATCAAATAAATTATGGTCAAGTGTGACTTGTGAGGCTAAAGGTACTCTCTATCAAGGTGTTCTGATGACATCATCATAAACCCAGAGGGCAAAGCTCAGCTAGTTTATGATGTCACCAGAAGGCTTCTCCAGGTTGCTGCCATAGTTCATGGTCATTATTTTCTGTAACAGGAGGAGCTTATGCACCTACATCCCAACAAGGCTCTGATCCACATTAGCCTTCTGTTCATGTATATATTTAAGTATAAATAGATTTTTTTCTTATTTTGCATATACACATATCACATATTTATAAAGTGTATACACTTTTCACAGATATATAAATAAAATTTGCATATATTGTTCTCATGTCATTTTGGGGTGTAGAGAGGTATATAGGAATTATGTATGTGATAATTTTCTTTTTTTATATAGATATGTGTATATATATGTGTGTATATATATGTATAAATATATTTGATATATTTGTATATATATATATATGTATATGTATGTAACCTATTCTCAGCCAGTGTTTACTAGCAAGACATAAGCAAGTATCCCAAGCTGGAAGAAGGGCTGCAGGAGGGCAATGGATCTGGCCACTTCCCTGGGGAGCTGGAGCCCATACAGGATGGATGCTTGTTCTCTTTTTCATATTTTTTTATCGTTACTAAATAGTTTGCAGAGGAGGCGCAGCTAGAAAGGATTTTCTAACCACTACAATCACTGGAGCTGGCAGCAGCCACGAGCCATTGATCTCTGAGGGATGCTGCATTTCCTCTACAAAATGGGCGTGCAAAGGCTGGTGCCTACCTGAAACAGGGCAAACAACCCTGAGGTAGAAAATACAGACAGGGAATAAAACAGGTGGTAAACGAGCTGAAAATTAAATCTCTGCCCTTGTCTCCTCTGTGGATTTAAAGGTGAGGATCCCCCACCCTGGACCGTGTACCCAGCCCCTTCCTGGGGAATGAGGCTCACATTTATTTTAGAGACAGGCAGGCAGGAAAGCTACATCATCTGGTGGCCTTGGCACAACCAAAGCAGTACACCACAGCTGGATAGCTGATCTGTGTCTTTCGCCTCACTGAGAGGCCCTACCACATGCTATGAAATGCTTTAATGTCCCCTTAACATGCTGTATAAATAATTTCCCTATCCATTCAGTGGTGCTCACATGTGGTCCTTTGAAAGAGTTAAGTAAAAATTACAGGACCAATATATCTTTGAGATGAAACAATGACATTTATAGGTCATTGTAATCCATTCATTAATTAGTTTTATTCCCAGAATTCCGTATGATCCATATGATGCCTTCTAAGTGCTAAATTTGGCAGACAAAACTGTGATTTAATAAATAGATAAGTTTTAAAACCGCACTTGAAAGAAGTTTCTTCATATTTGAGCTACCTCAAAAAGGGCAGGTAAATAAACTTGCATGCCCTAAGCAGTCTACAGAGTCCTTTTTGGCAGGCAAACAAAGAGTGAAAGGGGGCAGCCCCTCAGTGTCCAGCTTTCACCACAAAACCCAGCCATGCACCGTAAGGGATGAGAGATGCTCCCCCCAGTTCTGCAGCTGGGGTGCGATGCACTTGTACCTCCTTACCTTTGGGAAGGATGGGAATGGGGCTGCAACATGCCATGCAGAAAGGCATGGGATGAGGAGGGGCAGAGCAGAGTCATGGGTGACACTTCCCTCCACTCCCTGGGAGACAAAGGCAGGAGGAAAGGCAGTCGCTGCACTAGTAGGATGCAGGGCCAGTGCATCTTTTCTCACAAGAGAAATTATGTGACAAAGGTAAAGGATGGATTGCACCAGGACTTGCTTTTTTCCACACCTCCAGCCACATCCCTCATCCCCAGCCACATCCCCTCTCCCCATCCCACCTCAGTGTCAGTGTCTGTGCCTGTGTTCAGTGATCGGCCCGGTTTTGATATTTTACAGAGCTCCTCAATGCAAGCAAAAAGAGAAGGAGGCCTTTCAACTGGCAGCAATTACCTATTTCACCATTAAGAGGACTGTTCTATTAGTGATACAAGAGCCCTGATGTGACACTCTCCAATTAACAGCAAGGCATGCATAAATCCCACCAGGCAACAATGGCAATAAATTAATGGTGTTTTTCCCTTCATAGGAGTAGCTTACTAGTCCTACTGCAGATGGGGTGTAGGTACTAAGGAGACATCTGATCAGCCCACCTGTGTCACCTCAAAAAACCTTTACAACTTCTTTACACACCTAAAGCACAGTTTCACAATTCAA
Source organism: Myiozetetes cayanensis (assembly GCF_022539395.1). Lineage (NCBI taxonomy): Eukaryota > Metazoa > Chordata > Aves > Passeriformes > Tyrannidae > Myiozetetes > Myiozetetes cayanensis. Next base: position 6,658,442 of record NW_026087411.1, on the reverse strand, counting down.
AGATCGTTACTCCTATAAAACCGATAGGAAAGCTGCAACTCAATTGGGCCAAACAACACCCTAAAAAAGAGAGGTTTCAAGGTAGCACTTCCTTTTCAAAGTGCACAGTTCCTTGTTTCTGCATCCTGTAGCAAATCCATTTGTTTATCAGCCTGGATTACAGGCTGAAGCACAGTCTGTATGGAAACCAATGTAAGGGTATTTCTTTTCCCTAATGTGAAATTATCCACTCTTGGATAATCTGTTAATAATAATCCTCATTAAATTCCTTAAATGTTTGTGTAGAGAAACAGGAAAAAAGACAGGTAGGACTCCCTGAAGCAGCTCATCAGGAAATGAGATAAACAGGTCTGGATCACTCAAGAGTAGAAGGACAAAGAATTGTTGTTAAGTAGTATAGATCCATCAAGAGCCAATCATGGTATAAAATTCAGAGGTTTATGTTGAACCATCAGTAACACTGGTGGGTTTTGTGAGCACCTTAGTGGGACTTTCTACTTTCCAATAAGGAGAAACAAGAGCATCAAAGTAAATGCTCCATTAATAGTAGAACAGCTCAGCTGGAAAGCCAGTCCCAATATTTTCCATACGTTTAAAGATTTTCCTTGCAATTTTTTTACAGCATCCCTGCAACCCAACACATTTCATGATCAGTTGAGTCTCTGTGTGTGCGTGCACAGAGGTGTACTGGGAAAAAAATGATGAACTCTCCCTCCTCTGTAGAAATGCACATGCACAACTTGATGCTACAAACAAAAGAATGAAATGCTGGCTGATTTGGAGCCTGATTCACCTTGCCAAATTAAAATTAAAAAGGGCCATATCCTCAGTTAATGTAATCTGTCTCTGAAGCCAATGAAACTGGTCCAGTTTAGATCCCCTTGAAGTATTCAACCCAGAAATCTGGAAGATTGCAGCATGTGATGAGATAGCTTGGTGAGATTGTTGAGCACTGATGGGACACCTGGATACCTCAATTTCATCGGAAAACAGGTTGGAAAGTGAATATCCAAGCAGTCACCATAAGGAGGAAGAAAACTGTCTTCTGTTCTCCTACTTGAATGCCCTTCATGCCATGGATGTCTTGCCTCATCGGGAGAGAAGAAAAGTGGTGCTGCCACTTAAATGAAGGGGGGGTTGTGTGGTAGGGGAGAAGAGGGAAAATACTATTTGAACCATCATTTCAAAAGCAGGAATTTGACAAAACCATGGTCTGAAGTGGCTATCCCTGGGAGAGGTACTGTCATATTAGGTAAGAAGATAACAAGTACTGGCAAAATACAGGGTTAGCCTGTGCTCCTTCTCGGTTTCAGAATTATTGCTTATATTTCTACTTTCTTAACAAATTATTCCATTGACACTACAAAGCAAAGGGCTGAGAGTGAAGGATAATACACAAGAGAGCCTCTAGGCTGTTACTTTGGATTATAAGTATCTAATTTCAGTCATTTAAAGTAAATTCAGTTTTGTCAAAGACTCCAGTCCAACCTATAAAACTCGGGTCTGGTGAGCATGACAGCATGCCTTGGAGGAACAGGGCTTCAAGAGAGAAAACAAACAGCTCCATTCACCTCCTTCAAAGGCCTTATTTCATCTAACCATGGTGTTATTACCAACCTTCTTTGATTATGTGTACTGCAAGAGCACGAGTAGTTTCAGTTACAAGTTGTTTCTTACACATCCCATCATTCTGTGTGGGTTTTTACACCCCCAGTAGAGAAACTTCCATAGCTGAGCGCAACAGAGCAGCCAAGGATGAGAAAGAGAGGGAAGTATTAAGCAAGTAATTTTTGGAAAGCATGTCTTATGTATTATTGGAACTATGTTCCATTTGTATTTGCACATAACTAGCACGCAGCCACTATGTGCCACTAGAACAAAACAAGTCCAGCTCTCCTCTGCGCTGGGGTAATTGGAGGTTACCCCTTTATTTCAGGGGGCCACTTTAAATTTCCTACTGAATTTGTCCCCGAACAGCAATAAACGTCCATCTCTAGACCCTGGATGGCAATCAACATACAGATTCCCTGATTTTTAGCTGCAGAAAGTGCAGTCTTGATTGAGTCCCCTTTTATTTAAGGATTGTAGGCCTTGGAGAGCTTTAATAAATCAGAAATTTCTGGACCCTGAATCGCACACTTCATCCTCCCATACACTTGTAAGGTCAGCCTGTTTTAGAAAGGAAATCTTTCACCGAGTTCCTCTTTGCCCTGGTCTAAGAAGAATTCCCCAAGCCACAATTTGAAGCGCACATTGAAAAACTTAAGGCTGCACATTCATTGCTTCTCAAACTGGGACTTAGAGCTAAGTCAAGGGCTTCTCCACCTAGAGAATATGAAGAGCAAGGTCAGAGTCCTTCCCTAGTAAGCTCAGCTCAGCTGACCTGTATTTCAAAGTATTTCAACACTCTGGGTTTTGCAGGGGAGAAAAATATTGCTTAATAACACTGAATAATGACATGCTTAACGCTGGCATGAAACTTATAAAGATAGTTTCAAGAAGTAAAAAGCAAGGGAATTTATTATTATTATTTTATTGCAGTTATTGTTGCTGTTGCCATTGTTGTTGAAGGGCTTTTCTAATTATAACAACTAAATAGTATTTAATGTTAAAGGTTGGCAAAGAATGACAAACTCCTCAGTCAACAAATCCTAAACATCTGTGTGCTAAAAGCTTGAACTCCCCTTTCTCAGATGATAACACCGCTTAGTAACATGGACTTGAATTTTGGAGGCCTCCAAAATGGAGCACACATTTAGATGTATAACGAGAATTTCCATAGTCAGATAGACTAAAATACATAAATATATCTCTGTATACTCAGATATAAAATTTACACTGTGCGTCAGCCACGTGTTTGAAACTTTATAAAGCAGAAGCCATGGTGGTTTTAATCAAGAAATGCACTAAAAATCACTGATTATCAGGCTCACTATTTGCCTAGGGGCTAGTATGGCTGAGAGTAAGCAGGCAGGTGGGGCAGGCTGCAGTGATGTTAAGACCATAAAAAGTGCATTTGAGGTATATTGGGGTCACGTCCATTACAGGGCTGCAGCCTGCACCACCGAGGAGGTGCTTTTATGGCTCGTCCCCCCAGTCTCACCTGCCTGGCCAGAGCCTCTCTGAGGGAAAAGTTTGTTAGGGCTGATGGGGCTGTGCCTGGTCCTCTTTGGTCAGAGGTGAGCAGATGCATCACTTGGCCAGTGATGAGGGCCAAGGACCTTTTTCTGTGCTAATACAAAAGGTCTACATGACTACAGGTCTCCCTGCTTGGATGCAAAGAAAGACCTGCTGAAAAATAACATAAATTAATAAATAAGCAGTTATTTCTCACTCTGCCTCAGCTTTTTCACTGCAAGTGTTTCTCAGCCCTTATGCTGGGAAAAACAAGGTGTCTCTCCCAAGGGAAGGCAAGAGCACCCAGCTGCAGGGTGCTGTCAAGCTGCCCCAGCACACAGAGCCAATACTTCCCAGTTACAGCCCAGTGCCCAAGTGTTGCAGTTCTCTTCTTTATTCTGTGTCAATTTTCTCCTCCCCACCACCCCCAGAGGAGACCCCATAGGGCTGTGACCACTCTATCACTGGCAGAAGAGGTGAGCCCACAGCGTGAGAACCTTTTGCCAAAGAAGGAGCCAACTCTCCAGCACTCACGTTATATAAACAAGATAAGACGCCTTCCAGCCCAGCCCCTGGGCCTTGTGGCTGGGGCAGGGGGAAGGAAGCTGGGAGGGGAGCCACAGCCCAGCAGGTCCCTGCCAGGCTTGGGAACAGGGAGGTTAAAAGGGCTCTCTCTTCCTCTCCAGGACAAAGATCTCCACCTCAGCTGTTGCAGCAACCTGTTCAGACAATGTCTCTACAGAAGACCGCATCTCAGGACCTCAAGCTGCCACATCCATAGGTGCGGAGGGACTTTCCTCTGCTCCAAAATGTGTTGTGGCTATCTGCTATTTCCTGGTGTAAACAACAAGCTGCTTGCTGAACATTCTCCCATCTCAGCAGGCTCAATGCTTGGTGGCTCCTCTAGCAATGACGCCTACACCAGCCCCGTGGCTCTGCTTGGCAGAGAGGTTTGGTAAAGCACTGTAGCTCTGTCCCTGCGTGGTATATCTGGTAGGAGACATATGGCAGTGGTAGAAAAAGGCCATTCCCCTATCATGAGTCTGAACTGCACATTTTGGTCACTCCCTGTCCACCATCCCAAAGCTGAGCTAAAGACCACCACCAGCAGCTGCCTGAGCTGGCCAGCCGAGGAGAGGAGATCCAGGATGGCACCCTCCACTCAATCAGCACGGTGGCACCAAAGAAGAGGTCAATCTGCTCTCAAGACAGGTTCAACAGAGATGCCAGGACATATGCTAAATGGACCAGATCCCCTTACCTCTCAATTTGGACTCATATCTCATTCTAATACAGTGTAAACACCAATTCAGGGGGAGAGCTGGTCAGATTTTGGCAAAAATCCCACAACAGCCTATTGAAATGCAGGTTCTGGCTCAGATTCAGTGGTCAGACAACTCCTCAAACTCAGCAGAAAGCTAAATCTTGGTCCAAATATGCACTCAGCCCCCTCAGCATCTCTCTAATTACTGCCGAGTAATTACTGTGCAAGTAACAATCTGCTAACAAGTTCCAATAAAGAAAACATTTTGTAAGAGGAGGAGGTAGCAGGAGGACTAATTTGCCAGGTAGGAGGTTTTAATGCCATCAGGGTAGATGTTGCTGATCCCTTCGTTAACAAGGCCTGCTTGTAATTTTGCTCTGGGCAAAAGGATTTTAAGATAGGTGAAGGGGGAAAAAAAAAAAATGGAACCAATCCAGCCAGAAAAGAGAATTTAGGTGATGTTTTCAGTTTCTGCTGCAGTCTGAGTTGGGTAGGGCTTACTCCCATGCTAGGACCCAAGGCTGTGTGGGAGCTCTACCAGGACAGCCTCATTGCCATGCATCACCAAAAAAAAACCCGTGGGAATCAGCTGGGAACGGAAGTGGAAGTCCCACTCAAAAGGTCTGTGAGAGCAACATTTTAGGGAAAAAAACAGCCCAGCTGTTTCATCACCTTCTTGATGCTCCCAGCAGCCAGTGCTGTCAACTCAAACCATGGGCAGCAACTCATCCCAAAAAGTCAAAAAAGAAAACTACAAAGCACCTTCCATCAGTGGGGAAACTGAGGCACCCATCGGGCAGTAACACCCAGCCCTGGCTCTGCATCACCCCAAGGTGTCCTTGGAAGCTGAAATCCCCTTGGTTTTCTGTTCAACTTGTGGTTGGACACATTAGGTACCCTACAAGAGTAAGGTGGCTACATAGGGCTGAGTGATGATTAGCACATCAAAAGACATTGAAAAGGCAAGTATTTTGTTAATTTACTCTGGTAAAAGACAGTGACAAACTGTGGCAGTTTTGTCCTTTATCTCCATTCAGGACACCAGTGGAGGGGGAAAAGGGGTTTTGTGGGGGTTTTTTTGAACACAGGAGGCTTTGCAAGGGATTTCCCAGGCTTGGGAAAAAGCCTTTGGCTGAATTTTGTTTCTTGTGTTGCAACAGTTATCAGGACCCAAACAGGAGGTGGCTTAATCCACCATTGTTAGATGCTGGTCAATGCCAGGGATCATTGCACCTGCCTACACATGTTGCCCTTGTGCTGTCACCAGCAAATGCCTGAGCATTCCAGCAGTAAACTGATTTTATAGCTCTAAAAGGCACTAGAGCTTCTCTGAGTACTTGACTCATGTTGGGCCTTACAACCTTTTTCATTCCCAAAAATTAAACTCCTAGGGTTGCAATCCCCATCTGAGCCTTGTTCTCCTCCACACCCTTCCCATATGTACGTTTGCCCAAGTACTACTCACTTTGATCTCTGCACAACATGGATGTGGTTCAGGAAAAGTTATCAGGTGAGTCACCGGGCTGGGATCCTCTGGCAGCTCATCCTCCTCCAGGTAGGCTGAGAAGCAAGAGGAACAAAAGCTGCTCCTGTGGTTAAAGTAGATTATCCCTTGAGGGGCAAACCCCTTTATTGCTGCAGAGTCCTTAGCATCTTCAGCTGGGTTTGCCAGAAATGCCAAGCTGAGACTCAGCTGTTTGGCCTCTGCATTAAAGAGCAAGTCTGGAAATTAATTTGAGGGTTTAAGCTATATATAAACCTATGCAGTATGGTAGATATCAAAGAGCAGTATTGTTGCCTAAAAATTTGCTTTTCCAAGCTAGACACAATAATTGGGGAGTGGGAGTGACAACCCAAACCTTGTCTTGAACTGCCAGCTGGTGAATTCCCTGCAGGAGGTATCTATCTTTTCCTCCTGGAGAAGGAAACATCCCCCACATACCTGAATAGTCAGAACAGCAGCAGAAGCAGACCTGAATCCAGACTGAAAGAAGATTAATTTCTGCTTCTCAAGTGGAGGCTGGAGTTAACAAAACAGTTTAAACTTCGGTTCCTGATAACTTTTATTCTTCTTTCTACACAAATACATCTATTTTCTCCAGCCACCAGTTCTGCAAACAACTGCTTGGGCGACTAGTCCATTAATACATGAGGTTTAACAACTCTACCTTCACACCTTAGGAATTGCCGTTATCAAAAGGGCACAGTCGCTGACAGAAGTTACAGCTCACACAGCATCTCAACATCTGTTAGTGTTGCTAAAGCTAGATCCATTCCTACCTTTGCAAATGTTAAAGGCACTGGATTTACTTTTGTGAACTAGATCTGAGACAGTAGGTAAAATATATTTAAATTTATAGTCACTCACATTGAACGTCACGTACAGATATGCAGGACCTACATCTTCACAGTCTGGTTCTACCCTGGCAAACATGGGAAAAAAATTGGCTCCAGTGATTATGTATTACCTAGAAATTAAAATAGATTGAGTAGACCATAATAAATACATGCCAGAAAAAATAAAAAGAATGTGTGGGAATGCCTATACTTTATCTTAACATTTCTTAGTAAAATAACTTCCTTATGGTGTAATCAAAAATGGAGAGCCAGCACCTAACTAAATTAAGTGCCACAAAAGTTAATAATGGTTAAAATTACCATTCAATTTATTTTTGCATTGGATGATCTTCAAAGCTGCAGTTTGAGAATTGCTGAAACCTTTTAGGCATTTGTTTCTCGAATCAGAATACTTCAGAGATGCAAACATTAACTTGAATTTTAACATCTAAAAATCCTTAGTGAAAGGAAATAGATTTTTTATTTTAAGAAGAAAAAAAAAGCAAAAAAGGAAAAGAAAAACTTTAAAAGTTCCCCTGATAGTTACAGATGGTTTAATCTTTGGAACCTATTATGTGTTCATTTTCCCTTCAGCATTAATTATACATAATTACCACCACTTTACCCATACCCTTTCAAAAACGAAATCTGTTTACATTTTTCGCATATGTTATATAAACGCAAGATTTTTTAACGCAGGTTTCTGTGGGGTTTGTTGGTTTGGTTTTTTTGGTTTTTTTCCCCAGAAACGAGGCTTCTATTTACCCTCTTGAAGGGGCAAGGGGAGCCAGTGAGTGCGCGGGCAAGCCGGGTTTTATTTAAAGTTCCTTTAATATAGCTTAATTACTTTTAAACTCTGGAAGCAATCAGGTTATCACCCTTTGAAGTGCCACGGACGGGTCGCCGTGCTGAGAGGAGAAGAGGCGGCTGCTTGCGCGGCGCGCAGGGGCCGGCGCAGCGCGGGGAGAGATGCGCTTGGCCGCGGCTGGCGGAGGCGGGAGCTGCCCGTCCCTGCGGGGACAGCGAAGGCTTGGAGGCTGGGGATACGATAGCCCGCGTTCCGCTGGAAAAAAAAAAAAAAAAAAAAAAAAAAAAAAAAAGGGAGGTTCTGGTTAAGGCTGAGAAGCAGCGTGATGCTGTAAAAGATTGAGGAGGATTGTTCGCACTTTTCAACCTTATAATTTCGCCCTGCGCTCTAACCACGAAATTGCACGGCTCTATTCCTTTTTTTTTTTTTTTTTTTCCCCTTCTCGGTCTTTTTCCCTTCTCCCGCCAGTCGCAGAATCGCTGTCAGGTGGCTTTTTTCCCGGCCATGCAGGGATCAAAGCGCTCGGGAGTAGAAGCGTCCATTGTGGGGCTGACACACGATCGCCCTGGGCAGGGGAGCGGGGGCAGCAGCGGGTGCGGGGCACCGGGCCCGCTCCCCCCGGGCGCTTCCCCCTCTCAAGTGGCGTTTCCCCATGGGCTTGAGGGGGGCGTTATTTTCTTTTTTTTTTCCTTTTTTTTTTTTTTTTTTCCTCTGTCCCCCCTCCTCTCCCCTTCCCCCGTGGGGAGGTTTACTCCCCAGTCGTTTCATCTCGGTGCTCTTCTCTGCGGGTGCTCCGGAGAAGGGGAAAGCAAAGGGAGGGGGCACCCCGCTTATCCCCCGACCCCAAACCCTCTGCGCCCGGCAGCAACTTCATTATTTGCATGTCATGTTTATAACCTGGTGGAAACCAAGACTGATATTTGTGGTTGGGAGAAGATGACTTTCACCTCTCCGGATCACTCTCTTAAATAAAAAAGAATTGACCAGCTATGGGCGTAAGCATTTATCTTGAGTTTGCGGTCATTATCTTTATTATATTGCCTCTGCAATAAATAAATCTAGTAGTTACTACCCCACAATAAAACTGTAGTATATGGGACACCTTACTATTACTTTCTTAACAATCTGCCATCTCCTCACCTCTAAATCTTTCCTGTCTGCCCGGCCCGCTCAGGTCGCTCCCCGCCCGCAGGTGCGGAGTCTCCGCGCGTCGCTGCCTCCGCTCCTCCCGCCCTGCCCGCTCCTTTCCCCTTTTCCCGATGATTCCTCCCCAGAGAGTTGCCTCTCGGCCCCCCGCAGGTGCCAGCCGGGTGGGAAGCCCCGGGGGGTGGGTGTCCCCTGGGCGGGTGTCCCTCCCTCGGCATCCCCTCGGGGGGATATCCCCGGGACGGGTGTCCCTTTACAGGCATCGGTGTTCCCCTGTGGTCATCACCCCCACACCGGGTGGGTCTTCCCCGTGGGCAGCCCCCAGGAGGGTGTCTCTCGTGGGCAATCCCGCCTGAGCACCCACTCTCCCGTGGCGAGCATTCCAGGCAGGTGGGACCCCCCCTTTTGGGGATCATTACACCGCCACCCCCCCTTACCCACTCCCCCCGACTTTCTACCCTCCACCCCGGCCCATGGGGTAGAGGCAAGGGGGAACCCACGGGGTTGCTCCTCTTTTCTCGTGGGCTGCACCCTGACCACCCCCTTTCTTGTTGTTTAGGGGTTTTTGGGGGGTTGGGTTTTTTTTTGTTTTTTTTTTTTTTTGGCGAGGGGGGTACACGAGGAACAGCCCCAAAACTAAGGCTCAGCAGCGAAGGGAAGCGCTGCCGCTGCTTCACAGAGCCTTCACCTCCGCTCCCTTCCTCCCGCTGCCTCTCTGGTTGCTTTCCTCCCCACACACACACTCCGTAGGTAAATGTCCACGCAATAATATTTATTTACAGTCAGGATCCTGCGCGTATGTTTCTTTTAATTGTATTTTACCAGGGTGATTCCTTCTTGCTTTTAAAAACAAGCGGCTTGGAAAAATATTCCCATTTGGGGCAGCAGCAAAGGAGAGGAAAAGGGGGGTGGGAGCATTTTTATTTATACCTTTGACATTTAAAAGAGCATAATTAATTTGTCCTGCTTGCATTAACATTGTTGAGGAAGGTTTCAGAAAGCAAACCAGCAAAGGGAAGGGGGGAGGAAAAATAGAAGCTCGCCTAGAAAGCTTAGGATTTTTTTTCCCTCTTTCAGATGTGTAATCAATCATTCGAGTAGGAGGCAGCAAAATTGTAAAGATTCGATAGATTAAAATGCAAATGAAAGGTAGAAAAAGAAACATTAACATGGCAATCAAAGATTTAATAATCGTAAATCACGGTGGGGTTTTTTTGTTGCAGCTGCAGTTTGTGTGTTTTTTATGTTTTAATCATGTTCGTTCTATAAATAAATAATTTCTGAAACGAGACTAATTTTTCACTATTTTAACCGTGGGCTATGGCACTAAATATTTTTTTTTTAAGTATGGAACTCCAGATTGCAAACTATCAGACCAGAAAAGGAGGAAAATACAGCTAAGTTGGATTAGTTCACATTTGAAATTTCAAGTGCAATGTCTTCGCACTGCCGACTGCTTACCTTTCCAATTGAAATCCTTATAAAGTTTATTTGGAATCATAAATGTTTATGTGAAAGCAGACAACCGGCGTTTCTTTACAAGGCTAACGGTAGCACCAGCCCTCATTCCTGGAGGAAATATGGAAAAATATATTTACGTATATGTGTTCTTTTCCCTATATATATATACAGGGGAAAGAACAATAACAGTTAGGCTGTATTACGTTCAAACTAAAGCGTAGTTAAATTTCCAAGGGAAGATTGAAGAGGGGGGAACCTGGCGAGAGGGGTGATCAATGAGGGGAAGGACGAGACGGAGAGGTTTGCTCTCCCCTCGGTTTAGCGCTACTCCTGAAAGGGAGGCTCCGGGGCTGCCTAGGGTGGCTGTGAGAAACTCAGCATCCTTCTGTCCCGGCTCACACGGGCTCGGCTTTGGTCCCCCCAAGTCCCGGGTTATGGGGTGCACTGGCTCATCCTCTGGGAAAGTGGCTGGAAAATAATTCTTTTAACTTTCGGAGGCAGCGGATGGAGTTCATTTTGTGCTGCGAGGAGGGGGCAAAAGGAGTTAATCTTTACTTCGTTGGTAATCCTTATAGAGCCGAGGGAGAGAGAAGGAAAAGGGGGGAAAAAGAAACCCCATGGGCTCCTCCGGTTTGGGGGCTTTCCGCAGCGCTGCCCTCTCTATAGAGCGCTCGGCGAAAAGAAACCGGTAAAAAAACCCAACTAAACCCCAACTAAATGGGGGAAACGAGTCGCGTTCCTGTGCCCTCCTCCTCCTCCTTGCCGAGGGGCCCAGCCCTGTCCTGTGCCCCCTCCCCAGGTTCCCCGGTGTCTCCGGCAGCGCTCCCCGCCGCCGGACCTTCCCCCGGGGCGGCCGCCGCTCCGCGCCGCGGGGCCCCGCGGATCCCCCGCGGCCGAGGGGATGCTACGGGGAAGGGTCCCCCACTCCCAGAGGAGCCCCCACCGCAGCACCCCCGCAGCACCGCCGCCCTCCAGGCAGGTACAGGCAAAACTCTTTAGGATTGGGGGGCGGAATTCACCGCATCTGTGTTGGGTTTGTTTGGTTTTTTTTTTTTTTTTTTTTTTTTTTTTTTCTTTTTTCCCCCTCCCTCAGTCCCTGTCCCCAAATTGGGGGATCCCAGCAGGACGGCCCCTCCGGGAGCTGCCCTGGCCCTGCCCGCCGGCTGCCGGGGCCGCGCTCCGGGCGGTGCCCGGGACTTGTTGTCTGCCAGGCGGGGAGCGGGGCCGGGGGGGTCCGGGGCCGGGAGGGTCCGGGGGGGCCGCGCCGCCTCCCGCAGCCCCTGACCCCGGCATGCACGGCGCGGCTCCATTGATCATCCCGGCCCGCCACCCCCTCCCTTTATGAGATAATGCAATTACAAACATCAATAAGGAGCTGCGAGGGGAATCATTATGCGGTGACAGTGATAAATGACGGTGCAGAAATAGCATGCTTTTTTTTTTTTTTCCTCCCTAACAATCCAGGGGCTTTGGGGGCTGAGCACAGTCACCAAGGTAACAGATGACATCCAAAATGGCACCAAAGGAAAAAAAATGAACAGTCTTTCTTTCGCCTTTCACTCTTTTCGCCCTGCTCTTCCAAAAGAGTTAGTTGGGGCTTTGGAAGCAGCTGCCACACAGGCATGCGGGTATTTCCACACGCATTAAAGGGACGGCGAAGGTTTGCTGGCTGTCACACAAAAAGCACCAGCCCGGCCCGGAGCTGAGCAGCCACCTCCAGGCGGCACCGGGAGCGCCCACCCACCCCACCCGCGATCGCCCCCACGCCGCCCGCCCCTGCCCGCGGCCGGGGACAGCCACCTCCTCCTGGCCCTCGGGAAGCGTTCCTTCGCTTTTATATGGACATAAATATATAATTATACATATACTTGTATCATCCCGACTGGCACAAGCAAGGTCAGGGAAGTGGGGAAATGCTCTCCTGTTTTCCACGCAGGTTCAGGACGCGGGGACCGGCACCCCGGGTAGCGGGGGAACTTCGCGCCCAGCAGAGCCGGGGGTGGAAATATTCACCGCGTGGCCGAAAAGTGCCGCTTCTGAGCCCAAAAGTACCTGTGGCTGGTGGAGGCACGGCAGGGCAGGCACCCCAACCCCCCGCCTCCCGCTAGTCCCTCCGCCTGGAGGGCGGCTCGGTCCTCCTGGCTGGAATTTGTTGTCCCCTCGCAAAAAATCCTCGTGGGGTGCGGGTGTCCAGCCCAGACACAGAGCAGGCCCCGTGCACATACCGAGCTGAGGGGTCTGGCCCCTCGTCCGCTCCTGGAGGGGAAGGTGTTGGGTCCGTGGGACACTGCGCCCGGGGGTGCGGGACGGCCCAGAGTGGGGGGGTGGTTTTGGGAGAAGAAGAGAAGGGGGGCGTGGGAAATGGGGGCCGATTTAAAAAACCAAAACAACAAAAAACAAACAAACACAAAAAAAAACCAAACAAAAAAACCCCCAAAACCAAAAAATGAAAAAAAAAAAAAAAAAAAAAAAAAAGGAGTGAGAAATAGGAGAAATAAAACCTCACGGAGGGTTGCGCAAACTTTGTTCCGCCAACGCGCAAAGCCCGCGGCGCTGCGCGGGCGGCCCCGGAGCACCCCGCATATCTGCCCCCCCCTCCTCCCCCCCCGCGTCACTCTCCCGAGCCCCCAAGAGATGGCAGTCGAAGACGGCTTTCCTCCTCCTCCTCCTCCTCCTCCTCCTCCTCCCTCCTCCTCCTCCTCCTGCTGCTCCTCCTGCTCCTCCTGCTTCTCCTGCTCCTGGGCGGCGGGCAGCGGCAGGACAGCGGGGTGAGCCGCTCGCCCCCGCTCCCGCACTGCGCCCCCGCGCAGCCCCCGCGCAGCCCCGCGGGACGCGCAGCCCCCGGGGCCGGGGAGAGGCGCGGAGGCGCAGCCGGGAGGCCTTCCCCGGGCCCCTCCGGCCCCCACCCCCGGTGCGGTGAAAGGAGGGTAGCTAGGAAACAGCGAGCGGCCCGAAAAGGCGGAATTTCCAACGTGTAAAATGTTCTTAACGGAGCCATTGAGAGAGTGCAATAAGGCGTGAGGGGGAACTAATCTCCCCATTTAAATGTTTGTGGCAATTTTATCTAAATGAATTTTAATGCTAAACGAGGGATAATTCCCTATTTGTAACCCGTTTACTTCTCTTTCCTGTGCCTCTGAAGCTGTCTAACATCATGCGATGAACAATAACAATAAAAATACTGTCAAGGCATATTCTTCATTTTGAATGTGTTATAATTACAGCTGATTAAATGTCTTGGGATGTAATAGTGGGTTTAATTTGAAATGTGCCCCCTCCCCCCCAAAAAAAAAAAAAAGGTCCCACGGAGGAAGGTCTGTGCCCCACTTCGCTGCGGCCGCGAGAAGAAGGGACGCGTGTGCCCTCTCCTGCGAGAGGGCGGTTTGTTTTTGTCTTTCAAGAAACATTAAAAAAAACCCCCAAACACGGCACAACAAAACAAACAAAACAAAGAAAAAAAAAAAAAGGAAAAAAAACTAAAAAAAAAAAAAAAAAGGCAAAAAGTGAGCCCCGTTCATTCACGTTTTGGCAGAAAAAAGTGTCATTACTCCGGGCTCACAAAGAGGGAGCCGGGATGTGCAGCCTCCTTGACGGCACAGCGGCCCTTTAAAAACACAGGGAGGAAAAGGAGGAAAAAAAACCCAAAACACTCAGGAGTTAAAAAAAAAAAAAAAAAAAACACCCAAAAAACAAAAACACACCCAAACAAACAAACAAACAAAAAAACAACAGGAGGAGGAGGTCCAAGACGTGGGGGGAGAGGACCCCACTTACGTGGCTTGCTTCACTGAGAAAGGTCTACACTGCCTGCCTGCACCTCTGCCTGCTCCCCAGCCCGCCCCCTGCCCAGCCCGGGGTACCCGGGGGACATGCGGAGCAGGGGGGCCCCGCCGGGAGCCTGTCCCAAACACCTCCGAGACACCTCCTGCCGGGGACGCCGGCTGGCTTGGGAGGGGTGCAGAGCGGGGGAGAGGGGGGGGCTGTTGCATGATTTTCCTTAATTAAGATATTTGTGTCCTTTTCCTAGCCTCGGGAAACGCTTATTTTTTTTTTTTTTTTTTTTTTTCTTCTATAGCTGCAATTTGATTTAAAGGAAACGAGAAGGTCTTGCAGCCGCAGCCTGCCCAGGCTGGCTGGGACTGTTTTACTCGCTGGCTGCGGTGCAGAAAAAGTACAAATGTGTGAGGAAATTGGTTAATGAGGAGAGGAGAGGAGGGCCTGCACTGGCCTTGCTTGCAGGGGTCCAGCAGCACCTCATCCCCTTACAGATATACATTGCCTGGGCAATGTTTTCCAAGTTTTATTTTCCTCCTTCCTTAGTATGTTCAATTCCAGAAAGAAACTCAATAATTTAAACTGTGTATTAGAACTAGAATTTGGAGGAGAGGGTGGGTAATACTATTTACAAATTTCTGTCCAATAATACCCTACGATATTACATTTATTAACAGGCAGCAGTTCCCATCCTGACAATTTACAACGCAAGTTCCAAGAAAGTTTCTTTACTCAGCGTAGCATTATTTTTACATTATTTAAATATGAAGCTGATATTTAAATAGCAAATGATAGGTAACATCTCCAGAGCCAGCTGAATTTTGTAGCTGCTCGGTTCCCAATTTGGGATAGAATGGCTACAAATACTGCATGGGGACAGGAAACAAATTTTGCAAGCAGTGGAGTCACCATGACAAAAAATAATTTGTTTTTATTTTAGATTCAGATTTCATTACTGCACTCAAACTACTACAACTGGGCTTTGAGTTATTATACAATCCAAACTGTTTCAATCAGAAACTCTAAGACTCAGTGTGCAATGATTATTATTAATAATAATTAGCTCCTTGGTTTCTTGATAGAAAAGGCTATCAACAAGCATTTGTTTAACCACAACAAAAGTATAATTAGCTTATCCCACTTAGTAAATCTGTATGCATGCCAACTCATACCAAACTGCTACTTTTACAAAAAATTGCAATAATACAGATCATTTTTCCAGTCCTTTTTGCACAAAATTTATTTACAATGTATACATAAATGCTCCATGATGGGACTATGGAAAAAAAAAAATGCACACATGACCGATGTCTTGCCCAGAAAGAAAGTCAACATATTAAAAATAAATCTTCAGTCCATGTTTCGAGCTGCATAAAACAGGAAGTGATGTACAAGGTGGTGGTTGCTGCATGGGGACAAGGATGCTCTGATGTGACAATTAGGCTTCAAATACACTGCCTTTCCGTTTCCATGCTTCCTCCTACCAGTCTCCTTAAGACACTGCCTGCAACAGCTGATTAATCATTGTTGATGACTGCAGTTTTTCCCATCCTTCCCGATTTACATCTGTTCAGGCCAATTCAAATATGGTGAGTAAATGAATTAGACATGCAAATTCACGCCCCAGGCTAGAAAGAGAGAGAGGGAGAGAGATGGGGAGAAAGGGAGAGAAAGGGAAGAAAGACAGACCGAGATAGAGGAGGAGAGAGGGGGGAGAGAGAGAGAGAGAGAGAGTGTGCATGGCTGAAATCCTAGGATAGAAGAAAGATTCTTCTGCCTGACATAGTTATTTTAATGCTCTAAAAATCCTGCAAATAAGCCCTTTCTGTCATTTGCAGGATAAGTGTAAGGCTTCTTTTTTAATGTAAGGAGGCTTCTGGAGGAAGTGAAGAGCTATGGAAACAACACACATAGTGTGGAAAAATTTCACATTTTTTTTAAAAAATCTATAAGAAACAACGTAATATGGATAACAGTATAATAGCATTTTACAATATTTCACTCTTTGTTCTCTTAATGTCTTATATAGGTATTTAGCATGTCCCCAGAAGTTGACTTCGGTTGGTGTTTTCCTGCTTTTCAGGGTCCCTGTGAAGAACTGGAACGTCCCTTGGTCCAAAGTTGACGCCAAGAACTCCATAGTCATTGCAGAAAGACAATGTTTGAAATCTACCATCGCTGCAGACAACGTGTGTTTTCCCTTAAGCTACTGAGCATGAATGTCCATCACTTGTCCGCTCACTGCTGGCTCGCCGGTATGAAGCATTGTGGGGCTTGATGCTGACATGGGCATTCCAGGGTGGGGTGGTCCTCCATGCATCATCATCGCTGGGTGGTGAGGGTGTCCAGGAATGTAGGTATGCATGGGGGGGCCATGACGCAGCTGAGCAGGATGGGGGGGCATCTGGGGCGGGGTATAGCTTGGCTGTCCCATATTCATACCCATTGGACTACCCCGAGACACATAATCCCCTGGCATACTTTGCAGCCCTGCGGAGAGAAAGAGGCGGTGGTGAGTGTCGGGGACTGGCTGCCGACATCGGGCCGTGGAGCTCATCCGCTCGGGCACAGAAGGCCGGGACGGAGCCCAGGGAGGGACACAGAGCCGCGGATACGCGAGCACGAGTTGCCTTTGTGGAATCAGAGTCCACGTATGGACTCACAACGATGGCAACAGGGACGATTCCCAGGTCAAAAGGAAACCTCCCACCCCCCCGAACCTCCTCTCCCCTCCAAATACAGAGTTTTTGGAGACAAAACCGCTTTCTCCTTTTATGGTTAGGAACATATGCGATGGAGATGTTTCTGATCTGGAAGCACGCGAGAGGCAGAGCCAGCCCGAAGATGGCTGAAGTCACAAGGAGTGGTGGCACCAAGCCCTGTGAGGGCTCTCAGGTGGCTCTCCATTCCCCATGACCTTACTCCAGCCACCTGCCTTCGTCTCCCCACTTGTAAGAGCACGCTGGGGAATACAGGGCAGGGAATCCGTAGTAGTTAATGGGGGGCTCGGGAGGAGAGATGGGTTAAATAGGTGTCAAGTTTATCAACAGATATTTATTTAGCTCTTGAGCCTGATCACTTGGAATCTGTCCCAAGTATTTGTGCCATTCAAATAGATGCTACACAGCAAGGACATACATTGCTGAACAAAGGCCTCGTATGAAGCCGAAATTGATAGGATTACTAAGTACGGCTGTTAAACCAAACCCATATTTTTAAACACATTAAAAATATATACATAATCAATAACAGTTATCAATTAATTCTTTTCCCCCTGCTCACCTCTGGCCACAAAAAAAAAAAAAAAAAAAAAAAATTCAGACGCGCAACTCAGTCAAACCTTTCAGTGGGTTTGGGAGAACAATAAGAAAAAAAATTGGACCTAAAACAATAAAACCTCCTGCTTTCTGTGGGCCTCTGCCTTCTGCTTGGATTGCTGTAGCTGATGGGAACTGACAGGTGTATTGTTTCGGAGAGCTATAAGCTCCATAATCATCAAGGGTGAAAGGCATACGCTATTGCTAAGTAGGTTCAATTGGCTTTAGTTCTAAGTAAGAGCGCGCTGTGAATGTGCCGAACACCTTGGAATCAGGTCTCAAGGCTCTAGCAATGAATAGCTGCTTAATCTAGCCTAAAGGAACAGTTTTGAACTAATGAAAATTGCTTATAAAATATACTGTACTCACAGCTCTTTAATCAAAAAAGATGATAATATTTTTTGTAATAACCTATTAATTTAATTGGTCACGAAGCATAAAATACATCATTTAAATTTAATTGACCCAGAAACTAAGAAACAATATTTAAATTAACTAAGCTAGAAATTTTCATGATGAGGTAATAAGGCTGTTGCATTCCCAAGCTCAGAGGAATGTTTTCACAGCTAATTGTTAAAACTTAGTTTTGACTTGGGCCCAGAGAAGACTACTACGAAATACACTTGCCCTGGGTAACTTCAAACCCTATGTTAATATAGGCTGGGGGCACAATAAAGATGCTGAAATAACTCTTTCAACTCCAGCAAAGAGCAAGAGGAACAGAATCACAGAATCACGCACCATTTAAACATGGTACCGGTGTATTGGTGTTTCAAACCACTTCACTCTTAAAAAAAAAAAAAAAAAAGAAAATACAAAAATTTGTATAATGTATTTTCCCCTATAAAAGACAAGAGGGAGAAAAAAAAAAAAACTGGGACAGTTTTTCTAGGCTTTCTTCGCAAGGCCTGCCACTGAAGATTGCATTAATGATCTCTATTTTTGTATACTGAATAAGTCAAATCCATTTGTCACACTGCAAGTGATGGCATACTTAATTTGGATATAGTCAATTAGCCTGGGCTAAGCTCCATAGCCTGCTGCGCACACCTCTATTTTGTATTCTCTCTTTTTCCTTTGCCACACGTAATCCCATTATGATGGACAGACAAAGAGAAATAAACTTGAAAAAAAAAATAAAGAAAAAAAAAAAAAAGAAATCAAAGTTTTGTCCATCGCCTTCCAAAACACAACTAAGTGAAGCTGCCGGTTTTTTTTGTTGTTGTTGTTGTTTGTTTGGTGTGTTTCTTTTTTCCTACCCTACGAGAAGTCTCTGCTTGGCTTTTTTGGTGTCTTGCAGGTTAGCGGGAGAAATGTAACTCATGCATCAACTGCGGTTAGACAGATTTATGACACTTTGGGGACATGCTCTTTCCTCTCCCTGCGCTGCTGCAGACCGCTTACATTTTGCAAATCAGTCTGTTGCCAAGACGACGGGCTCCCCCACCTCCCCGGCTGCTCCTTGTTTTGTCATGTGCTCGGGGATGGATAATAGCATCAATGTATGGCGGCGTCGATGTACGGCAGCGTCGATGTACGGAGCGCGCGCGCGCACGGGGGGTTCGGGGAGCTGGGAAAGCTTGAGCTGAACCAGAGGGAGAGAAAACCCGAAGGAGCCCAGGCGTAGGATGGATGGATGGATGGAAAGGAAGGAACAAGCATGAGGCTATGGGCAGGGAGAACATGCCAGAAATGCAAGAAGACAAATATCCCTCGGACAAAGTGAGAACAAAGACCTCGTTTGTACTTACTTCCCCCTGGCTTTGCCATTGGTTACCTAGGTGAAGGTTACATGTAGTGCCACTGCCCCTCCATGCCCATATTCATGCCCATTCCACTCATAGGTCCTAGAGGGAGATAAAAATCCAAGAAGATGCCAGAAAATGAGCAAAGTCAACAGATAGCGCCAAAAGCCCCTTTCCAAAACACAGCACCGACAGAGGGTCCAGGACCGCTCGAGCAAGGAGGTGCCCGGTTTCCCTCGGCGGTGTGTGGAAGGCAGGCAGAAGACAGGTGAGGCAAGGCAGGCAGCTGGGACGGCAGCGGAGGGTGGAGGTGTGTGTTTACCTGCGGTGGCGCGACTGAGGCCACCCGTAGGTGGGCGATGCTCCCCCGGGGCTTACCTGGCGCTCGGATGCCCATGTGCTGCTGGCCGTCCATCACGAAACCTCCCATCGGCTGCCCGTCGGGGTTATAGGGTGTTCCTTGACTTACTGGAAAAGTGCAGAACGTTGCTTTTTTAGCAGCAGCCAAGAGGGTCACCTCTTCTCACGGCATCGAGACACAACCCCCCCTGCCCCACCGCCACCCACGGGCTATCGATGTCGGCTCTAAAAAGAGGGAAAAGTATCTGCTGTGCGAATTTAGCGCCGGACTAACAAGCACGCTTAAGTTTTGGCTTAATCTCCTTCTGCAAGTTTGGAAACTGAAGTTTGCAAACTGAAATCTTGAGACATGAGGAGCGCCAGCTCCAGCTGCTGCCGCTGCTGACGTCAATGCAAAAACCTGTATAGGAGCCGGATTTTATGGCTGGAATAGTCACACTGAAATCACAGTGTGTTAAATTACGCCCCTGTGCCTTCTAAGAGCAGGACCTGAACACGTCCGTGCCAGATATTTACCTCTAATGACAAACAATCAAATGTACTTGAAGAGGAAGTGTGGCCCTAAGGCATCTTGGGCAATGATGTATTTGAAGAGTTTGACAGCAAGACTTGGAAAACAAAACCAACTAGGACTAACAGGCTCTGGTAATCCTTGATGGTAAATACCCACGCAGAACTGCGAGCCAAGACCCCAGATAGAACCAGCATGTGAAAACTTAAGGTCTTTTAAAAAACCAGAAATAAATCCTCCCAAAGTAAACAGCAAATGCTCAGCAATCCCAAAAGACAGCTACTAAAAAGAAGAGCCAAGGGACAAAAGAACCCTGTACAAGTACCACTACCTGAACTGGAGGTTTTGACTGTACATTAAAAGCCGGCTTCAGAAGTAAGCTGCCTTGGGTTATTAAAGCACATAAAGCTCTACCTCATTGAATGTCTTTGAACTTTACTGAGTCCCACAAGCGATTCTGACCCCTTTGCCCTTTTGACAGGTAATAAAGTTTACAGCAATTCCACACCAAGCCATGCACCAGGGAGTGGTCACAGGAGCAGAAAGAGCTGGGAAGGAAAACTCCAAACAACTGCTAAAAAAAAAATAAGAATGATTGGGATCGTGTACAGAAAGTCCGGCCATGGAGCGGATCATTTCAGTTTTTCTTTTTGAATTTTCAATGTCCTTTTTTTTCCCCCAAATGTTTTTAATCATGTTAAAAATGATCAGAGTTGTAATGAAAGAAAGCTGGTTGTATTTTAATTGTCAATCACTCCCAGCATTCATTTCTCATTTATTTACCAGGTAATGGACCTCCCGGTGAATGGCTTGAGGATGGTTTTCGCCTGCGTGACTCGAATACAGTTACTATTGGGGACTTGCCTGCTCGATTGGACTGGTCTATCATGGGCTGAACTATTCTTCTTCTAGCATTAATAAACCTGCAAGGAAAAAAAAAAAGGAAAGCAAATGGTTAGGGAAGGGATGTCTTCCACCCATCCCCAAGCCCTCTTGCCCTTGCTGTGGCGCTCTCCATCGGGCTGCGTGGGGATGCAAACACCGCTAAACCTCTAACCCTGATGACCTTTGAGAGCACGAGCTTGGGGTTTCCAAGCTGATTTATGTTTGCCTGCTTTTTACCACAGTTGGACACTTCCATTTCATCTTTTCATGGGGGAATTAGCCGAGTTTTCAGGAAACAATACCAGCAACGCTCTTCTCAATACAGAATGGGGCACCGAAAAAACAAAAACGTGTGAAGCGAGATGTTCGTGAGGGCATCTGCTACCTCCCCCCTCATTAGTGTCATTTCTGCCTTATGTCCTCTGACTTCTTTTTCCAATTTTTTTCTTTATCAAAACCTGCCCCTACCTCTTGCAAACCTAATTCCCTTTTAATGCCCACTATTAAGATAATGAACTGTGATGGCAGAACCCCATCAAATGAGGGAACGTCTGGACTTTTATCACCACTAAGTCACACTGCTGGGGACTTCAGAGCCATGCATTCCTCCTAGCCATTTCTTGGTGGGCTTTTTTCCCCCCTCCCTCTCTTTATGCAAAGTCTGAGGGGGTCAAGGCGAGGTCATAGCTTTACAGTAATTGAATTTATAATCCTGTTTTCTCCAGCTAGGCCTGACCATTTACAGCAAACATCTTGTTAAACTGTAATTACTGGACTACCGAAAATTCCCCCCCGAACAATGAAAAGCAGATCTTTGGAAATAATAAAAAAAAAGAAGGTACGGTCATTTTTAAAAATAGCCATCTGCAACCCTACTCCTTGTGTTTCTTTAGCTCTTTGCCTCAGTTAGTCTTGCAATGCTTATTTGGAAATATTCAAAATAATTTGAAGCAAAACAGAAAAAGGAGTGAGATCACAAGTGCCCCAGTCTCCTCATAGCTCTGAAATCAGGAGGCTGGAAACCATGGCTGGGAACCCGTCTGAATGAAGAAGCATTTGAAGAACCTCTCTTGAGATTTCACTCATCAAAAAGTTTAGTTAAAATCCATTTGGAAAAAAATCTCCACAGAGATTTGATCACAGCCAAGTTGCATAACCAGACTTTGCATTCTTTATGAGAGACAAAAAGAATAATAAAAATGCGTACGCCACAATATTTACTAGTAAAGGAAGAAGCGTGAGCATGGGCTTAACCACACCACACTTGTAAATGGGATGGGAAAGTTCACAAAGGAATACTTGATACTTGTTTTCATTGCCTTTGCTTGAGGTGGCTTAGCAGGAGCTCTCCTACCACTGAGATAAAGCCACCAGGATCTTTCTGCGGGAATCAGCTCTGCCCACCCATTCCCCTACACCAGAGGGGAGAAGAATAGCAAACCACTGCCCCATGCTGTTTCTTTTGCCCTCATCAAAGACCAGCGCAGCGACTTCGGGCTCCTCCTATCTCCTATTCCCCACTGACACCCATTACCCAAAATCCCGCAAAAACAAATCGAGATATTGAGTCCTTATCAAATCCCTGATCTTGAGGAAACGGGCTCAAAGGCACCAAATCTGGGTGCCAATCTGGAAACCTTACACCTGAACCAGATCATGTTTTGCCAGCAACAGTATTGGATCAATTTTTCTACACACTTCCAATAAACACCCCCCTCAATGCCAGCAAACAGTGTTGCAAATCAGTTTATCATTATCTTGTACAAACCATGAAAATTAGAATCATGTGAGCAGAAGGTTAGACTAATTCTCCTTTCTCATTATAAGCACAGGTGTAGCACAAACACCATGTGAAATAAGCAATTAAAAGAAATCTGCTTTTTTTCCCCCATTAGCTGTCTTAGCTCCATGACCAATTAGAAAATTGTTTAATATCTGTAATCTGCATTTGCAGAAAGCAATTTTCACAGTAACTCTCTGAAGTAAAACAACAACACAGAACCCTAGTGCCTCAGCCATTTCTTTCTGCAAGTCTGACAAGGTTCTTGCTGTGTTTACTCCATCCTTCTCCTGCCACATTCCCTGGACCTGGTACTGTGGAAGCAAGGGGAGGATTTTTGGTAGCCATGAGAGTGACTGGTCACTGAAACCTTCATTTTTCAACAGCTTTTACCCCAAAGAAATGCTGAGCAACATCAAGCATGCACCCCCAACTTCAGGACCTTTTCCTCCTTCTCCTCCGAACAACAAACACTTTTAAGAAGAAGGGAGGGGGATCTCAAGATAATAAACTATACTATACATAGTTTACACACTAATATACCAGAATAAACTATATATTCTAGAGTTTGCCAATAATTATCCACAAGACATGCCTATGGTAAAACATATCCTCACCCGTTTGCCCCATGCTATCACTTGGGGTATCTGATTTAAGAACATTTTACACACAGGTGCTTAACAGTTATCTTCTTCCTACGCATTCATGTAAGTATTTTCTATAAGTAGCAATTCTGCCAAACAGCCCAGTGTTTGGATGTCTTCGGGGGGAATTCAGACGCAAGAACATTTTCCTTCTGGGCAAAGTAATAAAATGACATTCTCGCTCCTCCCACTAGAAGTCAAACGGAGGTCAGCTCCCCATCCTTGTATCTGTTTAAATAAACTGGTCCAGCTGTTTGTTTCCAGGATGCCCTTTAACCTTCTGTCCCATCCTCCCTGCCTTTGTAACACAACGCTTTACTTTGCATTATAGTAGACTCCAAATCACTATGCATTAAAAAAAAAAAAGAAAAAAAAAGAAAAAAAAAGAAAAAAGAAAGAAGAAAGTATTCACTTTCAAGTTTCTTCCTGCATCCTAAACCTGGAATTCCTAAGAACCCATCAGATTAAAACTATTAATGTGGTTTGCCCTGAGAGAGCACAATGCAGTGCTGCTATGTTTATAAATCACATTTGAGAACTCTTTGCAAGCAAAACTGCGAATTAGCTGTTGCTGCAGAAATATATGGACATGAGGTTAATTTCTTCATACTCTGTGTTGTTTTGTGGGTTTTTTTGCTTTGAGAAAAGGGTCAGGATCTTTTGATCACTCTTTGAATTTCCAAGGTGCCAGGCTGATGTTAACATCGGCACAAATGATGGAATAGAAGAGCTAACAGGAAAAATCTCTGCTTTTCCCAAATGTTCATATTCATCTATCTCAAGAAAACAACCCCTAAGCCACTCTAACTTTTAAATGTTCAGAGGAATCAGAACCTAAAAAACATATTTGCATACTAAATGCTACTGAAATGGAGTATTATCAAAATACAATTCAGAATAAAACTTAAGACAGACATATAACCTTACTCGTGTGTAAAGACCCAGTCAGGCTCAAAGACTTGTATAAAGTATTTTTCCCCATACCAGTGGCTCTATGCACTGGTACCTTTGCTCTGATGAAGAAGATTTTTTTTTTGTTTTGGGTTTTCTGCCTCAGAAGAGTAGGATCAATAGTGGCATAGACAACACAAGATCCCTCAGTGTACAAGTCGTACCCACCTTCCAGCCCAAGGAGAGTTAAGAACTTTTCAAAGTGATTTGGGCTGCTTTCTTTCAGGTTTTTTTTTTTTTTTTTTTTTTCCTTTTTTGTTTTGCAAGGGGAAGGATCTGGCACGGAGAAAACATTTGAACAGTTGGGCAAACACAGGAGTTTAAGGTATTCGACTATTTTTTTTCAAGTTAAGTTTTCCTTGTCCTATTTGTACACATGGGATCGTGCTTTCTGCCGCGTCCCAAAAAGCAAGAAAAAACCCAGCAACTCCACCTTCATAAGCCTAAAGAGGAGGAGGAGGAGGAGGAAACTCTCTTTTCTCCCATTTGCATTTTTACTAGGATGTTTTCTCTTAGGCTTCTCGCCTGGGGTCTGTCTCCAGAGGTCACTGGCAGACTCCCCTGTTGGTGCATCGCCGGTCCCACGGGTGAGCTCCAGCCCCAGCCCCGGGGATGCAACAATCTGCCTCTGCACTCTGACCTTCAGCTTGGCCGCCCTCGCCGCCACGCACAAGTTTTGTTTCTTCTCAGCAAGAGGCTGCATGGCTGGTGATGACAAAAGACTTATTTTAGTTGGAAATTGGCTACAATAATAGCAGCCAGAGAGCAAGGATTTTCAGAGGGTCACCAAACCCTCCGAAAGGCACAGCTCGCTAAGGCTCAGGTTACAGCCCAAGTGACATTTTCCACACAGATCTGTTCTTTCTCCCTTCCCCTTGTATTTCACGTCTGTTGAGTGAATAAAACAAGACCTTCCTCTGCTGTCACAAATTTCCAAAGTCACCTTTGCTCAAGAATCGACAGAGCGATTGTGGGGACTTCCAATTTGCAGTCTTTCAATGAAATTTTCCAGGACCAGCTGTCTGAAAGATGATGCTGAGCCTTCGCGGTCTATTGAATTTTTCTCTGCCCCTAGCCCTCCCAAATGAGGAGAGTTTCACACCATTACTGACTTTTGCTACTTGAAGTCCCAGGTTGCTCCCTCTCAATATTGTCCCAAAAGCACTACATGACAGAAGTCTGTGTCTCACTAGCAGTGCAAAGAGGTTCCCAAAAATCTCTCTGCCTCATTTTCTCCTTGAGCTCCTTCTAGAAAACCAGGAGTAAGGAGAATGAGAAAACCCAAAGTACCTACAAACCCCAGCGCTAAAACCTCTCTTGCCCCTCTGAAAAAAACAGTATCCCTCTTGACAACAAGCAAATCATCATTTTTATAACAGATGCCCAAGCAACCAGAGCCCTTCAAACTGGCAAATAATTCACTTGTAAAACCAAGTTGCACTCTTTTCTGCATACTGGGATCCTTCATTTATACAGCAGTGAAACAACCTTCTCTATTCAGCACTTAATTCCTCAACGCTTAACAGGTTTATCTCTAATAAAACCAATTTAAATGGAAAGTGTGCTATAAACCGAGATTATTACACTTCAGTAACTGCTTTATTCCTTATTTTAACATATTTTCATTTTTTCCCTCTGTGTTTGTTTTCCAGAGCTTTTTAAAGGAGTCAGTTAAAGAAAAGGAAAAAAAAATAAAACATCATAGAAATTATTTCACTGAATACTTTCAAATGTTTTAAAATCAGCCTTGAAAATAACAAGCTGCCTCTGTAATTATGAACAGAAAAAAATAACTGCAGACTTTCAAATGGTAATCACATCTCCCCATCCCTAAAATGAGAAATAAATGTTAAAAGAGTGCTTACTGCTGTTATTAGAAAGTTCTGATCTCGAAGTCAGTTAGTGAGCTTAATGACCCATAACTAGCAGTCATTAGCAATCCATGCTCTCTGTACTCCCTTTATTTGTAAAGAAAAAAAAAAAATCCGAGACACTCAAGAAACTTTTTTCAATTTAAAGTCAAACCTTATGAAGTCATGTTTGGCAACTTTTCTTGGTTTCTCCTCCTCCTCCGAACCGAAGACAGTTCAGGACTGCAATACATCATTTACAACACTAAATGGAGGTAGGGAGGGAAGAGAGTACACGGCCTGCAAACCGCCCACTCCAGACACGTAATATTGGAATACACTCCGAACACAGAGAGCCCATCCATCAGGAGGATCAGAAAGGTCTCCTGCAAGCTCTCCTCTTCCTCCCTCCTCTGCTGGCAGCACCAGAGCCAGGGACCATATATAGGGTTGAGGTGTTTGTCGCAAGACAATATTGAAAAGTGAATAAATAAAATACTATGCAAAAAACTAGCGATGAAAAACCACTAATTAGCTGACAAATTTGATGTAAAGCACTAATGAAAGCCATGTGTGGTTCTGCAATTTAGTTTTAAAAATAGCTTCTGACTTCAAGCATTACTATGTGACCCCACCAATGGAGGATTCATGTTGTGCATTCAGAAA
Source organism: Myiozetetes cayanensis (assembly GCF_022539395.1). Classification (NCBI taxonomy): domain Eukaryota; kingdom Metazoa; phylum Chordata; class Aves; order Passeriformes; family Tyrannidae; genus Myiozetetes; species Myiozetetes cayanensis. Next base: position 6,631,826 of record NW_026087411.1, on the reverse strand, counting down.
AGTTGCTTTAGAGCAGGAGCGTGCTATCGAATCCCTCCCAAGCCAAGTCTGCTAATGCAGTGAGCATATCGAGGGCAAAAATAGAAAGCAGAGAGATGAGATCAGGTATGTGCTCCTTGTAAGAGAGCCGGCTATGCCCTACATTTTGGCCGGCCCAGCACGCACCAGTTCTACCTTTGGCCACCTTCTCTTCTCCCGAGCCTTTAAGCTTGGGAGCCTTCCCATCTTGCTCCATACCAGGCTTTCTTCTCAAATCACTGCTAGACACATCTTGCCTCCAAATAAAAAGACTCTATTTGGGGGAGCACCCCACCACCATAGGATTATAAGGTCCTAGAATGGTTTGAGTAGGAAGGGACCACAGAGATTATCTAGTTCCAACCCCTCCTTGCCATGGGCAGGGACACCTTTCCTTACACATTGCTCCAAGCCGCATCCAATCTGGCCTTGAACGTTTCCAGGGATGGGGCATCCAAAACTTCTCCGATCAACCTGTTCCTGTGCCTCACCGCTTCCTAATATCTAATCTACACCCAACCCTCTTAAAGCCATTCCCCCTTGTCCTGTCACTACCAGCCCTATGGGAAAACACGTAGACATGGTGGCCGCCTTGGGGTAGGAGCAAGCCTGGTGGTGGTTTGTGTTCTGGATGCAGAAGGGACAGCTGGTGGCTTTCCATCAAGCTGGGACCCGCAAGCTCCTGGCCCTGCTCCTCCCTTGGCCAAAATGCTGCCCTAGTCCCATGTCTCTGCAGGGCTCATGGCTGTGGCTGCTCAGTGAGGCTTTCCAGGAGAAAGCTGGGCAGGAAACAATCCTGTCTTGCAAAATTTTCCTTGTTCCCCAGCAGAATGGGGCTAAAGCCTATTTGTATTTATTTGGCTAGTTCTGAATGAAAATTAAGGAAGGGACTTGCTGCAGAGGAGTGAAGAGCCAACGTGCCTGGGGAAGGGCTCCCTGGAGACACATCTCCCTGCTCTACCCATCTCCTGTGCCTTTCTACATCACAGGTGAGCTGCTGTTGGCCCTTCTGGTATGCTCTCCTTCTTCTCCTCCTCCCCTCTCACTCCCATATCCTACCCTGAAAAGCTTTGCCAACATGGAACGTTTCCGGTGAAAATCCAGGCCCAGCGTTCAGACGTCTCCCCGCTGATGCCAGGGAGTCAGAGCACCAGCCGCGCTGCAGGTCTCGGCTGTGCTGGGGAGAACTCTCAGCAACCTCATTCCCTGACACCGCAATTCCCTCGGGGTGCAAGGCAGATGTAAACTCGCCCTCGGCAGCCAGATGATGTAAGGGGAAATCTTTATATGGCAGAGCGCCAGTGGAGCTGACCTCCCGTCTCTTCCCTGCTCCTAAATCCCAGCGCAGCTGTACTCTGCTGATCTCCATGTGCCACAATTAGCCTTTAAGGAATATGGCAAGGATTCATCTAGTAGAGCAGCACTAGGGCTGCTCTAACTCCCACCCAGGACAGCACTGTGGCTGGGCACACAACACGCCACCAGGCAAAACCTTGCCTCGCACAAAAACACCCATAACAGAGGGTGTGCAGGCTCTCTATGAGCTTTGAGAGCAGTCCAGGCTGAGATGCACATCTCCCAGCTCAGTGTTTCCTCAAAGCTCTGAGGAGGGTCTGAAAGACAGCTTTCCACGTGGTCCTTTAGGAGAGCTTGTCTGGACTCTGTAGTTCGGGTCCTGATCTGGTGCTCGCCAACAGTGCAACCCAGCAGCTATTCTTCGACAGATCACTTCAAACCAACAACCTGAGCCCCACTCAATGGCAGGGATTTACACTGGGAACAGGTGAGAACTGATAGCAAAATACTGGCTATTTCTTTGAAAACACTCCTCTCTATTCCAGCAATTCCATGTCCATTGTCAATTCAGCATAACCTCTTATTTAAGGGAAGGTAGTGCTCATGAGAGGTGCCTGCATGATATCTCAGCTTTCTCATGTCCCACAAGTGTTATAAACACTGGGGGTCCTCCTTGAGGTCCAAGGTTTTTTCCATACGTCAGTTTGGGAGCCTTGTCCAAGCAGCTCTTTCCCTGTTCATTCCTACTCATCACGCATACAGCATGGGAGCTGGAAGCAGTGCCTGGTCCTCCAGCCCAAGTGAAAGAAGAAAGGCTACTCCCACATCTGGCTGCTGGTTTAAATGTGTTCCCGCTCACTGAAGGGTGTGAGAAATGGATGGACTCCTGGATGGATCTCCTCATCTCCAGAAGGCCACTGAAGGAGTACAAAATAATTCCATACCCTGTCACCCTACAGGTGTAGCACTCCAGCCTGTAGCACAAGGAGAAGCAAGCCCAGGGTGGCCAAACCAAAAGCCTTGGCAAGTGTCTCTGGGGGAAAACACCCCTGGGCCCCCCAAAGAGAAAATACAATACACCCCTGTATTGGACCAGTGTTTGCACATGAAACAGGCTCTGAGCAATACCCCGAGACAGTGATTTGGGATGTTGAGGGAAGCCTTGATTCCTGTGGTTGTGCCCTCCCCACCACAACCAAGACAACAAATACAAGAACATTGATGTATTTTGTGTGATGTGGGCACCTGAAAAACTGGTTTGAATTCTTTTTTTTTTTTTTTTCCCCAGAAGCCACAAAACATACAACTCTGAGTCACAGCCAACCTGAAAAACAACCCCACACTTCTGAACAAACTCTCCCTGCCCCAAGACATCCTACTTCAAAACATTGTTTTCTAACCACTACTAATAGCCTACTTTGTAATCTACTTTATCTAAACATAATTTCCCATTAAGTGAAGTAATTCATTTTGCTTATAATCCTACTCCTGACAGTGTTTTATTCAGGGTAGAAGAAAAGACACCGTCAGAAAACACCACCAACAAAACACACAGAGGGAGGTCAGAGGAATGTCAAAGATTAAAAGAATTTGTGAGACCATGGGACGCAGAAAGCTTAGAGATCAGCCCCCAGATGGTACAAACCACCTTTATAAACCAGGTGAGAGGTTGGACGTCTCTGGGATAAATCTGAATTCAAAAGCAGCTATTGGTATCACACTTTATCCTTAGCCAAAAAAGCCACAAGGACTACAGTGCCTGGGCAGAGGAAAAAAAAAAAAGAAAAATAACCCGTGAAACTGTTACATGACCTAGATTTCATTGAAGAACTGTGGAAGGAATATTTTTTCAGCATCTGCTGCCGTTTCTTTTCTTTTTGAAAAGTCAAATTAAAGGCAGAAGCCTGCTTGGCGCTAAGGCTGGTGTAGCCATCCATGCATCATTTACACCAAAATCGTTCCAGGGCAGGCAGGGCAAAACACACGCCCTCGAAAGCACGTCCTCGCCCTGCCCCTCTGGCTCTGTTTCGTTTCTGAGAAGACAAAATTGGTTTTAACCAGGAAGTAGGAAACATTTGCCCCATTTTTACTGTTTCAGGCTGAGTTTTGAAGCAGGCAGTTTGTTTTATGCAGGTGCAGCCCAGGGCAAGAGTCTGATTTAAGTGTGAGAGAGGGTCTCTGAGGGCACCCCTCTCCACGTGTTGGTGTTTCAGTTCGTGATGGTTAACCACTCTACACCAATCTCAGCGTCTGTTGACACAAAATAGGTGGAGATCAGGTCTGTGCAAGCCCAAAATACCAGAAAGGCAAACTATATGTAAACACACTTCAGATAACTACGACAAGAATAGGCCAAAGCCTGACTTGCAAAGCAATGACAAACCATTACTCTTCCCTTCTGTCTTTTTTTTTTCCCCATATATTGAGAGCATATAGTTTCAATTTTATTTTTATATATATATATATATCTCAGGTATCTCACACTAAAAAGAAACCAGAGAGACCTCTATTTACAGAGACAGTGCAAAGCCCTCCTCCTGCCTGCAACGCAGCATTTCCATGTTACAATAGTGTCCTAGATGGGCATTTTTTAAAGCCAAACCCTTCTTTTGAGACGGTGCACAGCTGAACCTCAGTATTTGTAAATAAAAAGTAGCAAACAAAGCATTCTGAGCCCTCTCCTGATCCTGTATGGCAAAGCTAGAGCGGGAGGGGAGAAAAGAGCAAGTGCCAAATGTTTGCATGGGCTGTTTCATCTAATTTCTCTGACACATGACATCGCATTTGTTACAGAACATGACTGCACCAACTAAAAAAAAAACTTTTTCAGGTACAAAACTGCCCCAGAAGAGGGAAAAGAGGAGATTTTTTGGCTGTATATTAGATTCTCAAGCACCAAGCACCTTTTGTTAGTCAATACTATTGGCAGGTAAATCCTGTTTGTATGATGCTCTGCAGTGGGAACTAACCTTTCTTCTTCTCAAAAAAGCACCTATGTGAATAAAATAACATCAGTTTTGTTTTTTTCTCTCAGTGCTCAGGGTGCCAATAATTAGTCTGTTAGCTGGTGCAAAAAGATTCAACATTTGATTTTGAAGTAAATGGTGTTTCCTTTGCTGGTTTCCCCAGCCTGAATCCAGGGGCTGCCAGAAACATTTTTCCTTGGTTCTCCTGAATGGGATGACCCCTGTTTTGGGGCAGTTTGGGGTGTGTGGAGACTGACAAGGCTGGACTCAGCAAGAAACCCAGGGTCTGTCAGCTCTCCATCCTCTGCTCCATCTGAAGACCTGGAGGCCAAGGGGAGTATTTTTCCAAGAAAACTCTTTTCTCGCCTTCTCTGAGCACCTGACCCCTTTGGAAAAACACCCATGTGTCATGCCAAAACTCTACCATTTACTCCTTACATCCACGTGCCAAAACCAAACCCAGCATGTGTAAACTGCTGTGCTGTATTTTTAAATGCCTTTACTGAACTAAAAAAAAAAAAAAAAACAACAGCCTAAAATCCGGTGATCCAACGGTACCTGATGGCTCTACATTCACAACTCTTCTCCCTGTAAGCTATTTGCTCAGCTTTTCTAATAATACCTTGACTGCCTGGCAGCACTCCAGGGCTGTCTAAGGCAATATGCAAGCTAAACATTTTTTCATCTGATTTCAATATTTTCTTATGAGTAACTATACGGGATTTTACCTAGTGAGTATTCCTGATTGCTGTAATTTAAGAACAGAGAAATAGACTGCAGATGTAATATTATTATTACAATTGGCATTCAAGGTGAAAGGCATAACAATTAGCTAAGACTTAGTGAAAACATAAATGTAAAAATCTGCTTGAAAAATCCAGCACATGGTACATTTAGAACAGCTAATTTACCGCACACATTCTGAACTGCTCAAACGATACAACAATTCACCCAGTAAGATACTTTTTTAAATAGTTCTCTTGGTGTTTTGTGGGGTTTTTTTTGGAGGGGGATGATTCTTATGTTGAAAACACCTACTGTCCTATATTACTCTGGAACATCAAACAGTATGTATTTGTTAAACCTGAAATATATTATTTCTTATTCCCATTTTTTCCTGCTTTCATATGTATTCCCATTAACAAAACAGTGTTTAAATAACATCTGTATACATATTCTTGAATCACATAGAGAAGAAAAGTAAATTTTCTCCGCAATCTGATGGTTAAGTTCGTATTTCTGAAGTCGAGAGGATAATTTGTGAATGTTTTAACATTTACAAGTAAATAAGTACTTGTATTTACTATATCTGATTACTCAGAAAAGTATTTGTTATGTTCTTACACAGATTCAAATTGCATCTTGACCTTTTCTCATTTAATCTGTTTACTGCAACAAAAGCAGTAATAGATACATCTGAAAACAAGGAGATATTTTACTCGCCAAGGACTAAAGACCCCTGTGTGCGACGTGCTCTGCAAAGTGGCAAACTGAGTATTTCCCTATTTATTGTAGTCTGCAATTTGGTAGGCAGCAGGGGTGAAAATCCAACCCTGCACATAGGACCAGCACCTGCCTTTGCTATGCTCCCTCCCTGTCGGCCTCCTCCCCCACTTACACCCTAAAAATAGTGCTTAAGTGGGACTAAAGTGGTGCACTGGTCATGTGCTGGCCTTTTGCTCGGGGTGAATATCACCCTCAGCAAAGGAACTGAGCAAAGATGATGTTTATGCTACATGCCCAGCCCCATGAAGGAGCCTTTCCATCCACTCCAAGGGGCTGACACTGGGCTTAACAAATGGGAAACACCAGGCAACATTACCATTTGGATTTGGGGTTGTTTGGGGTGTGCTTTAGATGCACCAAACCCCTGGTATGCTATGATATAAAAACTACAGCGGGAAAAGAGGGGCTTGGGACTGTTTCCCAAAAGGTGGAAAGTCATGCAGCTGTTCCTCCTTCCCCTGCACCTCTGTGGAGGAGTGGGCAGGGGCTTTCTGCATCTGCCCCATCTGCATCTGGTCCCATCTGCATCCCTCCATCTGCATCTCCCATCTACCCCATCAGCATCTTCCCCCATGCCCTCCATCTGCATCTCCCAGTCTGCAATCCCCCCATCTGCTCCATCCGTAACCCCACCATCTGCAGGCCAGGACGAGCAGATGGACAGGACACCCTTCCCAGTGGTGCTCCCTGTCCATCGCTGGGTCCTGGGGAGCACTTCCCGGGAGAAGTGCAAAATCCTCCTGTCCCCACCACGCCACCCTGCCTGCCCCTGCCACGGCAAAGCACTTCCCCTCCTGCCCCACGCAACTACTGCAGCAAAGCTCCACCACTGTGCTCACCACGAGCAAAGAAATGGGGGCAGAAGGAAATTTCCTGCTGGAGGAGAGCTGTGAGGAGGCTGAAAGAGTAATAAAGTATTTCTGTGTGTCTGTGCCCTGAGCTGACAGTGCTACACACAGTAAGGTGGTCAGGTCTTCCTATCCCAAGCCCATCTCCGATTTTTCAAACTCATCTCTAGGCTGGTCTTGGAGCCCTTTTAAAATTTCTTCCTTACAAAGGTTCAGTAAAATTAACTTCATCCGTCCCCAAGAATGTCATCAGGGAAATTTACATTATTTGATAATTTTTTTCCAGTGTGTTTGGTTGTGGTTTGGTTTGGGTTTTTTGCAAGCCTAGGAAATTATTAATAAAACTGACATTTAAAGAAGCCATGGACGTAAAATCAAGAACTCAAGAGTTAGGAAGCCATATTATTAAAGCTGTTTGCACCCTAGCTTTTAATGTGTTTCTCTGCAAACAGTTCAGTTACCAGCTCATGCTACCAGTTTTGATCGGGCTCAATGCCTCAACCACCCCAGTGATGATTATGTCTGTTACAAGAACAGGCCAGGGCATTATAACATAAAAAAAAATTGATTTCTACAGGAAATAAACTTTGACAAAGTTGAACAAATAAAGCAGAAAAAAATGCAAAGCAGTCCTGGTTAATGCAGCCAAATGCTGCACTGGAGAAGAGGATTCAGCTCTGCATCTTCCTTGGACTGCTCAAGAGCTACTGAGAAAATCACTGAACCCAAACATTTTGCCAGCAGTTACTGATTTCTCACATCTCTCCTCCATACCTAACACTGCAGGTTGGCAATATAAGATGCCAGAGCACTCAGAACTAGGGAGTTTCTATGAAACATGAAGTCTCAATGATCATCGGACCTTAAATGTGAATAACTTGCTGTCATTTTGAGTCACCTTGCAGCCCCAGACCCACCCAAAACCTGTGACTGCACTGACCTGGACCTCCTCGAGCCTCACTTCTTCCCCTGTGAACTGGAACAATGCTATTATTTCTCTTTGTAGGGGAACTGTAAAAATATCATGCAGACCCACCACCTTGTATGCATATGTAAGCACGTGGAGGTCAGGGAAGGACTTGGGTATTACAGCAGTAAGTGCCATAGGAAAGCCCAGCAGTAATTATTAATTCCATCTTCAAGCTCGGTTTGAATACAGCTCAACAAACGAAGCACGGAAGAATGAGGGCAAGATAAAATATTGACTAGCTGCTCCATCATTGTCTGGGCTGTGCCCTAGATAGCACAAGGGTATTTTGAAAAAAAGCAAAATGGAAACACCTAATAAAGGCTGGAGCTTTAAGGATTTGAATTTTCAAACTTAAGTGCTTTTTTTTTTTAAGATAATTTCAATGTACTTGTACATAACTCTAAATAGAGAGACAGTCACATATAGGCATGCACATATAGAGAGGTTATATAGGCACAAATATACAAACATTTATCTGTGTGTACCAAGACTTTTCTAAAACATAAACAAGCATCTGACACCTAGTGCAGTCCCTGATGAGAACTGCTCTCTCTTCTTTGCAGACTACTACCAGTAATTATTTACTATTAGTTCTTAATGGGAAGGGATTCAGGGGGGATGTAGCAAACAAGAAAACTGTAAAGATTGTTCAGTATAGCCTAGCTGGCTCTCAGCTGAGACAAGAAGTGATTGGCTCACACCTCCTGGATATTTCAATCACAGTTTTTATCACCCGGGAAAAGCACCTTATTAACCTGTACTTGGTCAGGTCTCTACCATGTCCATATAGGCTGTCAAGATCATACAAGTGCCCCTTCTAGTTCATGTTACCAGGCTTCCAGCCCTAAACTGCTGTGGGGTTAAACAACCAACACAACAGAGACCTGAATGGCATAGATTTATTTTTATTTTGCAACAGGGTAAAGGCTCCCTCTTCCCATAATAGAAACATCCAACCGAGGCAAAAAGATTGTCCTAAAAGGCAATGCTGGTGATTCACAAGTGAAGCTGTCATGTGGGGGGGGGAGGGGAAAAAGCCCTCCACGTGGATTATTTCATTACTTTAAAATAAATAAAAGAACCCAAGGAAAAGGGTCATGGTGAAGGGACTGTGGCATTTTTAAAGACATGTGCCCTACTACGGATACATTTTCTGGCACGTCTCACATCATCACCCCATTCCTGTGACTCCTCCACCATCAAGAGGAGTTATGTGCTTCAGCCTGGGGAGCCCCAGCACCGGGCAGCCCATGTGTGAAAAGCACCGGTTTTTTCGTTACGGCACAGAACTGAACTATGCAACCAGCACACACTGTAAAGGCATTCAAGATATGACCAAAAAAAAAAAAAAAAAAAAAAATTGTTCAAATGCTTTCAATCTGCAGAAAACAAATGCTCTCTTCACTGACTGCTCTGTGGCAAACTTATAATTCCAGCCAGAAAATCCAGCATTCCCAGTCTGGGCTAACGACCATGCTACCAGACATGAGTTTATGTTTTTCATGCACATTTCATGTATTCCCACACGCTGTGTTGCTGCCAATAATTTATGACTGATCTGCACCCAGCCTGCCCTTCAGCATTTTATTTAATCTCTGCAACAGTGATTTACAATGACTCATCATTAATACAAAAATGTACATGTGTGTTAACAAGTTTGGAAGAATCTAAGAAGGAAGGCAAAAATTTTTTTGCGAGTTGTGGCTGAATGACTTATGAGCCTGCTGAAGAAAGGCAAAACTAACCAGAAATGATATGTTAGTTTTTCCCTGCAGCAAATTATTTAGGCAAGAAGAGTTTCTTCTGCACGCTGCCTTGGAAGAAAAGGGATTCAACAAAGGCCTGGAGAGGATTGCCCCATACCCTCCAGGATTTGGGAGGGGGTGAGTACCTCACTGGTCACCTCATGGACGGATATTTCTCATGCAACCTGTGCTTTCAGCAACAGCTTCACAGCCTCCTTGTTCCTTAGCATTCATTACAAAAAAGCAGGGGCCTGAACTGCCAGATTTTGGCATCTCTGCCCACCACCTGTGACTTAAGAAACCCCAACTGCCTCCATAGTGCTGAATCCTTGTTCCGCTGGAGAGAGAAGGGGAATTGTCTCAATAATTTATGCAATTGTAACACTACAGCAGAATTACTGAACTAGCTCAAGCAGAGCCTGCCCTACATCCACAAGAATTCAGTTATAATGTATTTGACCTCCTTTTTTTTTTTTTTTTTTTTAAACTAGCACATAAGGAACTTATAAGAACACACCTGACACAAAGCCAAAGTAAAAACTTCTCATATTTGAGGTGAGATGAGTGCTAAAAAACACCCTGGAAAGTCACTCGGGAGAAATTCAAACAGCTTTAGTTCAAGGCATCCCACGTTCATCCTCTTGAAAAATTTCTTTGATGGGCCATCCTAAACTGACACACTTGCCCACACTGAATCCTACACTCCCGGACCCCGAAGAGGCAGCACACCCTTAACTCCACCCCATCTGTTAAATAAGACCCTGACGAATATACACAACTGCTCAATGGGCCAAAGTGCCCATCGTTGAACTGAAGGACAACCATATAAATTAGGGTAATGCCCAGATGAAGGTTGGAGGATGTAAAGCTGAGGCAAACACTAATTTTTTCTGGCTGAGCCAAAATACTGTAGGTTACGCTACCTTATAACACATAAATTTTGTGGTTAGTGCCTTTTATTCCTCCTTTTTTAAAGTATCTGGGAAGCATACTTCATATCCACTAAGTATTTGGTATTTCCCTTTATTCAGCGTCTTAAAGGGCTTCAAAAAATTGATCTCCCAGGGCTGCTGTGGGGTCACAGAAATTGATAACCCTTACAAGCTATGCTTATGTGAGCCCGCCTGCGTCTCCCAGATAGTGCACTTTGTAAATTAATCCTCCAAAGGCAAATATATTGTAAGTAGCTTGTTATCTCTAAAGTACTAAATTGAAGAATACATGGGATTATATTGACAGAAATTACATTTTCTGTAATGGGGTTTAATATATCTGAAATCTCTCCCATAGGCTCCTACTCTCTCTAAGAGAGGAGGGTTTGTTAATGTAGGTGCAATGGACATCAAGACCAAATTTATTCACTAAAATGGATTAGGCCGTGTAATCAGAGCTTCAGTAATATTAATCTCTGACACTTATTGAATGGAAAAAAAAAAAAAAAACACAACAACTTTTGTCTGCAAACTGGCATTCCTCCCTCCCTTTTCCCCAGCAGGCTTGCTGTTTGCCTTGGCCATTTTCTGGGTATTACTTCAAAGAGGATAAGGTTTCCTGTCATAAACACTAATCTAAAAATATTAGGACAATTAATTAGATACACTTAGTTTTACAAGGTATTAGATTGCAATACACTTCAAATATGACACTTGTTCTGGGATAGTGGGAGGAACCTACATTTTGATGCAGTATCAAAGGGTGATAAATCACATTTTTTTCAAAAAAGGTTTGCTTGCTGTATGACACTTAAATCACAAGTAATTTTCACTGGTTGCCTCCACCACACCCTGGACAGTCAGCAATCCAAAATTCACTGCAGAAACAGCACAAATCCTGATTTCCTTCAAACAAATCACTACTGTAACAGATCAGGGGCTCCACCAACCCTTAGTTGGAACAAATAAATAAAATTGCTCCACATTGTACTTCAGCAGCAAAGGACCAGACTGTCCTCAAAGTTTACTCAAGCTTTAGAAAACCAGATTTTTAAAACAAACCCATAAAGAGACACAAAGATGTCAGTCAAAAAGAAAAACTCCACCAACAACAATAAAAAAGCATGACAGCACCCCCAAATAACAATACACTTGGCAGAAATGGGACCAACTGCCCCTTTTCTTTCACTCAGCATCTGAACCTCTTCCAAGACCAATGTTCAGCAAATGGATGTGCCTTCCTATTGAAGAACACACATCCCCAGCCAGAAGGACTGGCCCCCAAATGGCAGTCTGAAATCTGAATCACCGAAAATTTGAAATCTGAAACACTGAAATCTGCCCAAGTGACGGGAAAATAAAATACAGCAGCAAACCTCCTAGTTACTATACCTGAAACCACTCACTTGGCTATATCCCTTTTGCATCAACAAACTGTTGGGGAGAGGAAACAACAAGGGCAAGCTGTGTTTCCCAAAACCACAAAGCCAGAGGGTGCCAGGGGCCATACAGAAACACTAAGGAAAATTACTTACCAATTGTTCACTTGAAGTATAGTGAGCCCTGTGTCTTGTGCCAACTGCTTTTTCTGTTCTTCTGAAGGGTAAGGGTGCTATAAGACACCAAAATAAATATATACATTTAAAACAATGCACTTTTTTGGCCTACTTTTAATTTCAAATTTAAAAAAAAAAATGCAAAAACCAAAACAAAACAGAAGCGTGACATCTATTACTGAAAGGTGAAAATGCTGAGGTGTGTCACTCATTTATAATTATTAATGGGCTACTACATCACTTAATTAATGGCAGTAAAAGACAAGCCAATTATAAAGATTAGTGAAGTGGAGAAATAACTGCTTAGGATACTGACAGTACCTTGATACTTGAGAAGGATATTTGTTGCATTAGCTGCAAGTTTTTTGTACTTGTCTCAAATGGTTGATTAGAGTCAAATCATCTTTTTTTTTGTTGGGTTTTTTTTTCTGTATTTCACAGAACAATAAAGAATGTGATAAAGCACTTCTCTGTAAAACTAAAATACACTGATGTTTTCTGAGATAGTGAAGGCAAAACTTGCCAGTGCCCCCAGATAATTTGCAAATAAGATCAGCATCCTGAACATAAACAAACGCCCGGGTTTTGAACACAGGCCAACACAAGGTCAACAATCAGCACATTTTTGCCTGACATTAACATAGCTGTGCTGCACTAATCCTAAGAGACAGAAAACAAATACTGCTTTAATTGAAGATAATGTTAAAATTCAATCATAAGTTAAGTTTCTTGTGAGAACTTGATTTGCTTTCTCAGAAAATTCGCTTCTGCATGAACACAGATTGCTTAATAAATCAACAGCAAAAACCACAGCCAAGTTTGAAATGCAGAAATATAATTTCTGTCCTTTTCCTCTATGTAAAAATATCACTGTCCCAAAAGGAAATGGGCAAATATTGCAAAAGTAACAATTTCAAGGTACAGTCCTGTTTTGAGCATCTGGTTCAGCTCCTAATCTGGATGCCCACACCTTGGATTCAGACCTGGTCTGCTGCAAGGTGCTTAACAGCATTTCAATAAAGATAATTTGATAGAACTGCTTAGACCTATCCCAACGCCATTTAGCAATTGATTGTCACAAAGTATTTGCTGTTACACAATCATCCCCTTCTTTTCCCCCAAAACATTCCCATATTCTGTGGATGTATTCTTCAGTGTAATATTACATGAGATGTAAACCGAAACCTTGTAAAGCATAAGAATTTAAAACCTCATAAAATTCCACAATCTTATTGGTATCATAACTATTTAGCAGATTTTATATATTCTTGTAAACAGCACAGTCTGACATCTCATGGTTACATTCCATGCCTGTATCACCTCATGTTACCAAATAGGAATTTTTGTCTTAACTCCAGCAGCTTCCCCTAACTCAATATGCCCATTTCAAAGGCCACCACAGTGGCCATCAGCTCCATAGGAGAATTTTGAATTTTTTGCCACCCAAAAACACTGGGGAATTTTCCAGGTCCTTTTAAAATACTGTTTTCTTGAGAGGAAGCCCACAAGCAACCTGCACACCTGTAAACCACCCCCTGTTCCACACATACATGAAAAAACTCCAGAATTGCAAAGTAGAAAACAGAGGGAAGGGGATTTTACTTCTTGGTTTTTTACAGGTAATTTGCATTTTACACATGAAAAAACATAGCATGCATTTTATTGTCCGCTTCCTATACACATTCACCTGCAACAAATAGTCAAACTTGACTTATGGGCATCTATCTGAATACAACATTTTGCTTCCCTTCAAAAAGAAAGAAAAAGAAAAGAAAAAAAAAACAAACAACAAAATCTACAGAGATGATTTGTAACATTTTCATCTTCACAGTTTACTTCCCATTTCATTACTTTGCTATCAAGCGAGGACAGAATTATTCTTTTTTTTTTCTTATTTTGCTTTGCCACCTTACATGTGATCTAATTTTAAGTAATTGAACAAACTGTGTCTAATTTCATGCAGCAAGCAATAATTACTAGACAGCCTCTAGCTATTGGAATTGAGAAGTCTGTCTCCATTAAGCAATTTTCAATTGTTCTGGACTTTTTTCCAAATAGACAAGACTGGATAAAATTAGCCATCAGAATAATACAGTCACTGTAAAAATAATTGCTTTAAAAGTCCCAACCCCCCAAATTCCTCAAACTGCGGTATGTTTAAGGTCATCTGATTATTTTTTTTCTTCATATCCTAGTACAGCATAAACTTTTAATTTCATGATAAATCTGTAATTGCCATAATCACATGACAGCCTGGGATTTCACAGAGCTAATCCCTCTTAGCTGAAGGCTCACAATGCAGCAGGCTTTTTAACTATCATTTGGTGTGGTTTAAAGTAATCTTAAACACTAGGCATCCTTATTATATAAGCTTTCTGCGGATCGTACGAGTTGTTCCTTTGTAGGCTAAAAATAAAATAAATAAAATAATAAAAATGACTTGACAAAGAATCAGCGTGCCACAGGCTAGGTTGCTATAAAAACATTCAAAGCCTTGTTGCATTCCCACCCACAGGGCTCCGAAGGCCTGTGCTACAGGCAAAGGCAGACATCACATTGCACCAGAGAGAAAGGGGGAAACCCTGAGAACTGCCATTTTATGAAGAAATAGGAAATTCAGTCGAAACTGTTGCTGTTGGCCTTTGTGCCGCCTGTGCAAGAACGACAAGTGCCTTCCAAAAGCTTCCTAATGGTTGTTTAAAAGGGGTAAAGACACATGCACATAGATATGGGTATTCATATTGGTGTGAATACAGGCATATTATATTTGCATGAGTATGTATAAAATATACAAATATACCTATATATACATATATATATATATATGTATATTAGTCAAATGGTTTTGTCTAAGATAGTCCTGTGAGGAGCAGAAAGCTGGATTTGATCCTCATGAGTCCCTCCCAGTTTGAGACATTTTATGATTCTATGAAATACATAGAAATATATATGGAAGCATGTCTAAAACCACCACACTGACTCCAGCTGACAAGTCCACCTATCACTCTGGATCACTCTGGGATATCAAAGCAAACTGTTCAATAAACAGTGACTTGAGACCTTTACTTTGTTGTGTACATTAGCTCCTACCATTATCTCTTAAAAGCTTAATTATTTGCAAACAATTGATCAAGATGGGAATTGGAGAAAAGAGACGCCGGACCACCGGGAGAGCTGCAATGCATTAGGAGAGCAAACAGAATTACCTTTAGGTCTTATAATCAGAATTAACGATTGGGACCTTATGCAGGGCAGCACGAGAAGCTGTAACGCTCATGTTGGAGTGTTTTCCATTTGATCTGCATTAACACCTCGAGTGAAAGCCATAAAACAGTGATTACAGATGGGAAGGCTGACCCTCCTTCCCAGAACCAGCCCAGCCTGTGTATACTGGAAGACTGCAGACGGGCTTTCTTGCCAAGGCCAGAGGAAAAGGGCAAATCCAAGGGGAAAAGCAAGTAGGAAGCCATCAGTTTAAAAAAAAAATATTAAAAAAAAAAAAGGGCATAAGGCTGACAACAAGATAAGGGCTCTGAATTTGGCTCTGATATTTTCTGATCAAGCCTGCTGCTGCTACAGCACTACAGAGCAGCATCCACCAAACGATATGAGACCTTGTGCTTTTCCCCTTCCATAAATCTAGCACTGAAATGTGGATTGTTTGGCACCATTAATGTGTTTTTGAGGCTCTGTGGTATTACTTTTAATAATGACTTAGTACAGAAAGTGATTGCTTAATAACACCATCAAAGTCTGCATGCAAATGAAAATTATCCCTGGGGGATTTGCCCAGGGTAATATGAACAGTTAAGGAACATTTGAAAAGGTAAAAATAACTATGCAAAATATGAGTCAGAGCAGTCGTTTTAGCAGTAACAAAGAAATCAAAGTGACAGAGGGAAAAATGTAAGTTTCTATCATATTTTCTCGTCACTGTTTTATGAATGGTATTTAGCAAGCAATAGTCTTAATAAAAGCCCCTTTCTGAATGCAGCTGAGAGTATTTTTAGCAAAAATAAACCAATAAGACTTTTTTTTTTTAATCACCTTTGACTACAGACGGTGGGTAAAGTCTCCAGTAGATACAGATGGAAAGTGGCCAAGTTTGTCTCTTAATGTTACACCTTGTCCAAATGTACTCCTTTCCTCAAATTTTCCACCCCAGGCAGCAAATGCTGGATGCCAGGACAGTGACAGACTTTATCTTATCTGTAACCTGGTATCAGAAACACTGCCTCCCTCCCTCCCTGCCACAGCAGTGCATCCAAATTGTGGCAGAAAAATAGGAAAATAATCCTGCTCAGAGTTCACCGCTGAGACAACAGAAGGCAAAACCACCCCTTCTCACTCCCCCCCTGGTTACTAATTCCTCATGGCACCAAACCGGCTCAACACCAAGGCTGACAGCCAGCCCTACTCCAGCACCGAGGCAGGAGCAATCCCCCAGCAAAAGGTTTCATACTACGTTAGAAGGAGGCTGTGGCAACCGTCCAGCGTCACCCTTATCGTGGCAGCGCCGTCGCTTGGCTGACCGCACCGGGAGGGCCATTTCGGAAGTCCTTTTATCCCCTTCCTCCAGCCCTCTGCCTCCTCCAGAGCTCAGTGTAATGCACCAAGGTGAGATGACCTTGAGCTAAACTCTGGTAGGAGATGCAGAGAAAATGCCCCCTTGAAATGTACGCCTTCAGGAGCATTTATTAACTGTTTTCTTATGTCTAAATAAAAAAAGAAAAAAAAAAACAAACAAAAAACAAACCCCAACACTGTAATTTCCCAGTTTCCGAAGAGAAATCCAGCCCAGCTCAGTATCCAGAATAAAGCCCAAGGTTCAGCCCTCCAGTGACAAACTGCACATTGATTTTATGCTGAACTCTAAATTCTTGCTTTACTCAAACTTGTCGAGGGTCAGCTAAGGTGGCAGTGCAGCCGTTTGGGTCTCTCCCCTTCCCCTACCTTCTCCTGGTTTGCATTTGAACTGTTTACATTAGTGATCAAGTTGATCTACGAGAAATTACAATTTGTTTTTAATATCCATAATGCTTTCCTATTGTCTCTCAGCTTTATGAATTAGTTTTACTGTTGCAGTGAATGCTTTTTTTGTCTCCTGACTGCACATTATCAAAGGGACACTTTGTGCCTGCCATTTGCATTACAAAAGCAGTGCATGGTGTAGTCTAAGAACAGAGCTTGAATTTATAGCAGTCGAGTCCTAGATCCTCACACATTCTGGCCTCCTAAAGAATAACAGGGGTTCCTGCACTTGCAAAGTAGCCAAAAAATGGTTGGATCGCTATCCATAAAGTCATAAGACTGCAACCTCCTTTCTTCATCAGCCACCAGCGTGTTGAGAGGGAGTGATAAAGAGAACGCGTGGAGTACCCTTGCCTATTTTGCAGGCTGTCTGAATCGGTTTATAGACTGTCCCTGTGACCTGCTTTATATTCAGGCAAGGCTGTAAAAAGTTGCCAAGTTGAGGTGACCTGCTAGCGAGGGGGGAGAAGAAAAAAAAATCAACTCGGAAGCTGCAAACTCGATCCTGTTTATCCCATGGGACTGGCTTGCACATTGGAGGAAATACTAAACACTGAGAAGGAAGTTGTTTTATTAGAAATGCATCTCTGGGGCTGGGGGGGGGAGAGGGGAGGGTGGAGAAAAAGCCTGTGCAAAGTTTGCACAGTCTTTTCCTTGGCTGAGAGCAGTGAGTCAGCCTGATAATGCTGTTGAAGTGTGAGCTGGCTTTGGCATTTCAAACTCCTCGTTGCTTTTTCAGCGCAGCAAGAAAACACAGTCCATATGACACGGTCATGCTGCAGACAAAGCCAGCCTTTTCCTCTTTCAAAAGAAAATATTTCCTCAACTTATTGTAATAGTTTAATATCCCCGCGGTAAGGTTTTTTTCATAACATTACTGTTAATAAATCCTGGTGCTGCCAGAGTTATTGAACTGCAAACTATGAAAGCAAAATCAACAGATGAGCTCGGTCTTTTAAAGCCAAAAATGCATCAAAATATGCAATCTGACTGGATGTGCTGCACTGCTATGACTCGCCTTTATCACTGTGGTGAGGCCACACTCTGCCTCTTGACTTCTGCATCAGCCCCTTCCCATGAGATGGGGCTCTGAGACGCTGCCTTACAAAAGGGTTTGCAGGCTGCTTTGGCAACCGTGCCAAAAAATAAGAGGTGAGGAAAGGAGGCAGAGCCTGACTCTTCTAAGGTAAACACAGGGTGTAAAAGACAGAGCCAATACCCCTGAAGTTTTAACATCTGAACCTGTGTTCACAGCGCAACCTGATTAAACAGGGGCTGGGATGGTTTTGCAGGCAGGGGGGTGGAGGAGAGGTTTTCTTTGTGGGGGTTTATGAGGAGGGAGAAGAGGTACTGGCAACAGTGACCCTTTTTAAGGAAGGAGTTATGCTGGGGGAAAAAAAAAAAGCTTCTCTTTTTTTCCCATTTGCCCTTTTGTAAATAATTTTCTTGCAAGAGTTGTCTGTGAACAAGTTTTGGCACTCACTAACATAAATATCCTTTCCAAGGCTGATGGAGAGACATGGTATGGCTTGGGATGCGCTGCCAATACTTCTCTGGTGGCCCCATCAAATTACTCATAATGTGAGCACTCATTAAGGAAAAAAAGTTCAGATCATCCCTTGCACAGGATATTACAGAAGTCAGAAAATGGAAAAACCTTTCAACTCATCTAATCCATCTCCTGGCTGCTACAATATTATTCCTTCCATACCATATATTATTACCCACTGCCTTTTCCAGTTGAGCTTTAGCTAGTCCAAGCAATGGTGCTTCTGCTATTTCCTTTTGGAGACACTCTGATAGACCTCAGGGTTTGGAGCTTACTCTGGCTCCCACTGGTTTTCAGTTCAAGCTGAGTCTATGCAGACACTCCCACGCCATACCTGGGTAATTGAGTGGAGCTTTTCCCATGTTAAACATTCCTTTGGTGCCTGTATGAAAGAGCACACAGGAACACAGAGCTTGCACATCCACATTAACTTATCTTAATACACTTAAGAAGGGATTTTTTGCTCCAGGATCAAGACTATTTGTGCTAATGTGACATGGGTAACGTGCTTTCTCATCCTCTGCCCTGGTTATTATTATTATTCATGATTGCTTTTCTATCACAGCCTAAAACTAACCAAGGACAGGGTAATGAAAAGAAAAATTTCATCCAAAAGATCAGCAAAACTCTCTTCAGTGCAGCACACAGCCAGGAACTGTGAAATGCTACATACATCCAAGTGACACCAAAGGAACTGAGGAAATGCATCATCTGACTTCCAACCGCCTTAGAGCTAAAATTCACATCCTTGAAAAACCCAGCTTTTCAGTTAAGCCAACATCTTTATCAGGCAGCTGCGGAAAGGCAGGAAGGCAAACCCCAGCCTTCCCTAGGTGAGCAGCTTTTGGGAAGGAAGAAAAAAATATCACCGGCACGCCAAAGGAAATCCCGACTACCTGATAACTCTGTAAAAGCACTGCTGTTGTTTTTAGAGCCAGCCTAAGACAGATTAGCTCAGGTAAATATCTCCTAACCAGAAGCCTTTTCTCAGCAATAAGTCACTGTCCTTATCTACCTCAAATGACTTTCTAAACAGGTGGGCTCGGAAATAACTCTACAATCTCTGGGAAAAGCCAGCACCAGCAGTTGTAATCCCATAGAGTTAAGCCTAAAGCCTTTATTTGTGCTTTTTGCTCTCTTTCCCAGGCTGCCTTTGGTACATCAGGAGCTCACTCTGTAAGTGAGGGATAAAACTGCTCCCCTACACCTCCATCCCCCTACCTCACACACCTGTGTGATCAGGTTGACGGAGGGTTGCTGTATTCAGCCAGGTCCCTAATACGAACCAGTCTTTTGGATGGAACAGGAGCTTTAGGCAGATTTCCCAAGGAGGTAGCACCCTTAGGAGCAGCCACCAAGCAATTTGGGAAGCCTTCTGCCAGGAGCTCGGCCTCTTTTTTTCATGGAGGACCAAGCAGTCATGCAAAGAGAGTTCAAGGCAACCAACACATCGAGGTGCCCATCTTCAGCACCGAGATGAGGGGGGTTATATTCTATTCTATGTTTTCTATTAAAAAAAAAAAATGAAAAAGAAAAGGAAGAAAACTACCACTGAGGAAGGAAATGAAAAGATAAAGCTGCTATTTTGCAATGCTGCTTTGTTGGCATGGAAAGTCCTTGAACAGATGCCCCATCCACCATTAAATATTCACAACATATCCTTGTAAAAGAATAAAGCCCACTCAACTTATAAGCAAAACCACGTGTTCCTCATAAAAAAAAAAAAAAAAAAGAAAAAAAAAAAGAAGAAAAAAAAGAGATGTATTTAAAGATCTGGGAAGGAAAAAAAAAGGAAATGAAGAGGGGGAAAAGAAAAAAAAAAAGAAGCCAGGAAAACACTGCTGTTCTCGAAGAAGCAGAGACTCTTGGAAGTAGTGCACATTCTCCGGCGTTAATTTTCCCACTTAAATTACAGTGATGCTGTAGCCTCATCTCATTAGAGATCATTGTCCCCAGTAGACAGTTGTGTTTATGGGGGATTCTTGCTGTTCCACACCTGCTGCTCAGGTTGCTACGTGATAAAGCCTGCATACAAACAGCAGTCTTGAGGTTGCTGGACTGCAACTGATGAGCCCAGGCTAATTCAGGGGTGATTATGTAGTTTACTGGACCACTAAACCTCTTTAAGCTTGTAATTACTGCCTATTTGAGTAAAGAACATTCAAAAGCAATTCACTGCATCATGCCTGCCACAGCTGGAAGCAGGCTGCCAGCAGTCTGCGGGGACATTAAAATCTACAGGGACTGGGATTCGAGCACAGCTCGTAGGCACTGACGGCGGCGCAGCCAAGTGCGTTCACATTCCAGCTCACCTTTCCTGACCAGGCGTGCTATTAAAGGTGCAGTGAAAACTATAGAAAAGCCATAAAGATGACAAATAACGGGACGTAATTGAAAGAACTGCATTTTAATGACTCTCCCCCGCTTCCCTCTCCCCTTACACGGGCTAAAAAAAAAAAAATTAAGCCTTTTTCGTCATGACGAGGGAAGGGAAAGAAAAGGCCTTTTGCAAAAGGGGAAATGCACTGCATACATGTGTTTCTGTTTTGAAGTTGGGGGTTTTCCTCATGTTTCAAAGCTTTAGAATGAGTAAGTCCTTTTACCTCTCTGGCAGAAATGATAATGCAGAAGCATCTTAATCCCCAAGGCTTCATTAAATCCTCCTCTCTGAGACTTCATGAAACCCTCTAAGAGTATCTCCAGGCCTGGAACACATACAAACCCACTCTTGCCACTGCATCACTTGCAAGAACTGGGGAATGCCCCAAATCACCACTGTGCAAAGGAACTCTACCCTGCCCAGCATCACAAGAGTCAAACACAGGTCCTTACTATCAAGACAAGGTTTGGTGGTTTTTTTAATAGGAAATAAATATCTCTCTGATTCTCTTTGCCTTTTGAGTTCTGACCCACTCTAGTCCTCCTTTTCAAGTCTGCCCCTGCAGCTCTCCATAGGCAGGAAGCTATTAAAAAAGGCGCCTTGGTTTTTCGCATAATTAGAGGGGTTTGGGAATGGAATCTGGGGGAAGAAGAGCAGATCAAATGGGACCTACGACACAGGCAGAAAGGTTGGTAATAGGGATTTTTACAAGCGAGTAAACAAAGGTCCAGAGAGGATTGCTCCAGCAGAGCCAGAGAACAGCACTGGTGAAACGAAGGGAGGTTGCCAATATCAGCACTGAGTCCCGACACAGTGTCGGCATCACTGCGAGCTCCAACAAGGTGTCAGTGCCTGCCCACGGGACTGAAGAGCCGGGTCCTGAGAGCCCTCTCATCCTCCAGCCACTCCACACCACCATCTCCCTGCTATTAGACTGTGTGAGGTCCACAGCAATGGCCTAACGAGCCGCCTGATTAACTAACTGCATGAAATGGGCTTTAAAGCCTCGCAGGACATTTGGAGATGCAGAATTCATCAGTGTCATTTCCCTGCCCCGCTAATAACTGCCACAGCTGCCTGGGAGAATGGGGTGTGGGAAAAGGCAAAAATAAACAAGGAAAACAAAATAAACCACTGCTATCAATACAATTAACCCTGGACTGAAGTAAATTTAAGAGATGAGGCCTCTTTCTCTCCTCATCTGATAAATTGCCTTGTTTTAAAAAACACGGACATGCCATCTGTAGTATTAATCTCACTATAAATCTAGAAAGGGAAAGGGGGAAAAAATCCATGCATGCAAGAGCATGCCACTGTGAACAAACATCAGCTTTTAAAGGAGAATGTAAAAGCATTCAGGAAGTTTATTCTTAAAAAGCATGTAAATTCCCAGTCACAACAATCCTCCAACTAACCCCATCCAAGCTCCAAAGAGCCACAGGCTTGTGTGTTATCCAACCATCACACTTATTAATATTCATTAGGCAGGTCTACTTGCATTTTCATAAGCTGCAAAGGTGGCAAAAGAAACAATCAGAATTCTTTAACACACAGGCATTATCAATTCAACATCTGCCAAAGAAGAGTGCATACAGATCTGAGGTTGAAATTCAAATGCAATTTACCTGGGCTAGAGCTGGGCTTCACTTTCCAACACCCAGCCAGCTATTTCAGGCAGTCTCATTTTATCCATCCCACCTTTTACATCTCCTTAAGTTCGCTCTCCATTATTTTTACCTTTAAAATGAGAGTTCCTCATAAATTCCCTCCTTCATTCCTTAGGTCTAATGAGTTTCCTTCTGCTAAAACAACCCAAGTTCAGTGAGATCGCATATAAGAATAATACAGCCAAGTTTTAACTCAGTAAACTTGACTAAGCAGTTCTGCTTTCTGGCTAGAGAATTCATTTATCTACACCCATTTAGTGTGTGAAATCCTTCTGACTGGCTTCAGGGTGTGGGCCTATACAAAAATCCACTTTCTGACTAGACTGGGCTTAAAATTTAACCCTTGAGAGATGAACTGAGAAGTCTCCGAAAGAAAACAACTGCTCTAATTAATTATGTACCCTACTTAGCAAAGAAACCCATCTGATAATGCTAAACAATTTCAGAATAAACCAAACATATGTTCCCAGGATGATATTTATGTGTGCAAGGATGTGCAACAAAAAAGTGTGATTTAGATCTCCTAAGAGCTGGGAAAAAGCACATCACAATTCTCTGCCAAATCTCCAGATTCAACCATAAATTAACACGTATTTGCCCACAAGTTGACTATGTATTCATTCCTGTTCTTACAAAAACATCATTAAAAAGGCTTGGACCAGGATGTGACTCTTGCCTCTTGGAAATCTGCTTGGACCGAGAGGACTCCCCCATCAAAAATAACCTTTTCCCCCACAAAGTCAATGCAGCTCTCCACCAGTTTCACTTGGCTTTCAAAAACCTCTAAAGACCTAACTCTACCTTCCCTCACACAGGTTTGGTGGTACCAAATTTTGCATTTCAGTGGGAATATTCACGGAGTGAAGCACTTCCCAGGACCTGTCTTGGCCATCACTAGGGGAACAGGCCCTGCAATGGCAAACCTGTCCTCGCCTGGATAACTTCAGATATGGAAATCACCTGCAGCAAACCTGGCCAAAGCCTGGGGTGCCTGAAGGATACATTCCAGAAACACAAATAGAGTCAGCTTCAAGCAGCCCACCCTGTCCCCAGCCTGAGCATTCCCTTCATCCTCTGTTGCCTGGTCTCCTTCCAGGTCTGAACACATCAAGCACCGCACACATGCAGATGCCTCCACCATAAAAAAGACAAAACACATATTTGGAAGGAAAAGCATTGAGATGGCGTGTCACTTTCAGCACATTTATGATGTGACTCCCATTAACAATTTGCAAGAATAATAACAAGATAAAATCAATTAATTTTTTCAATACCAAGCTCAAAAATCCCCCTCTGCTTTCCCCTCCTTTCTGAACAAAACTCATTTCTTTTAGAAAGAACTAAATGAAAGCACTTAAAGACCAAAAAAATGTCACCACTAACAAGTTACAAAGTAAGAAAGAGCAAACAGGCACATTTGATCTTGTTCTATGCACAAGCCTTTCTAAGATGACTGCTCCAATTAAAAAAAAAAAGTTGAATTTATCATTTTGATTATAGGAAATTATGAACTTGACTATTATATGCATATATTTTGTTTAATGGCTTCATTTATTTTAATAACAAAGAGAAACTAGATCTTTACAGATGAAAGCTTTATTTCATGGCTTCAGTGCAACTGGGATTTTTAAAATCTGTGATGTTAACCAAAATGTGATAATGGATGTTCTCAGGGGCCCTATTTTGTAGCATTTTATGCAGAGCCAAACTGTACGCGAGACATTACAAACATGATGTTTAGCCCTATTTTAAGAAAGTAGAACTGACTCCGGTGTCAGAGGCCCCTGTAATTGTTTTCCATCTGCTTCTTGCGCCTCTGAACAGTTACTTGTGCAGAGAAGTCTGGTTGTAGAAATGCTGTGACAAAGGCATTAGCTCACTGAAGATTTGTTATGAAATTATATTGAAAGGCACCATTTGTGGGGTTTTGGCTGGGAGGGGACAGGAGTGATTGCAATGTAACTACTTTATCTACAGCAGGCTGCCTTGAAGGGTCTGTTGACATGCAGAAGAAGAGAGACACAAAAAAAATGCTAAAAAAAAAAAAAAGAAGCCAATTCTGCTACCGTTTTTATGTCATTTAATTCCTAAGACAGAGATAATCAGAAACACCTCATCAAACTTGATCATGCTCTCAATCCTTCTGAAGAACTTCTCATCTATTCCACTTCCTTTTATTTTCACGTTAGTAGATTGAAAACAGTCTCTCCAGACAACGGCGGCGCTCATGCGTGTGCAGCATTAAGGATGCTCCTCTTTAATACCTTTTATACACACACATAAATCTCCATCCACACAGAGGTGTGCGGACACCTACGGGGGTCGACGTAGTCTTGCAAACCGTGCCCTCCACCCCCAAAAGTAGGGACCCAACCACTGTTTTTTGGGAAAGGCAGCCCAAGATGGCAGCTCAATGATTAATGGCTGTATCATCCCTGGCTCGGTGGCAGCGAGGCCCCGGGTCTAATCCGCCAAACACCCCCTTCGTCTGCGGCCGATCAGCAGATGTAAGCACACAGGCCCTGTCAGCTTGACATATCATTCCTACGACAATGTCAACGAGTATTAATGTTCAATTATCTGTCCTAGAAATAACCCTCGCCTTTACGTATTGTGTAACTGGGCGCATGGCACCGCGGTAATCCGAGCGACAAGGGCAGAGATGCCCGCACTCACCCGCTCGCTGTGAGTTGGCTTCCCAACATCGGCATGACATTGCCTCGCGGTAGCGCGCGGACGCCTTCCCCCTCCTTCCTCTCCCTGGTTGTGGTTTGGTTTTTCTTGTTTTGTTTTTTTGGATTTTTTTTTTTTATAGAAGGCATGTAGCAAAGACCCCAAAGACCTTTCTCCTTGCCTTCGCGTGTTGGACGCTGGCCATCAGCACGCTGAGATTGTGTTTGGAAAAAAGGTGTCTTTTGATTTCACACCCATGCAGAACCACGAGGAGTTTGCCTGTTTGCTTTTAGGGGGGGCCAGAAGCTGCCCATCACCTGGCAGCCTCTCTTTGTGTCCCCTGTTTGTGTATACATATGTATCATTTACCATCAAGCACAAATGTCAACAGTGTCTCTTCCAGGGCTGCATCAAGATCAATTCAACTGCAGGGTTGGAGCAATTTGGCCAAATAAAACATTTCAGATTCCCTTTGTTAAAGCAGTTTAAAATAAGGCCCCTGTAGGAGAGATGATTTGAAGAACAAACTCGAGTTCATTCCTGGCATCTTTTTTTTTTACTACTGTTCAAATATTAAAATTATCGATCAGGCTAAATTCAAATAGGACTCCTAGAGTAAAAAAACTCACAAGTACTTTTTTTCCTTAAATCAGCATTACAGCCAAATTACCGCTTGTTCGAATAGTCTGTGACAGAGTTTGCATAATTTCTTTTTTTGTTGTTGTTACTATGGCACAGCTTCCTTGAACTAACATTCAAAGGTTATCGGCTCTAAGTTATGCTTGCTAAGTCTTCTTATACAACTCACAATCAGAGGGAGGGAGTGGGAGGAAGCAGTGTGATAACCAGTGCCAGCTTTGAGATAAAGTCCTCCACCTAATCTCTGTTTATTTAGACAACCATCTAACCGCAGCACCGGGCGTAAAAACAAACCAGGTGTATGGCTAAGGGAATTTCTCCTTCCTTATCATGATTGCATTATATTTTTGGGCAAAGGGAAGTAGAGCTTTTTTATTTTTTTAAGATAACTTTGAAACTTTAAATAAGCCCAAAGTTTGAGGTTTTCTTATTCGGATTCTCTTGCCTGGGTGGGCTTTTTTGCTTTGTTTTGTAGGGAGGGGAGATGACGGTAACAAAGCACATTCCATTCCGTGCTTTTGTATTTCTTGAGGTTTTGGAGAAAAAGCTTTTGCCATATCACATTTACAAAATTAAGATCCTGCTTTGAATTATTTCCCACCAGAGGCGATTTGGGATATTCAGAATAAATACAAATATTGTGGAGTAAACTGAGTAGTGTTTTAAATGTATTTCACCCTAAGGAGCTGATAGAGGCTTGGATGCTCAGCACACCTCCGCAGCACCAGTGCTGAAGCTGCTTTTCCAGGGCTGAAGCTGCTTTTCCAACCCAGGTGCCAAAATAGAAAAGCTCTTGCAGGTCAAGCCATGAGAAGCAGCACCGTAAGGTATCTGGCTGAAAGATAACTGAGCCTCCCTCCAGCTTCAGAAACAACATTAAACAGTGGTAGGGGCCTTGCATGTCAGCTGATGGTTCTATTTCTCCTGCCATATGAGCCCAAAGTTGCCTCTAACATATTCAAACCCAGTTTCCCCCTTTGATAATTCACCTCACCGTTTACTCAATCATTTTAGGTAGGGGGAAGTGATGAATATTGCTGAGTGCCAGTTTTTTCGGTGCAAGATGAATAACCCCAAGGAGCAACTTACACCGAGTCCCAGGTTCCTGTCAGCCCTATAATTGATGATGTTTTCACTGTAAGGGGTGGGGACTGGGACACATTAAGGCTCAATAGGGGAAGTAAATGGAGTGAATTGACTCAGCAACTCTGCCTTTTACCACAGCTTCTAATAAGGATAAACTGATTACTGCCAAATGTACTTTAACATCACAGGGAAGGGGGGAGATGAAATAAATCGATCTGCTCAAAGGAAATAAATGCCACACCAGAAGTTTTTTTAAAAGTGAACTTTTACATTCAGAAGAGTAGAAGCACGTTTCAGCATTATGCTGCTGCTTCCTTCCAAGTTGCCATTTGCCACTAAACCAAAAATGAATTTGCAGCCTTAAAATGCACCCTAAAGATGAACGCAGCAAAACGATCTCTATAAAGCCGACTTATCATTTTTGTAATCTCGCTCTCGAATGACTCCGATAACAAAGGGGTGCATGGCAATGCTCACAGTGTATTTCAAATGCTGACTTTATGTCAGCATCTTTTTACAGTGATCCAGAGACCGGATGCTGCGCCTCTGCGCCAGGCGGTGGGGAAGGCAAGCAGGCGGCAGCCCAAGTTGCCAGGGGTGACTGTGGAGCTGACAACCCCAGGATCCAGCAAAACCCGCCCTGACTGATGGCTTCTGGGTTCCTGCTGACCTTTGATCCTTTCTGGTTTGGTCGGGAACAAAAGAGCCTGTTCACCAGGGCCCCTCACACGAATATTTAACAAAAGAGGTCCTTGCCTATATGCTGATTAATATGTTTGCCTTACATGCGGCAGGAGGAGGACCATGGCCATCCCCTGCCACCGTGCAGGTAAGCACCAGCTTACCTAGCATGTATGTCACACAAAATAAATCAAGGAAATCCACCACGAGGCACACAAAGATGAATAAAACAGGTAAAGACAATTTTTGTCACCGCTGCAAGAAGTTGCCGGGGCTGGCGACGGCGCCAGGAGCGACATCCCCGCGGACCCAAAAACCTGTGGAGAGTTTCTGTCATGAGAGATTTGATGCTGCTCTGACACTGAGGGCCATCAGCAGCTCGAACATGCTGTTGCAAAGATGCTGTCGGCTACGGCAACCATGGAGGATGCTGTCCAACCCTCCGCAGCAACTTTCATCACCGCATATTGTCACCATAGCAATGGAGCTGAATGCGGGCAAATGACAAGGGTCTGTCATCACTCAGCCCTGGCCTGACAGCCCACAGCACCAGTCGCTCTCATCCAGCCTCAATACACAAATAGGTCCTCAACAGGCCCAAGAGTAATAATCTGCCCCTCCACAATGTCATCGTTTCACTGGCGCTCCCAGTAGCAGTGTGCAGCCCTTGTACCCTGTGGGGATGGCTCTGTTTCATCCCCCAGCGAGTTTTTGTGCTTTAGGGAAAAGGAAAAGTGAGAAAAAGGGGAGCCAGAAGGGAGCTGGTGGTAATCAAACATCAGAGATAATCAAGGAACAGAAAAAAAAAAAAAAAAAAGAAAAGGAAAAAAAAAATCTGTTGCCCAAGTGGAAGTAAAACATGAAAATTAATGTTTGGAAGGAAAACTACAACACTTTCCGTGCAACGGCTTCAGCAAGGAATAGCAGTGTTACTGTGAAAGTCCACAGCTCCCTTCTAATACTAAACATGGTAGTTGTATATAAAATGCATCCGCTGCTCCCTTCACAGAAACAGGTGTTTGGGGTGAACTCAGGATAACTGGCAAGGTATGCCGGGCTGTCACCGACAGCAAGCATGGCCAACACGCTGCTCTGCCTTCACGCCAACACCAAAATCAGGGTCCCAGCTATTTTCACGCTCTTCCTGCCAGAGATGCCACAAAGAGACAATTAACTTGGTCTACTTCCCTGCTGCCTGGGTGGAAGTACAGCAAGAAGTGACAGAAATCAGAGATGGCAAACACTATCTCATCGAGAGCTCGTCTGCCTACTTGGATTAATCAGAACACCTCTATTTCAGGAGAAATTCTGCGTGGGGTCAGTTTTTACTCATCCTGCCCATGCAAGCTCGCCCCCTTCCAATTGTGGCACGTGGGGAAGGTGGTGAGAAGGATCTGCCTTGGTGGTTGCCTTACTTAGCTCACCTCGACCACGCACTTCGGATTTTACTTTGTGTTTAGTCACACAGAATAACCCAATTTAACAGCGACCCTACGTTATCACGCCAGCCCTCTCACCATTTTGAAAGCTGCCTTTTAATGATATTTAATTTAGGCTCGCTTATGTGCTACATTTGCTAGTGAACACATTGGCTGTGTGGCTCTTATTTAACACGATCACCATACAACACGCTCCCCTGTCCACAGCAGCCCTGGAAAGACAATTCGCTGCCTGAATGTTTTTTAAACCTGATTTACCGTTCCAGAGAAACAGCTCTGCAACTAATCTTCCAGGGCAAATGTAATGCCGAAAAGCAACTAAACTGAAACATATAAATTCCATATATACTTAAAAATATTATTGTCTGTAATTTAATATAACAATATTTCTGGGCCTATAACCTTGCACGCAGAGGCAATTTCCCAAGCATTAATACTTAAATGGGTCATATGCACCACATCTGTCATTCTGTCCTGAAGTCTATGAGGCACAACCAAGACTCTGCAAGCCTATTGATTTTTCTAGCATTTGCTTTAATTTACTTAACCATTGAGAAATCCATCAGTACATAAAGGGCAACTGTCCATTACTGCCTCATTTGCAGACATTCTTTCCCCTCTTTTTTTTTTTTTTGTTTTGTTTTGGTAAATATTTCTCCTTAAATCGCTGTGTGTTTACAGTGTAAAAATGAATCCAGAAAGTGCTCACACCTGTTTCTGTTCAGTAACTGCTGCGCTGAGGTATATGTAATGTGCTTAAAGATAGAATAAATATCTAGACATTATTACATCTGTGTGCAAAGGGTGGTAAATTAGATCCTAATTACATTAACAGGGATTCTGCCTCCCAGCTTAAATTTTACATGAGCACTCTGTAAAAATCCAAAAGCTCTGCTGTGGTTTCTTTACGAGCTGGTGATTACAGCTACTTCCTATGCGGTCACTAAATATTCTGTTTACAAATAAATGAAGAAGCTTTGAGCCAACTTGCCAGGGTAATAATCCGTGTTTTCTATTTTTTTCCCCCAGCAACCTTTACCACATAAGCATGGCAACAATCAGAAGTCCTGGCTTCATCTAATTACTCTATCACATAATTTCACAAATTGCCTTTTCACTGGGGAGCCAAGTGCAAAACACGCTCACAGTGGGATTTCAGGCAGCAGCTTTCATTTACTACTCATTTCTTGTTAAATTAAACACAAAAACACCAGTTGTGTGAAAGAAGTCAAAAAGAATGCTTGCAAATGAGCCAGACAAGTGTATCTTATATTTATACCATTTGCACAAAATAGCTCATTGGCAAGCTGGATTTTTAATGGCACCATTATCATCTTTAACCCTTTTAAAGCCTGGCATGGGGCTGGTAACTGGATCATCCCGACCAAACTCAAGCCAGTGAAACGGCACCAGGCAGTGCATCAGCCTTATCCTTTTGTTAATAACTGGGGAGAGAGAAAACATGCCCTGACTTTGCCTCCACGTAACCCCTCTGGCTTACTGGAGGTTTAGCAGGGAATGACCCAGGACAGAATTCATTCCATGAATTTCTGGGTATTACACCCACCTAACACAATGGAGGGACGGTCCTTCAAATAAATCAAGTGGGATTTGTAAGCACAATTCCTATTTAACCCAGGACATCCCTTCGAGGTGTGGGGTACCAGCAAGGCTCAGGGGCAGAGGACCAGACCTCTGCTAATTACGTGAGTGCTAACAAGGCAGGATTGCAAGCTGCCACCAAGGAACACAAATTATTTTGAAAATAATTGCAGCCAGTGTACCATTGCTGGTGGAAGTGAACCAGGGGTTACACCGCTCTAAGATGACATTTTGTTCATCAACAAGTACAAAACTAAAACACGACCATTAGTAATTAAAGCTGTTCCTTTTGTAGCACCAGAGCCAGTAGGTCAGGTACCATTTTACATCAGAAACCAGCCTTGATGGCTGCAGATTTGCCAACATTATCTGCACAGGGAGGGGAAAAAAACATTAGCAGCAGCTGTCTGTGTGCCTCGACATTGAAAATCCTATTCATACAGACAGGTGGAGTAATTTAAAAGCCAATGTGGTGCAATTTTGATGCAAGTAATGCCACTGTTTACTAAAAAGCCACCATTACCGCTGTTTATGAAAACATTACTAAAATTGCATTTTATTCATAAGAATCCTAAGGTTCAGGTTATTACCAGTTTCAGAATTATTCTGACCCCAACTGCAGCTTACAGCCCTCTGGGGTTTACAACCTGCTGCACTGATGGATCCATGCTCAGGTTTCAACAGTGAAATCAAGGGTTTATCCTCCTTGCCATTCCCACACAAGCCCAGTGCAGTTCCTGGATCAGCACAAAGTCCATGGCAAACAAGCAGAGTTCTAGCAATGAATCTGTTAAGTAGACAGATTATCTAATATGGCATTTACCTTTCCAAAAATATCATTAGGGACTCCGAAAGGCTCTGGCTGACATGGATAAGGATGGTCTAGGAAGAAGAGTTTCACTTCAAAGCTGACTTTAGAGCAATCAACAGAGCAAGCCACCCAAGGCAGAGTCCCACCATTCTCCCTCTGAGTTCAAAGTCCTTGGAAAACATATTCATATCACGAGCAGCTGCTTGGAATTACTAGTGTGACTCAAATGACCACTTTAGTGCCACTAACATGACTACCTTGCTTTTTGCATCACTGGGACAGAGCACCATCATGAGAATGAGGGTTTTTTGTGGGTAGGGCTTTTTTTAAAAATACTTCCTTTGGAAGTTTAATGATGTACAGGATGGGTTACAAAAGGTCAAGCAGTAGCCAAGTAAAGAATATTCATGCTACACCTAAAGTCTGAGAAGTATTTTCTGGGTAGAAGTTTCTGGTTCATAAAGCAAAAGATGAAGTGGTAAGTCTCCTAGACCTTGCCTTATTAAAATGATGGCCCACCACTGAAGTGAAACGAGCACTCTACTAAATACTCTGGGTCTAAATCAGGCAATGATGCAAAAGGCAAGGTAAATTAGATAACTACATATTGACTTAAACTCTTTTCTGCCTACTTACCCTCTCTCTACACATATATTTAGCACTGTTGTAGCTTACAGGCTGAGGAGCTGGAAGTACAATAATGACTCTTATCAATAAGATAAGATTGGTTGGACTTGATCTTAAA
Source organism: Myiozetetes cayanensis (assembly GCF_022539395.1). Taxonomy (NCBI): domain Eukaryota; kingdom Metazoa; phylum Chordata; class Aves; order Passeriformes; family Tyrannidae; genus Myiozetetes; species Myiozetetes cayanensis. Next base: position 6,599,686 of record NW_026087411.1, on the reverse strand, counting down.
GGTCTTTTCCCACCTTAATGATTCTATGAATACATCTGTCCCATGAATAATGACTCTGGTGAATATTGAAAACTGGATTTTCAGCTGAGCGTTTTGAGGGAAAGGATGGCATTACCCATGGAAAATTTTAACTTACACCAACAAAAAAAGTTTTCCTTCCATAAGAAAAATTTTTCTATGGGTAATTTTGATGGGCAGACAGTAAAAGTAGTCAATATTAGAAATTAGGGCCTCTTGCATATATGCTACAAGTAAAAACACGTAAGCTATAGCAGAGCAGATTCTGTGTAGTTGAAGGTAAATGTGGGAAAAAGGAAGCGAAACTTTTTTAAAATTAGTAAAAAACAAATTGCTTCTCATGCCTGCCCTGGAGCAACAAACAGGCTATATTCACCATGATATCACTGCCTTGGTTCATCTAGACAAGGGTTAAGTTCACGCAAACAGATGTAGGATACTCTATGCCAGAGCAAGGGAATGCATCTCACACAACTTGATGTACTACTTCCAAATGTGACCCTATTTGAAAGGCAGCTTATCTTACACCACAGATTAACACATCTCATCAGATATGCGCCCAACTGGTTTGGTGCCTCATATTTTGGCACTTTACCTGATCTGATTAAGTCATTTGCTAGCACACTGGCATGCTGTGAAACTCCTTCAAGAGTTAGATTTCCAGTAAAAAATTAACACTGGCACTCATATACATAAGCATATCTGAGGATCAACATAAGCTCTTTTGTAGCAACTGTGTTAGAGTACAAGCTAAACAAACAACTAATAATGAAGAACCAAGCCCATTAATTTATACTCATTTCCTGCTCACCCACTGCTTGCCAAGATACTGTTGTTGCCTTTAGTGTACTTCATATTGCAAATTATTTGCCAAAAATATTTCCATGGATACTTCCGTATTTACAAATTGGTGGTCAGACTTTTTCCCTTCTCCTCTCTCCCCCTTCCAAAGGTGATACTTGAATTTTGTGCGTTTGCTTTGACTGCAGAAAGACACTGCATCACGTAACACATTGCTGTGCCTTGACTGGAGAAGGCTAATTTCAAAAAGGAAGCTGCACACACAAAATATCACAGCTGCAAATATAAAAAGAAAGGAGAGGGTGGAGAAGAAAGCAAAGCATCTACTGCTGACTTAAAAATTCTTATTACCACAAACATTCTTGCTGGTAAACTCATTTCCGAGAATATTTATGCAAACAAAAGGAGTTCTAGTACAACCAGAGCAAGTGTAATTTAACATTTGAATTAATGTTTATCATGCTTCAACTTTTCAGTATTCCCTCGCTTCTACTCAGATGTGAAATTCTGCTAGTGTGTAAATACAAATGTGTTTCAGCAGCTTCCAAATAATTCAGATTCTTTAATGCGCTGGTGGCTTCCACATGGGTAAACCAGTGCCTTCAAACTGGGGGAAACTGGGAAAAAGGTAAGATAGCCCTTTGGGAATAGCCACTCTCTCCCTCTCTAAAATCTAGCCCAGGTTGTTGGCTACCTTCTGATTTCAACCAAAATACTTCCCTGGACTGCTGCCATTCCCAGGACCCGTGAGGAGCCCAGGATGAGATGTCACACACCACACAGTTTAAGACACAATGGTTGTCTTCAACAAAAATGGGAGTGAATCACAGATATGAAAAAACCCAGATGCTGTAACTACAACACACTTCTGAACGTGAGAAGAGCCTGAGTAAAAAACCTGTTTTCCCTTAACTGTCTACAGCACCCTGTATTTTTTCCTTTCTGTTAAACCCAAAGGTTTGTAGCACAGCTCAGCGCTGACAACTTAAATCATCTACCAGACAGCCTGAGATCTCAGTGCATGAGACGTGTGCTTTCCAAGAAATCATGAAACTGGAGCAACAGCAGCACTGCCAAGGGTATCCCCCAAAAGACAATAGGCAAAATTCCCTCATGCTAGAAAACAGACCAATGCTTGGAGGCTTTGACAGCAGGTCAAAGCCACAAATTTGAGGAAGATTAAAGAAATTGCTGAAGATTTTGACAGTCACTGTCCTCCATCAAAATCTGTGAGGTCTGAAGGGTTAAGAAGTTAATTTAAACCCAGTTACTGAAATCCTGTTTGTACTTCTTTTCTGGAGTTCTCAACTCAGTTCAGACAGAGCCTCAGAATAATTGCCTTCTCCCATAATAACATTTCCCACTTTCTACAACTGAAGGTGACTCTCACAGCACCTCCACCAGCAGAAGGGAGTGGAGGACCCTCCTTGTTGTTACTTGCACCAGCCTGTGTTGGATGCTTTTGTTGGATGCTCTGATAAGTCTTCCCACTGCCAGGAGCAGGAAGAGCCCTCACTCCCACCTTCCCAGTCAAGGGGATGGCGGTGCACGGGTGACCCAAGGCAAGCTAAAAAGCCTGGCTTTTCCCAGGAATTTGGGACAGCTGGCACTAAGAAGCCTTGCAGATGTGGAAGAAAGCTTTTTACAGCCTTGCCCACAATAAAATCAAGTGAAAGAGGAGACTTGCGTATTTGGGATAAAGCAGGGGGACGCCCCCACCCATTCTGAGTCCACTACATGGAAATATGACCCCTCTTACGCAGATGAGCTCCAGGAGCCCTCTGGCATTTTGCAGAGCAAGTATCAGTTGGTGCACGATGAAAACTCATTGCAAGTTGCACTTCTTGGTGGGGGGGAGGGAGGGGCAAGGGGTGTTATTTTGTTTTATGCCTCCAAAACTTTCAAGAGGAGAACAAAAAACCTGGGTTTAGCCAATTATTTTCCTCTTTTTATGTTTTCAGCACCCTAGTTTTGTACATACCTACCCTTTCACTATACTCCTTTCCAAAACCAGGCAAGCATCCCACATGAGAGTAGGGGCAGGGAGCCAAATTAGACCCATGTTCCTCCCAAGGCAAGATCTCACAATCATGGAGGGATGAGAAAAGACATGAGATCCACTTGTTTGAACTTTAAAAAGTTTCTAGCCAGTAAAATATTCATACATAAAGAAAAGCTATAGAATTAAGAGGTATAATATAATTTTTTAATCACAATAGCATCCTTGAAGTGATGGGGACTATTTTTCTCAGCTAGACTAGGATATAAAGTATCTCCTTCAAATATCTCCTTCCAAAAAATTCTTTTACACAAATAACAGCTTCACTAAACAGATTGCATATTGCTTATTTTCTTGTTTATTAGCATGTATCAAGCAATCAATAAATGTTAAAAATCCAGTTACATAACAGAAAAAAATCCTTTCACTCTAAAGTCAACATCTTTCAGCCACGTCTTTTACTTTCTGCTCAGTGTCCCATTTCAGTGAGATTTAACCTCTTAAGGAAATTGTTTTTAAAGCAGTTAAAAATAATGATTAAATTATGGGATTTACATGAAAGAAACCCTCAGCCCATTCATTTTTTTTTTAAATCATGGCAATTTGTTTTTTAAAAGGTGTTTGAAGTCCTTGAATCTACCTCTTGGCACCATTAAAAAAGAGTAGTTTATAATCCCCTAATGTGCTTAAATAAAGCCTTCAATAGTTTAAATTGTTATTAAACATCTTTTGGGATTATAATTTTATGGCTTTTTTTGCCTGATTAGATGATGAACGTGAAGATCATCAAATACTCATCATATAACAAACCAATTACATCGTATAATCCCCAAAATGAGGTTTGAATACCAACATTTTAAATTAAACTGGATTTAAAGGATGCAGAGAATTGACAATGAGAAAAAAAAAAAACCCAAACTTGAAACAACACCCCACAAACTCCCTTCTTCTAGTTTTGAACAAAAAGGAATTTATACCACTTCCAAATACTGATTTATACCAAAAAACTGGGACAAAAATATACAATGGGTTGAAGCAGAAACTAACCATGCTGCTACAATTAAATTTACATATTTAATTGTAAGCAAGATTATTTTTTTCTTCCCTTCCCTGTCTCCAAGCTTTTCCCTTATTTCACAATTCGTGCTGAGGGTGAGGGTCTCCTCCCATTACAGCAAGGAGATCTGCTTGAAAAATGGGGGGAAGAAATGATCACTGAATATTAACTTACCCAAGAAATAATTTTTTAAAAGGGTTTAAAAAGTCTAAAAGGCCCACAAAACACTGTTGGGCTGCAACACACCCTGACATTATCCTTAGAATGACTTTCAAAAGTCCAGAGCCAGCACAGAATTGGTTTGCCCCAGTCCCTCCTCCAGCCCCTGCCATGACATTTGATGTTCATCTGAAGCCACTCCACAAGCCTCTCTTCAATTCTTACTCTCCTTTAACAGTTTAGGGATGTCCTCACCACTTCCAATTATTAGAAACTTTTTTTCTTATTATTATTTTTTTCTTTAATCCACATAGTAACAGGCTGCCATCTCAAATTTATAGCAAAATCCTAAAAATAGATTTTATAAAACTCCAAATTTACCAGCTGTTGTCATAATCTACCAGAAAAAAATTTCAACAAGCTCCACAACTGCATTTTACCCATCTAAGAGCCAACCCGAGCAGCTCTTGCAACTCACACGTTTAATCAAGTCAGAGTAACAAACAGTTAAAAAAAACCCCTGCAAAGTCCTAAATGTGAGTCTGATCAGCACTTTTGCAATTGTTTTAGCTTATTGTTTTTGTTGTTGTTGTTCCAAGAGGGGCAAGGAAAAAAAAGAAAAGGCAATTTGGATTTATTTATCCCCTATATTGCTTCAGAGCATACTGCCTGCATCCACAGAGGACAGCACTGGGCTGGGGAGAGGGGCTGGAGCCTGACACTGAGTGGGAACTACTGCCCAAACACTTCAACATCCGGAGAGAAAAAAAAAAAGAAAAAAAAAAAAAAAATAAGGATTTCCTTCCAAGTGAGAAACAAGAACTGGGGGACAAACCTTCGAAAATGAAGTCAGTACACAGAGGAAGACTTAATGCTCTGGGAGATGGAATAACTGCATAGAAGGAACTAAACCAACCTATACACTTTTGAAAGATTATATTCGTCCAACATTTATTTTAAGTCTTTCCAACCGGTAATCATTAGTATGACAGACACAGCAATTACTGTCTATTTTGTTTAATTCCATGCTGCTGATGTGTGTATTAATATTACAATTGTGAGGGGAAAAAAAAAAAATTTGCTCCTGAAGAGGAGGGCTCCCAACTAACAACCCAAATTAGGAAGCACCACTGGTCAGGGGGATGCTGGATTTTGCACTTAACTGCTGCTCATTTCTTCCCTGCCATTTTTCAGCTGGGAAGTGAAGGCAGGTAAAGCACAGGGGCCTGCCCTGACATATCCCCTGCCTGAACAGAACCACCTCCCTATCTTTCCTCACCTCCCACTTCAGGGAGGACCTTGTGTTCACCCTACAAAAGACCAAATCCACTGATAAATACATAGATGGATGGATAAATAAATAAACAAATAGATAGATAGATGGTGTGGGATCTCTAGTTTCCTTGGGATGATCTCCCTCCTGCAGCAAGGAAACCAGCTGGGGATACCGCCATACCACCATGAAGGGTTTTAAAAGCAGTCATGAAAGCCAAATGCCCTCAAAAATGAACTGGAGTTTTAATTCCTTTGGTCTCTCTCCACCATTACTCCTCAGCTCTGATTGCAGCCATAATTTGGGCCTGGGTTTTTTGGGGTTTTTTTGCAGACAGGACAGCACCCCAAGCAGTCTGTAAACACACTGTATTGCTCTAGCACTTGGAAGAGCCTACAGTGCTCTCTAGACATGTTTTAATTCAAGGAAACTGTCCAAGATCCCACCTAGAGTCTGTCTCAAGGTCCTAACTGAAGAAGATTGGGCTGGATAAACCAATTCTGTTTCACTGAGTTGATCAGAGAACCCTGGATCTACCATGCTGCCAGGGGAGGAGAAAGCTGCCCTGCAACAGAAATCACCTGCTTCACCTGGCTGGGCAGGATCTGCACAGGGGATGGTGGACTTTTAAAGCAAGCTTTAGCTCAGTGCTGCAAGGTAGAAAATGCAGCAGTTTCATTGCATAGGTTCTACAGGGGATGGTTCTTCCTCTATTTGAGTCTTCCAGAAGGAGAGACCATCTTAAAAGAAAATGTGCAAATGTTGTCTCCCAGGAGCTGCCAGGAGCCCTTCAGCAAGTTACACAGGCACTCTTCTGCACACTATTACCTCACAGGAGAAGAGTGAAAAGCCACTAGAACCCTACAATTAACCTAAATGAAACAATGAGGGGGCCCATTCTCTGATCCTGAGACTGTGCATGAAACTAGCTGCAGGATCAGGTCAAGCCCATGTAGTTAAATGCTCAACACAGGGTGCTTCCTGCCACAAGGGCTTTTTGGAGACACCCTGTAGCCTTCTGCCTTCCCAGGCATGGGCTTGGAGGACATGGGCTTGGAGCTACCACCAGGTAGCTGGTCCAGGCTAAGAGCATGCTGAAGACTGCTCGAGCAGTTTAGCAGGACAGACTCTCACATTCCTGTGCTTCGGTCTGGGTGATGTTTTATTTACCAGCACGAACACAGCAACAGGACACTCTCGGGAAAAATATTTATACTACTTAATTTGCAATTCCTCACTAGAAACTACAGGGACTGACACGCAGCTCGGCATTCCCTGGCGTGCCTCGTCCTGGCTGCAGAGTTTCCTCGATCCAAAACCTAAACCAGCCGTGCCAGGCTGGTATGAGCATTGTTGCTGGCACAGCATCCCTGGACTGTTTGGAGGTGGACGTCCTTTAGCTCACATCTACCTGCAGAGAGATGCCAGGTGTCAGCTCACTTTGGGTGAGGACCTCGAAATGGGGAGCTGCCAACACCTAAAGGGACCTCAGCCTTTGGAAGTCATGGCACTGAACTCACCAGGCAGGGATAAGGAGCTGGCAAAGCTGGGGCATGACTGACATGGAGTCTGCCAGGGGGAGAGATTAACTTGGAGATATCCGAGGCCCCCTCTGGCCTCGGAGGAGCAGTGCTCCAATATGAAGGTTCATTCATAGCAACCCAGGACCGCACGGGACAGGATTCCCTGCCTGATCCCCGTGCTGACAAGAGTCATGGCAGGTATCTGGTTTCTTGGCTCAGCGGGGGACGGAGGGGTGATGTGCATGAGCGCTTCCTCCACTTTACAGCTATACTCTTGGCAGAGCTCCCACCAGGGCTGGGCAAGCTGGCCAGCTTCTAGTTTCATCCTGACCCTAACTACAGGCAGAGGAGAAGAGTCAACCACTGGGATTAGAGGGAAGAGCCATTCTTCACTACCACCAGCAGACCCTCAGTACCTCTCTCCTGACCCTTATCCTCCTGGTACAGAAAGGCTGACACAAAAAACCTGGGGCTGAAAGCCCATATCCCCACAGTGGATAAAAGCATAGTGACAGATCACAATTTGATGTAAAAGGAGAATGGCATTCGAAACACTTTTCTAAATGCTAACATTAGAAGGTGTGGTACACAATATAAAGCTTTGAAAGCAGCTCCAGCATCCAGCTTAACCCCACACACCTGTCCAGAGCTTTGATTTCTAATTCCAGGAATAAAAAAACAGAAACATACAGGTAGCTGTGGTAACAGAAATAGCTGCGCATCCCCCCACCACCTTCTAACGTTAAATACAGGGGTAACTTACACTCTGGGAATGAGAATGTCTCAAAGAAAAAAATTATGCTTTGCTATTAAACCAGATACATTCAGACCTTTCATCATGAAGCTTCTGATGATCTCTGACAAACATCTGAATAAGCTCTTTGTTTGCTTTTGGCTTTGTTTTTTTAATCTCCCCAATTGTTTTCCGCGGCTCTCCGGAGCGCAGAACCAGGGGCCGAATGCTGCTCTGTGCTCCAGAGCAGCGATTCCCACATCGAGCTGAGGGGAGCTGCAAAGCAGGACAGGTCTGCGGGGTTACGTTCATACAAGCTTTAAGTATAAATCACATTTCGCAGTGACGCCCTGTTAACAACTGCGTCTCAAAGAAACAAACAAACAAATATCTAAAAACAACACATACACACACCAAAAAAAAAAAACAACCCAAACCATCAAAACATACACTCTGTGCTCCTCCCCTGGCATCTAGAAAACGAGGCAACAACAGCTCTGCCCAGAACAGTTCCTCAGCTGCCTGTCAACAACATCATACGTATTTTTTGCTTTCTATGACTACTACAACTATGACATTATCCATGTTTTATTTTTGCATATGTGATCTAGAGTTCACTTACTGTTAGATGCTGGAACAGCCATGCCCTCATGATATTTGTGGCTACTTTGGGAAAGATGCCACGCTTTTTATGTCGCTTTTTGTCCTTATCTGGATCATCATCATCACCTGTGCTGGGGGAAGCTACACTGTTGTCCAAGCCGTCACCTGTAAATATAGTGAATCAAATTTTGACTTATGCTACCTTTATATACTTCAGCCGAAGCCTGGCTTTGGGTATAAACTGCATGAATATTTAAATGAGGTATAAATTCTTTAACACCGTAATTCACCAGGGGTTGAGGGGATGGGGGAGGGAGGGAGAGACATGGGGAGAGGGAGGTTCTCAGAACTGTGTCAGTCCCATTTTTGTTTATTCTGAAGGACAGTGTGGCCACTTCTGCCATGGTAACCCAAAACAAAAAGTACTTAAAAACTGAAAAAACCATGCAAGCATCCAGCTTGCAAAGGTGGAAATGGTGGCTTTTCTTCACACTAGGTCACTTCCCAAAGATTCATCCCAATCAGCTACTTTGGCTGAGCTGACAGTCAGGAAAGTGGTGTTCCCGGATGGGGATCATGACGTGTGAAGCCGGGTGCCTCATCCCACTCTGGGATGTGAAAGGCAGGGTGAATGCAGCTCTCTTGCTGCATCATATTCTCTCCACAAATTTGGAAATAACCAGATGACTGGGGCATCACTTCTACTAAGTCTTTTAGAGATGCTTGATGTCCCCTGACTCCTTGATGGGAGGTGGGTAGCTAACTGGCCTCCCCTCTTCCTGGCCCCAGCCAAAAGGAACTCATAGTGGGATAAGCAGGCACCAATTTGACATACACCATTAGGAATTAACACCCTGCTTTGTGCCAGCGTGCCATATCCGTAATAGGTGTCTGCTCCTGTTAAACAATAACTGATCCAGAATGAATTTCCTTAATGCAGAGAAGGTTGCAGACAGTTCTCAACACATTATCAGCACGTCTAGGGGAGGATGTCACTGCACAGCAGCCAACTTGAGTCGATGGGTTAGTGACCAAAGGAAAACAAAAGTTGCAGTGCCTGGCCTGGCCAGTTTGCATGCAATTTTTGTTTCAAACTCTGGACACAGCTTATAAACAAGTCCACAGAGCAAATAAGTCTTTGCATTCACTGCATGTGGACTGAATGGTATATCCTTGGCTTGCAAGGACACTGTATTTGTAGCAACATGGAGTTGTGATGTTATTAGGCAAGTGTTTTTTACACCCCTGGGCGAGAATGATCAAGAAAGCCATCTGAATTGGGCTCATTAAAAGCTATCTCCATTAGGGACGAAAATAAAATATATTTAAAAAAAAGAAGGATGCAGACTGTCAAAATTATGATTTGTTAAACAGCTTTCAGCACCAAAAAATAAAAGCTATTATTAGTGTTATATTTTTAGCATGTTACTGACCGTGGCAAATTTATAATTGTCCTTATGACTTGGCCTGTGTCTTTAATGAAATGGTAACCTTGGGTAGCTACAGAAACAAACAAGATTTCTATGAAGAAATTAGATATCCAACAAATTCTTTGAAAGCCCAGTATGTAAAAAAGGGCTTTTATACATAGAAGCAATTCACCATATAAAATAATAATTCATAAAAGAAACATGAGCAAAGGAAACAACTCAACAGCATTTAAAATTCCACAGGCTAATCCACTTTCTGTCTGCGAGAGGCAAACAAGGAAAAGAAAAGTATTACGCATTCATTGATTAAAAATGAAAAGCTTCTAACCTAATGACACTGCCTTTCACCACCTCCCTGCCATCGTCCACCCACCCTCTCCCCCCACCCCATTTTTTTAAAAATACACTCATTTCAAACCCCCTTCAGATTAATTTAGCAGGCATTGCCTCATGCCTGACGGGAGGAGGACTCATTGATAATTTATGGAAATATCTACTATAATCCAAGGGAGATGACTTTTTTTCCAGCTTTGTGCATCAATAGATAATCAAGGCCTTCAAGCAGCCTTAGCTTCCCATTACCTCAGGCAAGAGAATTCCTGAAAGCATGCCTCCAGGGCACCTGAATTATATCCTCCATTAGGGGAGGAAAAGCTTTCTGCATTCCACCTATAACACTCCCCAGAACCTTTCCTGTTTATTTCTGCTGTATGAAAGCAGAAGCATTAGGAACAGGATTTTTTAAGTGAAGACTTATGTAGATACAATGGAGAAACCTTTCAAGCGCGAGCCAGATCACCTCCTTCAATCCCGGGCAGTGACCTATCCCAAATAAAAGGTTTCTGTTACATCATTAGCTCAAGCCAAAAACAGCCTTGGCTTAATGCACAGTTTGTTCTTCCTACTGTTTTTAGGCAAATACTGCTACTTTACTCCCATCTGGGAGGGAAATTACACTGCTGGGCTGTAATCTAAGACAAGATTTTCATTGGAAGCAAATGCTTTCAATCCAGTGTAAATACTGGTGTATGTTCAGAAAAGCCTAAAACAATAAACCCTGGCCTCGACCGACACAAGTTAGAGAAAGTGAAAAGCAGGGAGAGGATAAGAAAGCGCCCAGCTATCCTTGGAGCAAATGCTTCGGTAGACTTCTGTAAATTGTTTAACCTCTTCCACTTTTTTTAAATGGAAAATTGATCCCATAAAGACTGAAACCACAGAGAGAACTCTAAATGGTCAATTGTGGATTTTAGTATTTCCATCTACTTTGCAACTCGATACACTCACCTCTGTGAGGTCTCCAGAGATTCCCCCCCGCCCTTTCTTTCCCCCCCATCTCTACCCCCCCCTTTTCCTCCTTTTAAAGATCACTAAACAAACTTGAAGCACCACTGACCAGCCACACGGTAGCAGCTACGAACTGCATTTGTAAAATGTCGGTGGCGACTCTGTTCCTGAAGTTGACTTCTCCTGCCGCCAAATGAAGGCGAACTGAAAAGGTGGAAATAATCATAGAAATGATGCTAGTCCATAAACAAGCTTACAGCCTCATTAGTATAGCGGGAGGCTCCGCTGGGTGATTTATGCTTGTTTTGCTGATGCCATGAGGAAATGCCATAGGGCAACTTTAGCCAGCTGCTAATGGTTTCTGACAGCTTCTTAGCAACTAGTGCAAGCAACGCCGTGGCGTTTGCTAGTGACAGAAACCGAAAATGTCATATTATCTGCCCATGTGTCACGAAGTCCGTGTGGCAATTAACTAGTAGGCCAGTGACTGAGGGGCCACAGGCTCTTCAGAATGGCCCATGGCTATTTGGGGTCAAAGCGGGCGCACTGCTCGCCTTTGCGCTGCACATATGCATGTGTGTTATGTGCAGTCCCCACCGCGCTCCCTCCGCCCCGCTCGCCAAGGAGTTTGGCCCACACGGATCCTTTGTCCATGGAGAAACTCCATCTCGCTTTCTCTTTAGGCATGGCGTGACATTATCAGAGGAATTGCAAGTAATCTGTCTTGATATGATGGTTGGAAATGGCACTTTAATTGGCAATACCTGATTCCCTGGTTTTGAGTGCTGGATCCGAAGGTGCTAGCTGTTTTTCTGCTCGCTCGCAAATTAGTCTAAAAGGATTTAAGATCACTGAAGCAGACTCGTTGCCTGTCAAATTGCTGGGAGCGCAGCAACTCTGCACAGCAACTAGACGCTGTTTAAAAAAAAATAAAAAAATAAAAGAATAATCCTGGAGCCTGTAAGGAGCAGAAGGAGAGCCCGGGCTCCGCACGCCCGCTCCCTGGCGAGCAAGACCAGGCGCTATATGTCAAACTGTCAAACCTTTCAGCGTGGCCGTTTGCCCTTTCAAATAATATTTAAGAATTGTTTTTACACAATTTTTTATAGGCCATGGTCTAGTGAAAGAGGCCAACCAACAAAGAAAGGAATTTGTACTACAATTCGTCCGCGCACGATTTCTTGCCAGACCTGGGCCAGTCCCCATGGAGCGAGGCAGGTGACCTGTGGCAGCTCCCTGGCTGTTGGGGAGCTCCGATTTCAAACGCCCTCGACTCTGGCGTCCCAGAGTTGCCTATTTAAGCACACCCAGGCATTTAGGCCTTGCTATCTTGTTCCTTTCAAGAAAGGATAAAGCAGCATTTATCGTATTCAGCCCTGTTGAATGGGTCAGGCCGGCCATGCCAGCAGGGGCTCTTCTCACTGCGTCCCCCTCTCCGCTGTCATTGCCTCTTACGACTTCCCTTCCCCTCCCACTCCCCCAAAAATCAGAGGCAGAAGCAGCAAAGGGCAACTGAGTTTACAGCAGCCCCTCAAGTGGGTAATACGCTCTTTGTCCTCGTTGATATGTTATGAACCTTTGCTGGCAAAATAGGTGCTTCCAGAGAGCAACTTGGCACAGGCACTCGCCCTCAGCAGCCACGGCTGTGGCAGGAGTTTGCTGGTGATTCAAAACCTCCTCCCTCGCTCTCACACCAAACCCAAATTAAATGTCATCCCCCTGAGACACTGTAAAGACAGGCAGTGTGGCACAGACAGGCAACTTTCAGCCACTCCAGCTCCCAAAACCACCCTCAGACCTCAACCATAGGAAATGCCCAGATACGACACAAATATTCCCAATCCGAAATCACGGAGATTCCAAAAAGGCTGAAAATTCAGACATCCTAAAAATCCCGACCTTTTGCTTGATTACAAAATCCATGCCTTTGCATGTAACTCTTTTGACTAAGGTCCTTATGTTATTTCAAGTGACCAGAAATCTCAGTAGCAAAGTGCCAAATACAGCTTTACTACAACTACCTTCACCAGACTCAACAGGTTATTTCGCACTGCATGTAGCCCTGTCCTGGTATCAAATCTGCATTTGGAGGAAAAGTATTTTCTATATCAAAGAAAACCAGACTGTTCTCAAAAGCCTGCTTCCCACACCTCTGCCAGGAGACCTGAGAGAGGTTTTGGGGTTCACTAATCAATTTGCTGAGAGGGGGTAAGAGGAGGGCACTAACTTTGCTGAGGTCTGCCAAACAATAAGATGAACGCCATCTTCCAGCTTTTGCAGTCCAGTTCCAGATAGGCATCTAAATCCACTGCTTTAAGGAGTTCACAGAAGGGAAAGATGTGCACTCAAAGCCCTAGGAAAGGCCTGGAGCAACTTTTAAGTGGACTGACTAAATTAGAGTCCTCTAGAAGCTCCCTATGTTGAACTTGTTTGTATGAGTTCTCTCCTGTTAAAAGCAGCTTCTGCCTCCTAGAAGAACTTCACAGTTTGCATTTACTTTTGCATTGCATGAGCTAATATAAATTAAATATGCACTCTGTTTGGACAAAAACTATTGACTTTGTCACAATTCGACTTGCAATGCATTTGGTGTTAGGAACTGAAAGACTAAACATGTATGATTTCTTTTTAATTCTATTATAAATTCTTTTACAAGCATTTAGATACAAGTTCCTCAAATTCCTGCTTCTGCTACTACAAGAAATTCTAAATTATCTAAGCTAAATATTTAACTGTTCATTCTCCAGCCGTAGGTCTGTTGTTTCCTTTCTCTTTTAACGACTCCCAGAACCAAAGTCTCTTCAGTACCTTTTCCAGGTAACTGGAAAGGCAGATTCATTTGTAACTTTAAGCAATATAATGTAGTAGAGAAATTTTAAGTGGCAAAATAACTTTCCTTAACCTCTCTTCAGTGTTGTATACCGATTTTGAGTAATTAAATTTCCGCAGATTTACCTATGTTATCTTTTACCGAAACAAAACTCCAGTTTGCTGGATATCCACACAATCCACCATGACTACTTTTTGCAGAGCAAAGCCAGGTTTACGTGTGAAATTTTCCCATAAGGTACAAAATTACGAATTCTCAAAAAGCAGGTCGAGGGATACAACAAGCTTTTCTGTAAAGCAATGGAGAAGGAATCTGCCACAAACTACAGTTCACAGGAAATAGAACAAGGATCGTCATTTCAGACCACCAGCACTGAATGGACTTGGGCAATCAAAGAAGAATGTGGAATTTATTTTTTTTAAATGTATATTTTTTAAAATTTGTTTCTGACACAACCACCTCCAGCTTGGCACAGGAATGTGGTGAGCCGAAGTCACACCCAAATGACTCTGATGTGAGTCAGGGCAGCTATTATTCATGTCCACAAGTACAGAAGGGCAAGTTCACTACTCAGAAATGATCATTCCTGCTCAGAGCAAGGTGTGGAAGGAGGCAAGCTGAGCAGCACAGGGGCTGAGTGCTCAGGTATGCCAGGAGAGAGCTGGAAGGCACCAGCACAATCTGGGGTGCAAGCCCAGCTGCTAAACCAAGCTGCACCTATTCAGTCAGGAGAAACAGAATTTCAGACATTAAAAGGCCCTTAAGTTTAGAAGATCTCCCCAGAACACATTATTTTAAAATTTAAACATGTATGCAAGTATATAGTGCATATGTGACATTAACCCACTGACTGCTCTCAACCTGCCAATGCCCAAGCAAGGTATGCAAGTTAAGAATGGGACTCCCATCAAAAAGGTACTTCAGAAAGCATAAAGTAACTGTGCAATTTTTTTATCAGAAAAAAACATTTTCTGTTGTTTTGGATCCATGGTTAGTCAGATGTGATGGAAACACCCACTCCTGGAGTTCCTGAGGTCAATGGCAATCACCTCAGCACACTGAATGGCCTACAGAACAGCCCCAAAAATGACTTACAACTATGAGGTGAGTCTGCTTGTGATTTTGAAATGTGGTGGTGATGAGGAATCTTTTTTTTTGTCATATTCCTTAAGGAGAAAGCCTTCTCAAATATACTTAATAAAAAGTTAATGAGGAACAACAAGGTTGAAAATGAGCATTAGCAAGGAACAAATACCATGTGTCTGGGTTTGCACACATCTCTTAAGGAGATGCAGTACATGTTTCATGTAAGGATTCAGACCATGACATAAACAGTAGGAGGTTGTCAGTCACAGATAGTATCCATACTTACAAGATACTAAAGGACACAGTCACAAAAATATCCTACAAAAACATCCATAGATAGAGTAACATGGACAAGTATAAATCACACTCTGGCATTTGACAAATTTTCAAAGTTTTTTCTTGAATCATTGTACTTTGTCCCTCAGAGACAGGAGCACCTTTCTCTAGTAACTCGACCCTCCTTTTTGACTTGAATTCCCTTCAGGCAAGCAAAGAGCAAATTAGCTGTCTATGCAAGGAGTAAAAACAGCATTGATAAATAGTGGGGGGGAAAACCCACAGATTTTAGTCATTTTCGTTTCTTTGGTAGCTTTTTACAGCTGAAGTGAAGGAAGCTTCTTCCCCTGCAAAAAGTAGCACTTTTAATGGGTTCAGAAAACTCTGCTACTATGGGTAAGTTGTGAAGTATTTCTGGAGCTGTGCATCTACACACCAAATGAAACACAGAAAAGAAAGCAATTCATTGTATGGGAAGCAAACAACTTTTCTGCTGCCAACAACAAAAGTTTACTTTGAGCAGTTGGAAGCAAATACCCTACAGAAAAGTATCTGGTTAAACAGAAAAACATCCTGCTTTAACCAAGAAAGGTAAAAAGCTAAGACAGTTGGGATTTTTTTTTTTTTACCCTAACCTAAAAGCCACCATGATGAACCTACCACTTCTTGGGAGAAGTTCTTTTCCAGTCATCCTCTCATTTTGCTCAAATACAGGTCTTTGTTATGAAACCTATTATCTCCAACCTCATCAGGAGTGCTGGACCTCCCAGCTAAAGGTCCCACCATTTGCATTCTCCATGAAAAGTCCCCGGCATGTGGCTGAGACTTACTCCCTTGTAAAGCAGGAGCACTAGAAGCAGCAGGAGCACAGGGCCGCTCTGCCATGGGGGAAATATGCCCAACTAATACCCCAAATGGCCACAAGGTCAACTTCTGTAAATCTCTATAGCTCCTTAACAACAGGCTCTATCTTTGTGTTTATCCAGCTTCTAAGACACTTGACTCTTGGACTGATCACAAGCAGCTATAAGAGGCTCAAAGCAAAGATCAGAGGCATATTACGTATAAACTAAGGGACGCATTATCTGTAGAAACAGTTTATTATGTGGAGCGTTTCAGAAGGCTTCCTTCCCTAAACACAGCTAAATTGCCCTGGGCCCCACCTACACGCCTGCTCTGGAGGAGAAGATGACGTAGATTTCAAGTTTTACCACAGAAAACATGTGCCAGATGCTTGACACAGCCCAAACCATTCAAAATTAGGTTTCTTCTACTGAAAAAAGTTTTTAAAAAAATAATTGCTGGGCAAGACGAACCAAAATACTCGGGATTGTTGAACCTAACTAAAGCATTTTTTTGGGGGGGCCAATTCAAGAGCAACCAGTGCTGGCCCAAGCTCCAGTGTGCAGTGCAGGAACTATAGTTCAGACACTGTTTGCCCCAAATTCTCTTTTCCACAGCTGGATCCCCAGTGTCACAGGAGTCATATAACCATAATGAATGGGAGAGACTTAGTCTAGCTGCAGCTCAAGCAAGTCAGGATTCCTGACCTACGAAACCCAAATGAGACATTTCCAAATCGAACTAGCCGTATGGTTTGTGTCAAGTGAAAAAGTTCTTGTGGTTATGCAAACCCATTCACCTATTTTAACGTAGCATCAGACCCAAAACATCTTTATTTCCCCTCTCCCCAGTCCACTAGTTACATTTCACAATAAAAAACAAGACAAAGTTGAAAGAAAACTAACAGTGAACTTCACTGTGGCTGCATCACATACTCTGTTTCCCCACATTCAGCTGTCACTTTGCAACTGAAAAAGGCAGAACTAAAAGGGATAAAAATAAAATGCCCCCATCTCATCTGCCTTTCCTCTTTTGACAGTAACAACATCTCTACCATTGCTGAAAACCATCCATCATCTTATACATATGAACACAAGCAAGAGTTGGACCCAAAACACTTATGCTCCTCTTTACTAAGCAAATATAAGAAACATTTGCAGTCATGAACTGAACGGATGGCATTTGGACTTTCCCATGAATTTCCTCCCCTCATCCTGCCCTAGTGCTGTCTGGGGTGCTCAGAAGCAGCCTCCTTCCCCCACCCAAAGACAAAACCTTATGTCACCATGCATGTAATCAGCTCAGGAAAAAAACCCTGAATTACGACATATGCATCCCCCTGTCAGACCTTTTCAGGGAAGGGCATAGAAAACAATTAATGTTTTTCTTGTGCTCTCCCCACAGATCCTTGCTGCCCTGCACCCTAAATCCACTGCTCTTGTTCCTCCAGCAAAAGCCAGTCACTCTGGAGTGTTAGTAAAAAGAGTGGGAGGCTGCTCCTTAGGAAAGAGGTGCAGAAGCCGGAAGGAGTAGATTTGACAGAGACAAGCTCACAGAAAATCTTCTTTCACTTGACTGTCCCTCTCCCAACACAAATGGCAAATCTGCACTGATGAGGTGGCACTTAAGAAAGACCACAGTAGGAAAAAACAATGCAAGCAGGCACACTGCTGCCCCTCACACAGCTCCTGCTTCCCCTCACACAGCTCCTGCTGCCCTCTGCTCAGCCCAGATTCCCTGGCTCTACAGGCTGAGTGGGATCAGGCCGTGACCACCGTGGTGATCAGGCCACTAACTATTCCTATGCTACAAACACTTTCCCCCCAAAAGAGGAATCAACTTTCCCACTTCTGCTAATATCCTTTGGGCATGGGGAGGCAGGGTGGCACTGAGGGGCAGGTCGGGGTCGGGGTACAACCCCTGCACACATCCAGGCATCTGGTGTGAACCCAGCCCCTACAGCAGAGCCTGAAAACTCAAGAGGGATTGAAGAGCCCTGTGGAGAAATAACAGTGATGGGGAGGTGGTCCTGACTCTGCCCCTTGTGGTAGGGCCACCAGGCTCAGCACCAAAGCTGAGGTGCCTTGATGGTCCCTGCCTCGGGGCACGCAGGCAGTGACAGTCCTTCCAGACACTTCAGTCCTACTCACTTAGCACATCCCCTTCAGCTCCAGCTTAATGTATTCATGCCACTGCTATTTTTTGGTTTCCTACAACTTCCTATCACAGCTTCTGGTGTTTTGATGTTTGATTAACAGTGCACTTACAGTTTAGGGTGTGGGTTTTTTCCAAATTAAAACAAACAAACAAACAAATCCAAATGCAAATCTTCCAGGAACAAACAGATGCCAGAATCCAAGCAAGGCAATGAAGGTGAAAGAAAAGTCAGATCACTGCTGGACACTTAAAACTTCCCCAGAACGTCACCCACAAGTGCATGTGGGCCTTATTTTTACCTCTTTAATCTTCCATCGCTATGTATTCCTAGATATTGCCTACCTAGAGTTACTTTGAACAGACAAAATGATAGGAGGAAAGGGACAAACTTCTGGTGCAGTCCAAAATTTGACTATTATTTATCTCACTACATCTAGTGGCACCAAAGTTCCAACTGCAAAGGGGATGAAGGATGGGAAGGAGTTAACTCAGCCATTTCCAGCTCATCTCTCTTTGACTCCATTCCTTCACAATAAGAGTGTTTAACCAAAACCCAACAGCAAAAAGCCATCTGGTGTCTTAAGAAAAAAAATAAACAAAATGCACACATCCTTCAAAACTCAAGCCAAAATTATTTCTGGTGTCCCTTTTTCAATTCACAGCATTTGCCATTATCTCTAAGAGTAATAGCAGTAGAAATGTGTAGAAAGCAAAAACTGACTGCTTTCAGTAATTTGATGTACTTTAAATGACACGAATGAGTAACCAAGGAAGCTAAAGAAAACCTCAGGTTCTGGCAGGCTGAAACCACAGACATCAGCTTCCCCATGGCAGGTATAGACCACCTGGAAGAAAAACTTTGCTTTTCTGATGAAACAACCTCATCCTTGTTGCATGGGCTGAGGACCTGGTCTCACCCTTTCCACCCACTGCTGATGGAAGAGGACTCTCCCCTGCCCAGCTCACCACTCAGTCTTCTCTCCTCCTGAGGCAGCTTCCAAGCACCCACGAAATCTCCAGCTTCACCTCCAAAACTGCCAAATATCCTGTTGTTCAGATGGTACCCTTTCATTTGAGGTTAAAAAGGAACATATTTCTCCTGTGTACCCCCCCTCTTTTTTACCTCAGCTTTCAAGACATGCCTCTCAACTGATGTGCAGGGACACACCACACACACACACACACACAGTGCTGCAGCAGGTCAAACACCAGCAATGTCCCCGTGTCCTTCCTGCGCCTGCAGATATCAGGGAAGGTTGTATGGGCATTGGTTGTCCCATAAAGGAAAAGACAGACCTTTCTGAGCATCCTGTAAATGCCGGGGAAAGAGAAGAATGGAAAGGAAATGAAAGAGCAATCTGGAAAGGAGAACGGAAAAGCAGGAGACCTTGGCTCAAAGGAGAGAGTTGATCACAGTTTTAGCTCTGCCTTCACCTATAGAAGATGTTTGCTCTTATTAATCTTGGAAAAAATGTGGTGCATGAGCTAAGTCAGCCCCTGGGCAGATTTAACTTGGGTGACCTGAACTTACTCTGCAGATCACCATAGGTCTCTCTGACCTTGGCAGTGACACAAGGATCATATTTTCTCATGGATGAATTACTCTGGAATAATTCTGCCAATGTAGTAGGCATAAATAGCCTTTTATTTCGGACTGGGCAAATACATTCTCTGTTTCTGCCTCTCACCTTCCCAAACAAAATCTATTCATTGGGGTAAGGAAAACCCCACCCTTCATTACAGGTCTGCGTACACATCTCGAGAGCCAGACAGAAGCTTGGCTGCTTCATGCTCATGGCAATGTGTTTTCAGACATTGCCTTCAGCAAGATGCATTTTGGAATTAACTGGTCAGATTTGTTGCTTTTGATTGAAGTGGTCAGCCTGCACATCTGCAGACGAATATACAAATGCCTTCAGACACAAAGGAGGAGGTATATATAGGTCAGTAGTGGGAACGTTCAGCTTCAATCACCAAAACACAAAGCACAATCCTCAACATATATCTACAAGCAAGTGAAGAGCAGCTCCACAAAAATCAGCCAAGTTGCACCAAGATAAGCAAAAAAAAAAAAAAAAAAATTTCCCCAAACCTCACATCTTGGCCTTGCGGAAAATTGACCAATTTGGAAGGAACAGGTAAACAGTGTGTTCTTGGACAAGAGTCAGTACAGTTTGGATGATGTAGACCTTTCCGTTCAAGAGGTGCACTGGTTTTTGCGTCTGGTCACTTGAGGTCACACCGCAGAGTTCCGAGGCTCTGCAGAAGCTCTGTAGGCTTCCTCCCCATGACGGAGGTGGCTAAAGTGGCTCTTAAAATCAGTTGTTATTCCGATGCCACCTGAGTCTTAATTGCTGAAGAAATGGAGACTAAAACCACGGAAAGGGCTTTCTGGCACTGGCTAAGGAAGTATCAATTTTTGAGGTCACAAAAACATCCCTTAAAAATGTGAATCAGAGTGGTTCTTTCATGCTGCAACTTGATAAAGTCAGGGAAAACATTAGCAGACTATTTTGATGAAGGTCAGGACAGTTTTGTAATACGTGTATTTTACAGACACGCTCAGATGTGCATAAAAAAAGAAAGAAAATACTTGCAAACCCGTATTCAAATTATCCTGAGACAATCAAATAAATCCTAGTAAATACTAGTTCCTGTTTCCACTCTGAATGAGTCTCTTCTAATAAACTCATTTCATGTTGAGCAAACATAATTTTCCAACTGTCTGTGAACTCCTTGTTTCCTCCATACACAACTTTTACTGTGCAGTTGATCTCTTAGAACCTGCAGGCAAGTGTCTCCATATTGAGAGGCAGAAAAGCAAGTCTCTAGTTAGAGACCTGCACTCTTTCCCATCATAGTTCTGAACAGATACTCACTGATGCCAAAACAGGTGACTCTCTTGAGACTGGAAAAGGTTTTCACTAATACCTGCCAGTTATCTGAACAGTCACCAACAATGCCAGCCTCTGAACCATTGCTAATCATGCTGCTGATTTCTATACAAAGCAAGTCTGAGTTTTGTCATTTTAACTGCCTGACCAGCTGCACCTGCAATTTGTGGCTGACCAGGCAGACGAGAAGGGAAGACAGAGATTTTCATCTATAATCATGGGGTGAAACTCAAAGTTCAGCTAAAAAGCATTCTTATCTGTACTTAACAGTTTTTATGGAAAAGACTTTGACATAAGCACCATATTTGCAATGAAAATGATCTCAGCAGTGACCTGAACAAGGGAATATTGACCTGGAGAGGGTAACTGCCTGTAGGACCATGTGGAAACTATCCCTTGCTAATCCTTCACCAGCACAGAAGACTTCCTGCACATTTAAGGTTGCACATGAACCTCATCCAAGAGCATGGAAGGAGAGGCTCAAGACAGCAGGTGCTGTACATGTCCACTCAAAGACAACACGAGTTGTAAATAAGGAGGTCAGAGTCTCAAAGCACTCAACAAACATGCCAGAAAGCCCAACATTCCGAGGCACCGAAGGGATCTGGGCTGGTTATGACTCCTGCAGAGCAAGCAGAACAGCTCATGAGAAAGCCTCTGCCGGGACATCCCTGGAAACACCTCACTCAGCTCACTTCCCTGGGTTTACCCTGGAGAGCCATCCCTCAAGATCCCAGATAAGGCACGCTGACAAGGTGCTGAATGAAAGCCCACACTGCTGCTGCCAGTAATCCACCCTCCCTCCACGCCTGCAAACCTCCAGCACCATCCCTAGGCTTTGTACTCACAGCCTCCCAAGGAAGCAAGCCCTGAATTTCAAGTTTCTGGGGCACAGGAGGGTCACAGGGCACAATCCAGATATATTTTTCAGGACACCATCCAAAGTGGACTTCAAAATGGAAATAAGAGTTTAATATTCTGCATAAAAATCATTAACCCCTCACCCCTCTACCTCATCTGCTAGTGAGGATTGCTACAAACATGATGACAAAAATGAAGTGCACAAGTGAGCCTTTTTGAATGCATATTAGTGCACTTCAATGGGCCAATGTAAATCTTGTTAGCTCGCAGTAGAAATAAGTTTTACTCTGGTTTTACATTTAAAAGAAGATAAGGATGGTGAGTGGAGAGAAGTCCCCACGGATGCAGTGCCACCTGCCAAAAGACCTCATGCCCAAACGGCACAACAAAGCTAAGTACGGCCGTTCCTACCAGCTCAACTCAGCAACAGGTTTTGCTTCAAGGCTTCCCTCATGGAGCTTTTCATCTCACGCAAGACCTCAACACCGTTTAGCTGGAAGTTGAGCAAAGCGTTGCTACGAAGTTTCACAAGCCCCATCCATCAAATTTTTTATTTAAGTCCTCAGCTCCCAGAGTCATGCGAAAACCTTCGACCGAAACCTCGTAAGCACTAATGGAGCAAGCAACATCCTGATGGCAGGGAAAGCTGGAAACCTGGCTTCCTGGCAGCTATGCCTGGGAATACAGACAATTCCTGCCCTGAATAATATTTTTTAAAATATCACGTACATATGTCTTTTTCTATAAATGCCAATCTTTTTGAACACTTACTACCCATACGGGTCCGCAAATACAACAAGTGTCACGAGATGCTCAGGCCATTGTGCTCAGGAGCTGCAGAGGACACAGCCTCACCTACACATACAATGCCCAAGCTCGCTTCTTTAACCTTCACCAGTACAAACCACTTTATTCTGCTTCTCAACGCAGAGCAAACATTTCCTTTCTAAAGGAATGGCAAGTTTTAGAACAGATTCGTCCCTCCTTACTCTAAGCATTTAAGTCAGACTGCCCAGCTAAGTGCCTGAGCGAGGCCATTAGTCCTCCCCAAGTCCCTTCACAGTCAATGGAGAGACAGAGAAACTCTCTGGGGGGAAATTCAGGTTTGAGAAGACTACAAGAATATCAGCACTATTAGCTTTGAATACTGCACAGAACAGTAAAAACTTACAAGCAGTGAGGCTACTGTGAGGAAACTATGGCTAATGAAGGCAGAATACGCCCATCTCTGTTTCTAAACAAGATCTGGACTTCAGGGTTCTTTCTAAAATTACTCAGGATGGAAAGGTTGAATTTAGCTCCCATCCATCACCTTATCACAAGGATACAACCTCATGCTTCCTGCCACTGAGAATCTGGAAAATGAAAAATTCTACTTCTTATCACCAAATCATAATTAATTTCTTCTTCCTATTTTGCCTTACTTGAGGAAAAGAAGAAAAAAAGAAAAGAAAAAAAGAAAAGCCCTCCTTGATAGATAGCTAAATTTATGTCTTACCAAACTGAATGTAAATGCAAGAAACAGGAAGCTTTTACTTGGAAACTGGAATTTCAAGCACTCGGTGGCAAACAATGAAGCAGAGAGATAAAGATGCAATGGCAATGGTGGGGGACAGACCTGCCAAGCTTCCTGCCCACGCTGACTCAAGAGCATGTGTCCTACCATGATACGGACGGGCCACACCGCTTGCTTTTATTTTGGTAATTGGTATTTGTTCCTGTGAAAACCCCTATAAAAACAAGTCAGAAGACCAGACAATAGTAGACCCGCCATCTCTTACAGCCAGATCTTTTACTTAACGCTTCAGCAAAAGATGTAATCAGCAGATCTTTGTCCATTTATACAATTCTCTCTGCTGCAACGAGGATTGTATTACACTCTCCAGCACCCGCCAGATCAGAGCATCCAGTCTTCCCCATCACTTCAAGAGATTGATCTGATACTTGAAAGCACATTTGCTATTATCTACTTTAGCCCTTTGGAAATGACATTACACAGATATGGGGGGCAGGCAAATATTGCCGCTCTTTTATTATTCCTGACGTTCCCTTGCTTGTAATATCTGAGGAGTTCCCAGGTCAACGGGATTACTTTATCTTCCTCCCCCGTCCTTTATCTCCTCCCTCACCCCACAGGTATCCATGTCCAAATGGGACACTTCAGTGGGGGGTTTGCTTGACCCAGGTCACTCGAAGGTCAAGCTTTTCACCACTTGCTAATGCAAAGCTTCCCCCCAGCCCTACTAACCCCGGGGGTCCATGGCAGCCCCCTCCCCATGCACCCTTCTCCTGGCCACGGGGCCAGATGGAGAAGGCAAATGCTCCTCAGTGAAGTTACAGAAGCAAAATCCTCCCCATATGGAAAGCAGAATATGTTTTGAGTTTTTAAATAAACAAAGCAAAAGGAGAAGCTCCTGAAAAAAATCAGCTCAGCAGGGACTTTATTCCTGCACTAAACTTGAAGGATGGGAGGCTTAACTAGTTAGGAGCAACTCAGACTATATTTTTGCCTACCAGAACAAAGATCGATTTTTATTTAGATTGATTTTAGGATTTACATGCGAGAAATGGATAAAATTGGATCAAATATATACTAAAACAAATTGTTGACTCCCATGAAAGCCAATAAAACCAAAACAAATTTCACAGATCTCATCTACCAGCATTTGAGATTTGCTTTATTTCATTATTTTCTATATATTTACGGAGTAGAAATTTGCTTAACTCTTTTCCACTTTTCTTTCAGTGAAACAATAAGACTCTCTGCAGAATATTTTAGACTTGAATATTATCACCAGGATAGCATATGGCAAACTAGCAGCAGGCAGTTTATCTTCATCCTCTTTGTAAGCTAAAATTAGCACAATGCTTTTGCAACAGCATATGATGTATTCAGACCAGTATGATATACCTAATACAACTTCAGATCCATCCCTGGCTAACCTCCAATATTCAACTAAATTGACTGCTAATTTTAACAGAGTATTAATGTGTTTAGTATCAAGTTGGCATCTATCAACTTGAGAGGCATTTTTAAGTTTAATACTGTCATTTCACCTACACCAACTGCAACTGTAAATAAAATTTGTATATTGGTAACACATGGAATTTCAATTCCTCTGTACAAAGCAATTCTAGTTTATATTAAAATATTAGGTATGGAAAGCCATGCTGTAACATTGCATAATATGCATACTCTGCTTTTCAGACAAACATGTTCCTCCTGCAGACTTTTAGCTGGTTTCTTTGTTGGGATTAATTCAATCAAGTCACCAACATTATTTGGATTAAATTAAAGCAAGTCACCAACTCTACGTTTCCTGATGAGGTGGCTCTGCCAGCCCTCTCTGCTTGCCAGTCTGCTGTTCAACTTGGTAAATTATGGCCACCTCAGGGGTTTTTTAGCTGGATTAAATATGTGGTGAGACGCTAATGTTAGCACTGCTTCCTAATTTGTTTCTTGTAGTTGTAACGCCAAGGAACTTAGCACAATGCTCCTTGTAAAGGGAATTTGAAAGGTTCTAAAAAAGCCCTGTACTTCACATGGGTGGTTGTTTTACCACCTTTCTTGCCAGGTTCACAGAATAAAAACGTGTAATAGTGGGAAGTAGTCACATCCAAGAACGTATAGGAACAAATACACACACAAACTATAAATATTTATACGCTGACATTCAAAGATTTTGTGGCTCAGCCTGCTCACCAACTGACAGAACAGCCCTCTGCTTTCCTACAACCCGTCACAGAACTACAACAACACAAAACTACACCAAGCCTGTCCAACAGTTATAGTGAATTAACATCACCACTAGTTTTGCTTTTACACAGCTGACCTCATGTAGAATTTTCATGGGTTAGTCCAGACAGATACCAGGAAAAGAAAACAGGCAGAATCCTGTGCAAAAGCCTCTCCTGAGGCATCCTCACTGCCACAGGCAGGATGAGGGGACAGGAGAGGATAAATAGATGCTTTACTATGTGGTAAAGGGAGGAGGAGTACAGCATGAACATGTTTCAATTCCACTTTGTTGTCTCTTTTCCCCCTTGCTGCATTTGCCTGCATCTTATTCCCCGCTCTTTAGCAAGAGGCTGCTACACTCTGATGTTACAGTGCCCTGAAACTTTAATTTCATTTTAAATGATGACACTTTATTTTGAGCCGTTCAGTTAATGCTGAACCCATTCCCTATTCCCCCTGCTTTAGGAAGGCAGTTGATGCAGAAGCACGTGTGCTATAATCCAGGGCCCCAAGTGGGAGTTCCACAGTGGGGTTTGTCCCCCAGTGTTGTGCCAGGGAGGGAGAAAGGGAGAAGATCCCCTTGGCACAGCAATGAGATCAACAAAAGATTCTCCATCCTACAAGCCTTGCTTCCACGACCTTCACTTGCCGACCAGAGAGAGCTAAGATATGCCTTCTTCGGGGTCCATTGGGACGCTACAGACTCCAGAATATATTTAGCATGCATCCATGTGACACTGCTATTCAGAGCACTGGGGAAAGATTTTAAGAATCAGTTAGGTTACTTCCACCACCATTAGCTCTTTTCCAAGGACGTAAGTGGTGTCTCCTAGCAGAAGACTCTGCCCTCCTGCAAAAGATGAACTCACAACCTTGAGACAATACACAGCATCCAGGTTGCAAGGGCTGTCTCTCTCCTGAGGAACAGAATCAGTCACAGGAAAACAAGGGCCAAGTATTTGAAAAGTCTGTTCTGCCTGCATTATTTACTTATATGCTCTTTCTTCTTTCCCACACTTCCACGTTACACTTCTGCAAAGGGCAACCGCAAAAAACTGACTGCAAACCCTGTTTGATTTTAAACACTCAAGAGGAAGAAAATAAAATATATTAACAAATACTTATGATGGAGTAATATTTATAACATATAAATAAATTATATGCATAATCCATGGCCATTAGATGCCGGAGGTATGGCCTGGCAATGAGGAAGTTCCCAAGCTGCAGAGGGAGACAGGGTGGCAGAAGGCCCAAGGGTATTAGTGCCTGCCCTGATGTGACACTGCTCCCACTGCACATCCTGGGCCCAGCCGTGCTCTCCCACATCTTTTCCCACCTTCCAGGCCCGACTAGCAAAAGTTCAGGTGTGTCAAACCAAAGGCTACACCGAGGAGGCAACGTGGCGAAAGAGCCAAGCCGGAACGGTGGAAAGTTTTTACCAAGTGCACCCTCATTCAAAGACCTGCCAGAGCAACATCAGACATTTGCTTAGTCACAGAGCCCTACAATCCCACACCAGCTCAGGTAGAAGGGATATCAGACCTCTCCCTCTGGTATTTCACATGGCACCAACCAGAGGGTCACCAGGCCAGTGAGAAGCGGTCCCCGATGAATTATATGGTGATAGGTGGCTCTGACGCCGCCACTGCTGAAGGGGCTGCCCTGATTGCTCAGAGAAAGTCCCCACCTCATTCATGAATTTAAAACCAAATTTAAAAAAAAAAAAAAAAAAAAAGGAAGAAACATAATAAAAAAGCCCGTGTGCATCAATGTGCTTAGAAAAAATTATGTCAGCATCTTACAGCGTTGATCCTATTAATTAATCCCTTGAAGAATGGCCTCTCGCCCACAAACATATAATGTAATGCCGGCTTAATCTTACCTAAAAAAAATACAATGCAATAAGATTACTAGTCTGACTCGGCTAACTGTTACAGCACTGCTTAATCCTGCATTTTGGTGCTTTAACAAGCTCCTACAATACTGTACAGAGTTTATCAGAGCAGTTGCCAAGAGAGGAAGGACTTATATTTTAAAGAATATAATTCCACTGTCTTTTGTGCTTTTTATGTATTATGTTTATACAATGACTTTCATCCTGGAAGATTTCAAAGCCTATTGCCTGCTCCTGTTTCCACTGAAGTCTTCCTTTCAGGTTTCTGTAGTAGTTTGGTATATTGGAGCAGGATTAGAAATAAATATATATATGGGGGGTTTATAGCAGGAAGATTTGCCAGTGCAGCTGCTCATTTCTTCCATTCCACGAATGCAGTTGGGAGGGGTGACACCAAATTGGCCCCCACCTCCCAAAAACCTGCAAAGGAACCTGTGTGGGACCTTGTTTTATAAAGAGGGTGCAAACACGGCCTATGAAAGTACCGTTCCCCTATTCCTGCAATTACTTTGCCTTCATCCTCAGGCTCTGCTCCCACCAGCAGAGCCCCACTCCAGCAATGTGCACCCGCAGACACACATTTCCCAGTCTTCTCTGGTTATAGACATATTAAGCTTCCGATGGAATAGGAGAAGAAAGCTCTGCTCCCTCCCTGTAATTATCAAATCAGCCCGAAAATGAGGAAGAATTGAGAATCCTCATTATAGCACATCATAAAACACGGCGAGGTCTCGTGCTCGCTGTATGTTATTGGCACAGCCTGCCAACAAAACTTTACAAAGAGCACAGGAATTCACGTTTGCAGAGATATTAAAGTCATAAAAGGGGAAATTTGTATTTTATTTTCCCACAGCCTAAATGAAGGTGAACCAAGCAAATTTGGCAAAGAGTGCTAGTCAGATGCCATTTCCCACAGCAGTGTGGTATTTTCCTCTGGGAATAAAACATTTTCCTTCAACTACTGTTTATAACTCTTATCAGTTGAACAGCAATAGAGCCATCAAGTCCAATATCTTGTGGAAAAAAGTCAAGGTCAACAAGTACTTGCATTTTCGTTTATCTTTAGCTGCAATTGCTACTGACATTCAATTGGGTAATAAACATGAGGACTGTCAAATGCTCTCAGCAAACAGGTGATCCAAAAGCTATCAGAGGAAAGAGGCTACTGCCAGGTAATCAAACAATTCTGTTGCAACAATTATGATTTGAGTGCATTCATTTACAGAAGCAATCACCTGTCAAATTTGAATGAATAGCGTCAAACCATTCCCACCACTGGGGTAATAAGGGCAAGAAAATACAAGCTTATGTCTACTTTCTTCCCAACAAAAGCATTAGCAACAGCCATCAAAAAAGGAGAAATAAAAAAAAAAAAATCCAGCATCTTAGTTCCTGAATTGAATTATAAAAAATTTATTTTAACACAGAAACTAGAGGAGATGTGTCCAAGTAACTCGATCCGGTGTCAGTGTCTCCCATGAACAATAATGGGTGTTTAGGAAAACCCTGTAGAAAGAGGGGGTACACAGATGCAGCTGTGCCACAGCTCTGACAATCAGCACTTGGGCAGCTTCCTGAGCCAGTGGTTGCATCTGGACCAGGGTTTTTAATAGCCACAGAAGGACCTACTTTTCCAGGAATTGGTCTAATCTCTTTTTGTCCCCTGCTGACCTCCTCAGCACACTGTAGCAATAAGTTTAACCCAACACATAAAACATTTTCGTTTGTTTTAAACCTACTAACACTCCGAAAAGCTTGTGTGCCATGAACACCCACCCTTACTTCTTGCGTTATGGGACAAGTACCCACTTTCTCCATACACAACTAATTTTAAAGACTTCTCTTCCAACCTTAGCCATCCTTTTGTTTTCCCCTCACAGCATTTAATGAGAGAAATAGGAAAATGGTTTGTGCCAAGCAGCCCAATGGCACATCCTATTGCATCACTAATCCAGAAACACGGCATGTTTATGGGTTTATACTCCTTGTGATAAAATGTTTCTCAAAAGAAAATCTCAAGATCACAAGTTTTGTTTTTTTAACTTCCAGTTTAAAGAGGTCAATGACATACACCTTAAAGTCTCACTCTGCCTGCAGCAGATAGCAAAGGACTCAGCTAAAATCACCAGGCCCTAGGAGGTAAATGGGAATAGAGCTGGTGCCCTTAGGATGGGAATATTAAAATGGCCCTTAATATGCGCCATAGGGGAAGCTCATTGGCTCTAAGCCACCACAACTTAAGTGAAAATCATCCAGGATTTATAGGACAGAAAAACACACATCAGAGTAAAGCAACTAAATTGAATCATATCAGCAATCCTGAAAACACACAACTTAAGTATTGCTAAAACAGGGCATCTTGGACACTAAAATCTTCAAACCTATTTCTACAACTTCTTACAACCAAGCCTCTCTCTATCCCATCCAAGCAGGAAAGATGCCCTTCAGTAACAGTCCAAGATGCGATTTAGCAACATGACATTTTCCACCACTGTTCCCTGCTCAGCATATCCAAGATCCTGTGTCTTACCTCAGTAAGACACCTGGTTTTGTGCAGACACACTTTGGGGGCTGCAAAAGCCCTGCACCACTGATGGGATTGCTCATTCCAGGGTCAGGATCATGTTCTTAAATACACATCTATGTATACATCAGCTTGCGCAGCCACACAGATGTTTAATGGGCTAGACATTTCTAAGTTTAGAAAAACTTGCCAAGAAAATAGAAAAAAAAAAGGGGGAAAGGACTCCAGCACATGGTTTTTGCTGCTTGATTACAGATAGGCTGAGAAGTCAGGAATATTTGTATTTCCACAGCCACTTTAAAGGTAAACAGTTTCCAAAGTCTTTTTTCCCTCCTTCTGCTCTTGCCAGCAATGGTAATAGCTTCAGCCTGAAGGATCTGCCTCCTGACGTGATCGCCTCTCTGCTCCCCTCCCAGCTGGAAGCTTTTCCTAAGCAAAGACTGGAAGTCGCATTAAACCGTGCTGAAACGGTTGTGCTGGTTTTGAACTGCTTATTATCTCTGGGGGTTGACCTGAAAAACAAGTTGGTGCTTAGACAGAGAAATTCAGGTTTCCCCTGAAAGGTAAATGGGAGGGAGGAAGGAAGGTTTTTTTTACAAGGAAAAAAAAAAATTCATTTACGATGATGTTACTCATGATTTAGGCAAAACAAGCAACATTTATAAGAATTTTAAGTTAGCTTTGCCAAAACAAAAACGCCTGTTAATAACAGACATTTAAGCTAATGCAAGCAATTGAAATAAATACTGACACTGGGAATAGATTAATGCTCAAATCATGACAGACACCCACTTCCAAGAGAGGAGTCACTCCCTTTTACCATACTGGAAGTGCAACCCTGCCTAGCTGAGCCACAGAGACTTAATGCGGCCGAAATCTAACTTTAACAGCCAAATCAGGCAGATGAGACATAAAAAAAAAAAAAAACCAACCACAAAAAATAAAACAAAACAAAAAAATAACAACCAAAAACCTAAACCAGAAGGAGGAAAAAACCAGTTTTACGCCCCCCGGCTTTAGAGCAGAATGATAAATTGACATCATGTTGTTATGAGCATAATCCTCAACTACTCAATCACTGTTAAAAAATAAAACATGATTCTGGGGAGATAAAAATAATTAATGCTGGTGCTGCTGAAGAATACCCACCTACACGTAGAGTTTCAGATAAATATGGGCCTGGTTTGAGCCTCGTATCTCACGTCAAAGGAAGAGGGTACAGGTGCTCACGTTGATTTAAAGCAAACTGAGCACTGCCCGCTTGATAGAAAAGCAAGAAAAGAAAAGGGGATGGCAGAGCCTCAGCAAGAAAACTGATACTGCTCCGTTTTCAAACAAGCCTATTACGCTTAATTCAGGATTCACAATACATAAAGCACCAGAAAAAACACAGGGAGCAGCCCCTGTTGACTAATGCCCTGTCTTTTCTAATCGAGGGTCACATCCAGTCTAACCGATCGCATGATAATGGCATCAGAAAAGGTCAATCAAAGACAAGCCGAAGCTTCCACTGCCTGGCTGACCTTCGGAGCTTGTGACAAATTGCTATCAGTCAATGTCAACTAATGACAGCGGCTCTTTGGCTAATCAATTGTTCTAAAAATGATCAAGAAAACTACTCGCAGGACAGCTCATTTTCACATCAATGCCTGTGAAGTATGAAAAGCTCATTTTTTTTTGAGTTTTTAATAAGCTCATAAGTAAAGCAGTTACTTGGTAACAGGGGTCACCTTAGTGAAAAGACAGAACCTTTGTCTGCCTTTTACATATTCTTTTATTACCATATTATAGTAAAAATATGCCATGCCATTACTATGCCAGAGGGCTACATAATAAAATAGGTAATACTTCATACTTTTTTTTTTTTTTTTTTTTTTTGAGATAAATACTTCTGTGGTTTAGGGGCCACTGTTTGGATGTAAATAATTGTCGACATAGTCTCCATGTATTTAAATGTAAAGCAATCACCACCGGCACTCAGGTGACATGTCCACTCATTACTCACCCAAACTTCAAGTGACAGAGCTGGTAGTGGAAACTACGCTGCAAAATCCAGTGGTGCTGCTGGGAAGTGAAGGTCTAACAGCAGCTATTTTGTTCTTAAACCCACCCACCCCATGCGAGCGCAACTTATTCCAACTATTTCCGACAGAATTCACATTTGGTAGGAAAACCGCATGCTCCGAAACCCCCTAAGCCCTGCGAAAGCAAACAGACATTTCCGCCCTGGAAGGATTCTGCATGTAAAAGCCAACGTGGAAATGCACACAGGCTGGAGCAGTGGGAGATATATCATGGTTCTCCCTGTACAGAGAAGGGGTGACTGCAGATTCACCCAACTCCTCATCCCACCTGCCTCTCCCAGCATCATTTTCAGCCACCTCTCAAAGCTTCGCAGCCAGGTCACGCTCAACTCTGCATTCATGCATTAAATATTACCAAAACAACAAACCCACACTGGTCTAAGGCTTGAGAAGTGCAAGCACAACGATGTTTTGCTTTTCCTTACGGAGAGCATCCAGCAAAGGACATTACAGGGCATCACACCACATGAAGCCATTTGAGAAGATGCCACGCCGGGAGGGAGCAAGGAGCCATCATTCAAGCAGAGCACCCCTTTTTACTTGGGATTGCTTCTTTATTTGGGTGACTCCCACCCATGACACCTGTACTGCCAGAAAGGATTTATCCCGAGGAAAACACCCGTCACCAACCCACTGGCTCCCAAAGCAATTGCCCACCTCACCACGGAGAAGGAGTGGGGGGCGGGCGGGGGGGCGGGAAGCGCTAAACAAGAAACATTAAAACTTTTGTTTTCATCGGAGAAACTGCCAAGTGACAGCAGTTTCAGGTTACACCCTAAACCTGCCTTGCTATGGTAGTTTTTCAAATTAAAATATCTTCTGTGGCCTCAGCCACTCTCAAGCCGTCCATAGGCAAGAAAGAAAGGAGGCAGGGCAACACTTAAGCTCAGCCATAATTGGAAGTATGTGAAAAATGAAGTGTCAGTTTGGTCAATAAAGGCCAAAGGTGAAGGGGAACTGCAGCCCAAACTCGGTGCGAAATGTGCTCATTAAGACACCCAATCCGCGGGCTCCTGCCCACCTATCCCATTAGTCATCGGCCATCTGACCGCCTCAAATGCCTCCCCGCTCTTATTACTTTTCTTCTCCCATGCTAAAAAAAAAAAAAAAAAAAAAAAGGGAAAAAAAAAAAAAAAAAAAAAAAAGGAGAGCTGGTATATAAATCCTTGCTCAGTCATCTGGAACATAATGTGGCCCTTCTCTCCCCCTCTTCCCAGCTCTGCCGCCTGCCTTTGCAGCCTCCAAACAACCGCCTGGAGATTCCCGGCAATAATAAACCCGATTGCCTTTTTGCCTATAGGTTGCTTGAACTCCTACAAAAGCCTGCAAAAAAAAAAAAACAACAAAAAAACCCAAACAAACAAACAAAAAAACCACCAACATTGCAGCCATTGATACATTTTTATAAAGAAATATCGCTGCTTTCTACTCCTGACTTGAAGGAGCAACAATTATTTGGAGGTTAAAAAAATGTTTTGAACCCAGGCTGAGGCCTGGACAAAAAAAACAAAATGGGAAGGAAACAATACGCACAAATAGGTGACACTGATGGATTATTTTGCTTTTCCTTTTAAGCCATATAGGAGAGCTAAACATGGGAAATAAAGAGCTACACTCTGGATTAAAAGTGACTGTACCAGGGCTTTGTTCAGCATTTTCCTGGCCTCACTGTTTGAAAAACAGACAAAATAGATTTCTCAATACACCAAACAGGAATCTTTTCAAATTAGAAGATGCAATAGGATAAAATAGTACTGCCATGAACACAGCTTCACCTGCCTGTACATAAGAATTTGCTTCTCTTCTTTTAAATAGGATTTAACAAGTTATTTCTCCACTGCATAAATTCAGATCTCTTTGCACCATTTGGAGGCAGACCTTCAAAGGCCCTTCCTGTTAAGTTCAGAGCAATGGGAAAACTTTTTCATAATATTATTCTGCATTCCTGTACTATAACTATCCCCTACGATGACACAATACCAGGCCTTTAGAAGAGGTTGTGTCAACGTGCTCTGCAATAACATACCCTGCTGTTCAGTGGCACGAGACCCCAGAACAGCTTCCTAGCAGTTAAATATGGATTTCTGCAATAGATCGAAGCAGCTGGGAGTCATTACTATTTACTAAGTAAATAAATTTACATGTTAAAAAAGACTTTAAAATGTTTACAGGAAAGAGCATCTCTCCTGTTTTCAAAGGCAATCATTCAATGTGTGCCGCCTATCATGACATAAATAGGTTAAAAATACACTTTGTAAGGATTTGTAGTGATGAGCAAGGTGAAGAAGAAAAACCACCAAAAAGCCCAAAATAGACCTTTACATAGTCTGGGTTAAGGACTAAGAGAGAAAAGTCTTGCTAAAGGGCTTAAGCTTTCCAACCTGTGTGCCTCTCTGAAAACGCAAAGCTCACACGTTCATCCTTGTGATACTTACAGCCAGGTTGGAAACCTGGCCCAGAAGGTGCTTTTACCTACCCCAACTAGGGAAGTAGGCTGTGAGAACAACCTAAGACCAGACAGTTTTAGAGGGCTTTATTTCTGGTGATCAGATTTGCCTTTTTTTTTTTTTTTTTTTTAAATGGCAAACGTGTTCATGACAGATGGAACCAAAAGGAACTTTTACAAATTCCTAAAAATAGGGAAGCCCATAATATACTGAATATATGTCACGCAACACATGCATCTCGAGTTAACTCCTATGCTCTCAAGCACAAGCTGGGGTCCCCAGCCTTTCGCTGCCACCCCTCCACAGCACCCGGTTGCTGTGGCAGTGCCACGCTGGCTCCTTCTGCTGCCAAGAGAAGCACCCAGCAGAGGTAAATACAGGAGTCTAACCACGGTGTTGCACTCCTAACATCAGGCCACAGAAGAAAAGCCATCAAATCACAGCATTTGGAAATTTAAGGCAGTTGGAGACGGGCAGGATACTTGTTTTCTTTTTCTTCTCTTCCATTTTGGTCCTTCAGGGTCGTATTTTTTGACTTCTTCCCCATAGGGAAAGGCTAAAAATCACACTTTGTTTGTTGGCTTTTTTTACAGAAGGTGTACATGCAGCTGTGGTGTACTTAAACAAATGAGATTCCCCTATAGTCTCAACCATCAGAGTATTTCACATAAACATGACACAAAGCAAGGCTCAGCAAAACCACTGCTACCCTTCCCACATTCCTTTTCCTCAAAAACAATGCCATTTCCACAGGTGGCAAGTGGCCTGAAGGCAAGTCTTAGTAACAGAGACCTTCTGGACAGGGTCTCCTTTCCAAAACACCTCTCCCAAATTTGACCTGAGAGTTCCAGTTAGCAAATTCCCTCCCTTTTTTCTTTTTACTCTTCTCTAAAGTTTGAAAGCAATGAGCCTTCTTCACAAAACACATCAAGCACTAGCAGCAATTCCAGCCTTAATAAACCACTGGGATTTGGGTAAAAGTTCCAGAACTGGATAAAGCATCACTGACAAGTCCTTCTGCAGATATTTAGTAGCACTCAGGCTGGAAACTCACTTTACAAAACCCTTCCTGACTGAGTTTACAGCATACACCTTGCTAGGAGTTGACCGGGATGGCAATGATAAGACATCAGATATGAATGGCACTCCAGACTACTAAAATGTTACATTTAGGAGGAAATGAAGCCTGACAAAACCTTTAAAAGTACACCAGGAACTGAGTATCTTGATTTCCAAAGCAGTCTAGGAGCATGCTGGCAAGCCTCCCCACAGCTGTTTAGTCCACGCACATATCCAGATAAACACACGCACATCCGTCTAATAGAAGGAACAGCCCTATCCGAGTACAAAAACCCTCTCAAAACACCACGTTTTAGTTCAAAGCCTGTTTTTCGCAGCAGCTTTTTCGCCCTTAAAAAAAAAAACCCACGGATGTAAAGTTTGCTCCGAAACCAAGGGGCTCTAATGAACACATTGACACCACTTCAACTACAGCCTTGTGAACAGCACCACTAGAATATACACGTATACATACTTGAAAGAAAAAAGGCCCCCTGAATTTATGTTGCATATCATTTTCCAGTAAAAGTCAGAGGTCAGAAGGTTACCAGTTTCTGCCTCAGCTCTGCAACAGTTTACTATTCCAGGCCCCGTTTTTACTAGGCTGTACTTGCGATGAAGTCAGCAACTTTTCTTTAAACAATAACGAGTCTCAAATACTTAAAATTCTATAAAGACATGTACGTTAGGTCCATGCATATAAAAAATTAAAATATACTGGTTTAGTTTAAAAACTAATCTTGTTAAATGCAGACTTTGCAATGCTAATCAGTACTGCTCAACCTTTTTTTGGAAACACAATTCCTTTGTTGCCTAACAGCACTTGAATGAAACATGATCATAAAACCAGATTTAAAAGTATATACCTATTGTGAGTTCAGAGTCAACTTCAATAAAGCACTCTCTTTTATATTCAGATTAAGGATCCTTTTTAAATTTTAATTGCATTAAATTAACACGAAATCCACTGCAGTTAGTCTGTTCAGAAAAAGTATGAAGCATTCAAACAGCTCCTCAGAAAAAAAAAAAATCCAGAAATTCAGCGTTTTAGACTTCAGAGTTTCTGAGGCAGCACTGATTATTTGTATATGTCCCACTTCCATTTCACCAAGCTCGTTCCACACTCGCCCTGCTAAATCAGCTGCTCTGGCCTGACACTCAAACAGAATGTTTTTGCATTCAATTAAATTGGAATGGTGTAAAAAAAAAGTAAATAAAAGCATTGTTCAGGATTTTGTCAAATGGGTCAGCTAACATCTCTCTTCTTTATATGCAGTGAAGTTTTGATGGCATCTTTGAAATATTAGCGTGCATTTCTACAATCTTAATTACATTTGGTTTTGAAGATTTTATCTTTTAACCCATTTGAATGAAGGAAAAAAAACAAAAAACAAACCCTTCTCAATTCTTATTTTTATTAAGCATACTGCAAATTTGGTACATATGTTGCTCTAAAGTGTGCCTGCTGGCAGGGTCGAAGAAATAAAGATACCAATCCCTTTACTAGGAGGAGATGGAGAAAAAAGTGTCAAAAAAAAAAAAAAAAAAAAAAAAAAGATAGACCTTTCTCAGCACAAAACCCCTGGTACCAGAGCACATTTTAACATCAGAAAGAGAGTAACCAGTCCCTTGAGCACATCTTGCCAGCTAAGAAAGTGTGAGGGCTCTGTTCCTACCTTGCTCACTGCTGTTGTCCCCGCTGTGCGATGTGTGTCCTCCGCTGGAGGGTCCGGGTGTTCCCCCAGAGCGCGTTGATGCCGTGTCATCGTGGTCTCTGTTCCAGGAGGGCTGTGGGAGCAAAAAATTAACAAATTAAAAATCTGAAATGGGGAAGAAACGCCCGGTTCCCGCACTTCCAATGAGAGTGGTACCCAGGCCCAAACCTGCGGGAAAAGGCTGGCAAATACATCCCCCAAATTATTCCTTCTTTCCAGGCAGCCGTACTGCTGCTCCCCAGCAAAAATAATATACTCTGGAATATGTTTACCATCTAAATAATCCCAAGCTTTATTACCACAGAAAACAGAAACATT
The DNA here is from genome assembly GCF_022539395.1 of Myiozetetes cayanensis. Classification (NCBI taxonomy): domain Eukaryota; kingdom Metazoa; phylum Chordata; class Aves; order Passeriformes; family Tyrannidae; genus Myiozetetes; species Myiozetetes cayanensis. The sequence goes on along the minus strand of NW_026087411.1, from coordinate 6,562,076 downwards.
CCTGGCCAGGCAGGGGGAGCAGGAGGAGAGCCAGAGAGCAAATCGCTGGCACTGGGCTCCAACTATATTTTTAGCATCCGCAAACCCTCCGGCACAACAGCCTGCAAACTCCACACAGGCAAAATGAGAGCGGTGGTCGGGAGCAGCACCATTTATATAGGCCTCCCATTCCTCCTACGAGGCCAACGTGGAACAGCTTAAAGACTTTGCTGGCAATTAGGCCTGGGTCCATAATAGCCAGGATGTGTCAGCTGTTTGCCGGATGGTATATGGCAAATGGACCAGGCATGGGGACAAAAAAGAAATGAGAATAACAATGGCTTCACATAGGCTGTGTACACTCAGCCCCATGCAGAGCCTCCTTGTACTATTGAACAGAAAACAGATGTTGCTTCTTATCACTGGGTGCATTTGAAAGTAACATTCAGATAGGAAAAATTGGCTGTAAATTAAATTCTTAGGGAAAACAATCGTGGCAACACTCCTCCCAAGTCTCCCTTTATCACCAGAGAAGATTTTAATTAGCTTTTAGTACTAGCTTTTAAAACATCACAGAGCCTCGCTGGTCATCCTGCATGGCCTTCTGTGCATAATTGAATAGTTTCTTCTTCACCATGAAGCAATATCGCCCACTGGAAATCACTGCCGAAAAGGAAACCCTCAGGTTTGCAATGCGCACACGTGAGTCTCTCACATTTAAATTATACCCCGATATGAGCCAAGTCTGTACACTAATAAAGTTGACTGATACTGCCATTTTTTAATAAATCTACCAAGAGACTCAAACCAAGCCATTTAGCACAGAATTCACACGTAGCCGAATGAGATTTAAGGTGATCCAGATGAACTTCGTGCACACACACACAGAAGGAAAATTAAGACAAAAAAGTCTAATCTGAGACAGAAGATAAATAGGATTAGAAAAGCCCAACTTTTTTTCTGGAAAAGAGGAATCTCTCTTCCATTTTTTTGATAATCCTGGTTACAGCCATGATGCATGATTACAATTAAAGAAAGCGAGGCCTAGAAAATACCGCATGAATATTTTAAACCAATTATTATGCATATTCCTTAAAAAAAAATAAATAAAAAGTGCTAATTGATCTGGTGATTCTGTGATTGAAAGAATGATGTGAGAGCTGTGAAAGAAATGCCTTTTTTTTTTTTTTTTTTTTTAACAAATACGCATTCTCTGGCATACCAAAAGAATGCTGTAAGAGGTAATCTGGAACACATGATCAGAATGCAAACAGTTAATGCATAAATTTTCAGTTTGTACAACTGCAGCTTTAAAAGAGGGACTTGTTTATTCAGAGCTCTGCAGAAAGAATGGTACAGCACCCAGGGGACAGACAATGCCAAGCACAAAGCCCTGGTGCCTCAACATGTAAAAGGATGTTTTTCTATGTGCTACAAATCCCACTTGAAAATATAATTAGAAGGAGAAAATGGCAAACTATTGCATTAACTGTAATTGAACAAAAGACCAGCAAGGCATGTGGGAGGTTGCAGGAACCCGTGGGAGTTCCAGGATGCATCAGATCCTACGAGTGACATCTCCAGGGCACTCTCATTCTATTTATGTTGTCCCTCACTACTATTGTTGACTAGTGAGCTGACTTGTAATTAATAGAAAAGCTGCAGATAACAAGGTAAAATATAGAGCGCCGCACTAACCTCAGCAGAAATGTTTATTAATCTGATTAAGAATACAACTCCGAAGGCGGGGGAGTGGGGGGGTGTGTGTGCAGAAAAGAAGAGGCTCCGGACTGAAGAATTATACCGTGTTGTGCAGGAAACGGCCCTCCTTTATGCAACAACAGACCTGATATATTCACTATCTTTTAATGAGCTCCCCTGATTTATTCAGCTCTGTTCGGTTCCCTCCCCCACTTTTCTACTGTGCGGGATGTAGATTAATTCAATGCTTAATTGTTTAGTAAATTCAATTTTCCACATTCTATTCTGCATAGCTTTAGCTAAGGTTCTTAAATCTTCAGCGGCGAGCCCTGAGCCCAGTGTTTGTGATCTGTGCCTACCTTTTTTCATCACCATTTTTCTTCCTCCACCACTTAATTCACCATGAAAAGATTTTCCTTGCTGGAAAGTCTGATTCCGCTATGATCTGTGAGGCATTCCGATTCATTGCATTTTCATTGTGTTGGGTCTTAGATGCTGGGCTCCTCTTTTCTCACAGCTATCGCCACATTATACAGGCACTCATGCAAGAAATGTTGGATTCCACCTCAGTTTATCAAAATTTTGTGCATCCTAGATGTTTACATTTCTGTATTCAGAAGCAGGAGTTAATATTTTCCACCTAATCTCACTTTTATTAAGCTATTATTTTTATGGCCTGTTAAAAACGAATCTGCTTGGGATACTGCTAACTTACTACTTTTTTTTTTTTTCCTGGCTGCCTCCGTCCATTAGCATTTCAAAAGTATTTGTATTTAACTAAGCATCTCAAGTCTTAAGAGACTAGGAATTACATCTTTAGTCAGTTTATTAAACATGATGAAAGATTAGCTATCAAAGTTCATATGCAAATTCTTCAGAGATAACTGTGTTGAAAGCTGCATTATTTTTTAAACAGACGCTACTCAGCCCCGGTTCCAAAAACATCTCTCTCCACCGAGGGAAGATAGATCCAAAAGCACAAAACCGAGCGTAATTTTTCTTTTCCTGACTACTCCAACAAAATTCCCCCATCCACAAAAACAGGGAGCCAAGTATAACATTAATCTCTTCTTTTTTTTTTTTTATCTTCCAAAGAACTTTTTAAGACAAAACAGTTTCTAAACCAACTTGCAAACTCACAGTCCTCCGAGTGCTTTTACATTAAATTGCTTCTGACAGGGACATGCCAAATATTATTATTTTTCGCACTATGAACCACCTCTCTCTTTCGCAGAAATATTTCCAGCACCAGTTACAGAGAAAACTCTGACAGTAGTCATGAAAATCTATGCTTAAACAGAAATAGAAATGCACACTTATTTCTCCTCTCCTAGAAGCTGCTGTTTATCACTTGACAGGGCTCCTTAGCAATGATAGTAATTTTCTAAAATTCACTGTACGAAGGCTGTTATAAACAGGAATGAATTCCACGTCACCTTCTACATGGAAATCCTGCATTCTCAGTAATTGTGGGCACATGGAGAGAAACTAGTAGACTTGTTCCCCAATTCTGCAAATGAGCAATGCCCCTTGGAAGTAGAAGGTTAAAGCCTGTGACCCAAGTTCACCCAGGGCAGAATGACTTGGGATGAGCCATGAGATCTCAGTGCCTCAGTTTCTACTGAAGGAACGACAACAACGACAAAAAGAAACAAACCAAAATTAAAAAGAGGTTGCACTCAGGCACCGCTCAGATACTGTCAGCGGTTTAAATTAATTGGTGACTGTAAAACAAGTTGAGTTCTTCCAAAGGGAGACTTTAGAGAAGTGCAAAGTAATATAAATTAATCACTCCACTGTATAGGCTGGTTCATTCCAGAGGAGGGTCCCAGACACGTGGTCATGACAATCCTGTATAAATAAGGATAATGGCCTTAGTAGCTCTTATCTTTCTCGTCCAAGTTCACCCCTGCCCCAAGATCCAACTTAAAATTTCTGCCCAAATCTTCACAAACTCAAGAACACACAATCAAAATCATTTCAGGATTTTGAGGCTGGGCTGTAAGTTCCCATGATTTAAACTTGTTTTGCACCACTGCCTTTCTTGTTGGTCAATAGTTTCTAGTGCCAAAACCATGGTCCGGTTAGTGACTGATTCGAGTCATGGTCGCATGACTGATTTAAAATAAAAGAGGATTCAGGTGCCCTAATGCTGCACCACTTTAAGGGGCAAAAGACCTTCTACAGTGCCTGTTTTATCTTATGCCATGGCATTTGAAATACATTTCCTGACTTTTGTTTTGGTTCTGAAGCTTGTGCAGTACTCTGATATAAAGCAGGGAGCCAGGGCGGGGAGAGGGGGAGAGGAAGAAAAAGAAGGAGAGGTAGAAAGAAAAGAAGTAACACAAATGTTTGTGTATTTAAAATCCCAGGAGCACCAACTGCCTCCTATGACCATTACCAGGTGTGTCACCCACTTAGGGTCTATGCTGGGCTGAAAAGTACAAGCCCCAGCAGGCACCAGTGCAACGGCCCCATCCAAGGGAGGAGCACATTTGATGAGGCCTCTGAAGCAGTTATTGACTTTTGTCACAGTGAACATCAAGCCTTAATAAACAAAAAAGCTACAGACAAAATTATTTGGTTAATGGCTAAACTACATATTACGTATTATTTATATAAAAATCACTACATACACTTATTATTGCAGTCCAGCAACACCCAGGCTTTGAGTCAAGTTAACAGTAATACACAGTGGGGGAAACTATTGCCTTCTGCTTATATTAAAGAATAAAATGGAATTTTTTTTGAGCACCAAGCATGCAAGAGGGAAAAAAAGAGCTTCCGGCCAAGGAACCAGAGGCTGGACCATAAGTACATAAATAAAAGAAATCGCTTTCCATTACAGGTGATAAAAATTGTACTCAGCATCTTTTGATATATATCTTCGCAAAAGTTTTGTGAGCACAGCCCTCTTGTGGGCTCATTTGTGTGTGTGTAACAACTGGAGATGGGGAACAGCTAATTCCTTTACCTGTTGGACAGACCTTCCCTCCTCCAGGTTTCTAGAGACTTGGCTGCAGGTATAATCATTCATCCCCTCGCCCTGGAGGAACTGAACTCCTGCCAGCAATTTGTCAACATAATTTGGGTTTATTGTTCTTGTTCTGAAGTTTTATCTTATTTTCTTTTTCTAAATGAAATACCTATTCATTAGAAAAAAAAAAAAAAGGTGCACTACATTTGAAATGTTCTTCAGATTTCTCTTAACTCCTACCTTTTAAAAACCTTCAACTGCAAGAGGTTGAGGGTAGTGACCTTCCACATTAGGAAATAGTCGTGCTCGCTACAGGCAAGAGCTCAAAGGAAAACCAGGGGCTGATTCATTAAGTCATCGCATCCACCTCCTACAAATTTAACCCACCTATCTAGCAAAGATTTACTTTTTACATAGTTTATCTTTCTAGTTGTTGGCCATACTGACGTTCCCAAACTCACATGGGCAAAACATTCAATACAGCTGCTCAATACCTTAAGTGTATAATCCATAGCACTGATGCTGGAGCTAGAGCTACATGATAGACAGACCTGGTCTTCACAATCCACAAGCCTTATCCCACTTCACTTCTGGAGGACACAGCCAGTAATGATCCTAAAATAGCCTGTTTCCCATCCAGCATATAAGAATTTTTTTCTCTTAATTGGGAAGAAAACCACAAAAAACACAAATTGGTATAGAGGATTAAAAATATACTTTGATAATGTCAAAGATACAATGCCATGTATTTCCTAGATTCCACACACATACATTGTTTATAGAAACACAGAATTATAGAATGATTTGGGCTGGAAGGGACCTCAAAAATTATCTAGTTCCAAGCCCCTGCCATGGCAGGGACACCTTCCACTAGACCAGTTAACTCAAGTATGGGCTTTTGGAGGACCACGAGATCCACAGTCATGACTATCTTGATTTTCTGAGAGGCCCCACTCATGGTTTGGTCACCTGAACATCTCCTTGCGGGATTAACAGAGGCTGACAGCCAGAAATCCCACCTCCCAGCCTGCCAAAACCAAGCAGGGACATCACACCCAATACAACCAGCACCAAGAGGGTCAGAATAAATGATACATGCAGAGGTTTCAAAATGTTGAAAAATAGATGCTTTTTACTGCCAACAGCTCTTCCGCAATCTGCTTTGCGCGACTTTGATTCAAAGGTGAGTTATTTTTAATAGAACAACAACAAAGGCACAAAGATCTGGTTCAGATGGAAAAAAAGGTGCTCCAAGACTAGAGAAATAAGGTCGTTGAAATGACAGGCAGGCGATAACTCCGCCTGCAACTAAGCAGAACAGCGAGGGCGACTTGAGCACAGATGGAAACCTTTGCAGCGTTAGAGGAGGCAAGGCCCGGCGAACTAAAAAGCAGAAAAAATTCTGCATGGAAGTCTCAGCTCTGACCTGGATTCTCTTCCTAGCCCCAGAAAAGTCATAAGCTTTCTATCTTTAGTTTCCCCTTATTGCAAATGAGGGTAAGACTCTTCCCCGACTCTTCGCAGCCGCGCAGGAAAAATAAGATGTAAGCTGTCTTTATGCATTCAACACAGGACCGTTTCTGAGACAAACAGATAAAAGGAAATGAGAGTGGGTATCAATGTGAATACCACAGAGGATAGAAAACTGGAAATAAACAGGACTTTTGCCACTGATTTTCACAAGGCCAGGATTTCAGCTGAAGGGACCAGGGGCACAACTAACACTGCACACAGTCAAAGGTCATCAAACCAACATCCACCAAACAACACTGGCGCTCCCCATTAGCTCTGCTATCACAACTCAGCGCTCACTCTACCCAGGTGTGAGCAGCACAACACTGGTCATGCACCCACATAGGTATCCCTGACACAGCAGAGCCTTCTGATCCCCTCCATACCCTCAGGACACAAAGGAGAAGAGGGCACAGCAGGGAGAAGAGAGGAAAGGGCCTGAGACTCCTAAACAGGATGAATGGAAAACACAAGTGCAAAAGGACAGGGTGATAGTGCTTTCCAAAGGAAAAAGAATAATTAGAAGCAGCAAGCATAAACCACAAAAAATAAAGGAGAATGAAATGGAGATCATCAGACTGGGTGGGACATAAAGAAAAAGAGGAAGGAGAAAAACCACAGCTCTTCTCTTCCAGAAGGCACCAAAGCCCTGTCAACTCTGCAGGGGCAAGACTTTAAAAAACCCCATTTGAGTGTGTTTGTGTGCACACAGGGTTGCACGTGTTCACAGCTATGCACAGCCCCCCCTCGCCTAGTTGTGTTTCTGTCAGAAACACAGCTCCACCACCTTCTGCCCATACTGAAATCAAACCTGCTGCACTCAGGAAATCATCTCCAAAGTCCTCTTATGGGGTATAGCACGGGCAGATGGATTTTTCTTTGAGAAAGGATTCCAGAGCGCCCCAAAACCACCCCTGGCAATGACAAAAGTAAATTTATTTTGGACAGTGAGACCTCAGGTTTGGCTTCTTACATTGGAGGTTGCTGCACCCATGATGGACACCACCCTTGAAGACTGAGCAGCTATAGCCTCAATCACATTGTGCCTTAAAATTTGACGTACCTTATTCTATTCCTCCCCCCCCTTTTTTTTTTCTTTTTTTTTAATCTCAGTTGAATAGTAAACACTGCCTGCCCAGCCAGGTTAACTGAGCCAGCTGATGGTGATGCAGGGTTTTTGTCTCCCACACAACAAACATTGACTAGTACTTTCTATTTAGAGCAACCCCCTAACTGTAAACCTGTCTCCTCCCTTTGATAAGAGACATATTGTTAGATAGCATTAATCCTCAGCCCTTTCCCGACATAAGGAAACACAGCTTCATGGTCAGAGCAGATAAAAATCATGGCTCCATATAGATTTTTTTTTTTAAGTGTAATATCATGCAGAAACATGCACAATATCAGCCCCAAACAACACTGCTACTTCCCAAAGGCTGAGGTGTGTTAGTCCTCCTTGGCTCCTACTAAATTTAATAGGACTCGAGCATTTTCCACATCTTTCTAGACCAGGAAAAAAGGTCTTCAGAGACAAATAAGAGTTTCCTGTTCAATATTTCATGTAATGATTTCCTCCAAAGGTGTAAACAGGAAAAATGCCTTGCCACTTAGCCTGAAAATGAGAGTCTGCCATCCCTTCCTTTTATTGTGTTTATGTGTTAAAAGTCATTTAGAAGGGGATCTGCCAGATGCTCAGGTACGAATGAGACAGCACAGGCTGTCAGACGGCTGGTTGAGGTCCCGAAACTGACCTGCCCAAGCAGATTTGGGTGAGAGGGAGACCCCAACCTCTCCCACCCTGTCCCTTCTCTCCCACCAGAGTCCCAGCAGGCAGCCTCCACGGGAGTCTGTGCTGCGGAGAGATGTGCCCTTCCCCCTGAATTATCTGGGCTCAGACAAATGGCAAAAGGCTTATTTGCAGCAAAACCCACATCTCCAAGCATCCCCCTGACAGATTTTTGGGGGTGATACCTTTTGGGAAAGACAAACATTAACCCGCTGCAAACATTTTTACGCGCACTTAAACGCAGGCTCTGACTTCCAGCAACGCATCGGCCCAACCAGGTTTCTCAGGGATGGAAGGCACGAGCATAGCCCTCGCTCTGCAACAGCCACACTTCATTCCAGCTCCCAACCCCGAGTGTGTGTCACAACTATCAAATGGTCTTTTTAGCTAACTGACAACAGACGCCACTCGGAGTCAGCATATTTTGATTACGGCACATTGTTCGCAGGATTCAAGAGCCCGCTCGCCTTGCATTGTTGTTCAACACCAAAATTAAATGGTAGTATAATTAGCTTCGCTCCAGCTACACCTTTCTGTCTGGATGGATGTGATACCTGCAAAAGCCTGTGCTGGGTATAAAATGTGTTCCTGATTATAAAACGTTTGCTTAATCTTGAGGGCACCGCCTTGCTTTTTAAGGCCCTCTGCAAGTCACGCACTCCAGTACGTGCTGCCCGTTATCTCCAGAAGGCTTAAAACTGGAATCCCCGTGATTCACATTTTCCAACACTCATGGCCAAACCCTTGTGCAGATCTCAGCTCCTCCACTTTCTACCATTTCACAACAAGCCGATTCTGCAGCAAGGCAGGAGTGGCCACACGGCTTGGCTCTGCAAGCCACACGTTTGGCGAGCCAGTGGCCACAACACACACCAAGCCCAGGCTGAGGGAGCCGGAGGACGGGGAGCTCCAGGGGTGGCTTGCCAGGCTGAGGTGGCCGTGGCTCCCCAACGCCTCCACCCGCTCATTGAGGGGTGACTTGGAAGCACGGTTAGCTGCCAGGGTCACTCAAAAAAGTCGGGCTAAGAGGTCTGTGTGGCCTCACTGCACCGCCCTCGGAGGTTTTGGAGTACCCAGTGGCACTTGTACCAGTGTAGAGTTCATGGCATGGCCCCACATGGGCCCACGCCTTGGGACAGGCAGACCTAAGGATGGACAGACTAGCCACCCCCTCACAAATGTTTCTAGTCAACCCCACAGCTCTGCTCCTTCTGCAGAAGTTACTGGCAGCACTGCTACCTCTCCATCCAGTGTTTCAGTTTATCCCCTCCCTCCTTTAAATACTGTTTAAAAAATGGTAATTAAGTGGAAAATAGCAAAAGGGGCCACAACCAAAGCATAAAGCCACCAAAAGCAATGTTTACCATCAGCCTTTCGATTCAGCGCAGCGCTTCCCCGTGACACCAAACAGAAATTATTTGCTTTCTTTGCAATACTTCCTTCAAATTATCCACAGAGTGAAATAATTACTACAACATATCGCTTCTTATTCTTATGTATCTACTATATATGCAACTTTATATCACTACATGACATATAAATTAAGATATCAACCCTACCTGATGATAAGGAAAACGGAGAAGCAGAAAATTTCGGCTCACAAGTACCTAATCGTCTCGCTCCAAAACCTCAGCGACAGACCCGGGAAGAGCATCCACATCTCCCCTTCTGCCTCATGCTGTCAGCAGAGCAGTATTCCCCACCCCTGCCCCTCCAGCATCGCTGTATCACTTCTCACCCAGAGGATCTCTCAAACACTTGTCACTGAGGACCAAACTCCAGCTCGACACACACATGTGCACTTAAGAACAAAATTAATCCTCTCTGCACATACTAGTCGTGTGCACACCCTCACTCTGGCTTTAAGGAAAAACAGTAATGGAAGGGAGATCCCTCACAGGAACCAGATGAATGTAGCAAGACATGTCTGTGCACACCATGTTTTTTCTACACAGCCATGCCACAAAGCACTGCCAAGGGCCTCACAGGCACGGGAAAAGCACAGTGACACTCCCCTAGTAGGTGGAAGGCACGCCAGTAAAACTGGTTTGCACAACACAACAGGGAGGACGGCCAGGAGGTTCCAGGGGTAACACAGCTGCAAAATCCCCCAGGCAGAGAGGGGCAAAGGAGGGAACAGCTCGAGCACAGTGCCCACACTACCACCAGTGTGCATGAGCACCTCTTGCCAAGCATCCATGCAAACGCAGGGCCCCTTTTCCTGAGTATCCCCACAAACACCAGGAAATGATGGGAAGATGGTTGCCACTGACTCGCACGTGTGCTTGAAGGGCTCCTTTCCCTGTCACTGTCACCCTGCAGTCACGGTGATGCCCAGGGGTGTCACTCAGCTGTGCAGCCCCTGTTCGTGTCAAGCACCACCCGAAAAGCCTGTGCAAAGGGGAGAGCAAAGCTGTGACTTCAGGTGACCTTGTGGTGGCACGGTCGTTCCCACCACCAAAACAGCAGCGACGCTACTCCCCCGTAACGCTGCACAACAGCACGCAAGGGAAACTTTATAAATTACAGGCCACAGGGACACTCCCCTCATCAAAAAATTTGGCCAACTTTACCTACGCAAGGCGCCTCCGTGGCGCATGAGCAAGTGGAGGAGCTCAGGGGCCAAGGCCACTGTAGCACAGCACGCCCCTATGCCTGTACCCCAAGGAGAAAAAGGGTCCTCTGCAGTGGCTCAAGCCTAAAACCAAAGTGCCACCTACCGAGTCCACAGTATTTGTGTGCTCCCAGGGTTTCTAGCAAGGGGTTGGCCATGGATTAGCTCATCGGATTAATCCAAATATCGGCAAGCAGTCACTAAGCACTCGAGAGCTCATGCCTCGGGTTGCTGCCAAGCCTCAGTAAACAGGTGATATCCCACCTGAGACCAGGGACATCTCTGCACACCCTCCCCATGTCCACAGATAAAACACAGACAGCACTGACAGAGCTTGAGCTGGCTCAGTGCAGGGTAAAAACACCGATGAGACTCCTTGTGTGCCAAGCTTCAGACATTTGGATCTACCATCTCTATTTGCAGAGAGAGCTGCAGCCCTGCACCCTGGCAAACTGGACAGACAAAGCCATAGGGTTTTTAATCTGCTCTTACTCCCTCCTCCTGAGAGCTGTGCAGACTTAAATGGAGCTATTTAAAGCCAGCGTTAAAAACACCAGTGATGATCTGACCTTCTCAGGAACAAAACTGGACCAAAACCTAAAGGCCAAATGAATGAAAAGAAAATTACAAGGTAAAGTTTGCCTTCCCTGAACATGTGCCAGCTGCAAGAATCTTAGATTACACCAATGCAGCTTTCCAAAGTTTAAATACAATAATTTTCTGTATTAAGAACCCAGTAACCCCAATGGAGGCATAATTAGGCATTGATGCCATGCCCATATGAGAGAAGCTTGAAAAACTTAAATAAACTGTGAATGGCAGGATTAATACCGGAGCTTTGCGTTTTGTACAGCTGTTTGAATACAGTACGCTGCCTGTGATGGCATCAGCTGTTGCTTTACTCTTGTTCAGTATTTCTGAAAGTTAAAACAGGCAGTCCTTTTAAGCAATTGAAGAATTACCCCTCTTATTGTTGGCCAGTTTACTTCAACAAAGAAGGTCTAAATGCATATTTGCTTTATATTAGAAAAAAAAAAAAAAAGAAAAAAAGAAAAAAAAAAGGGCCAAACTGCAAACAAAATTAGCTGGCCAAATTCAAAGTCCAGTGATGTTAGTAAGAGAATTTTAATTTACTGCAGTGGCTCTTCAGGATGGAGAGGTAGGTAATACAGTTTTGGAGGTGATCTGCCCAAGAGGGAATATCATATAGATGCCTGGAGAGTCCTTGAGAAAATAGCTCACCTAAGCCCTGATTGAAGAGGAAAGACAATACTTCAGTGAAATAGAATTCTGTATTTCTAGGAAAGGCTCCAATAGCAAATTGCTTACTAATGCAAGAAGCCTTCTAAATTCTATTCTGAATGGAAGGGGGAATGGCAAGTGTGTGACAAGGCACAGAGTTTGCACACATGGTTTAGCCGGTAAAAAGTAAATAAATAGGTTACTTATAAGCTCTAGAAGACACCTGAAAACACCTCTAACAAAAACTCAAGCTCAGTGAACTTCAAGCAAGAATATAAAACAGCTTCCAAAACTACCCTAACAATACTTTTTTTTTTTCCACCAGATAAATTAGTTCTCCTACAGGCTAATATCCAATCTTGGCTTTCTGGTTGGAAATATCATCTGAAAAAAGTTAATCTAGACTTCCTCACTGTCTTTAAAAAATGACTTATCAGCAGACATGGAAGAAACTATCTAAACAGGGAGCGTGTCAGGACAGCAAACCACCATAGCAAAATAAAATGCTCAGGTTATCGGGAGGAGGACTGATACCAGGAGCACCCTGATGCCAAATTCACCTGGGAAATCCAACGCCCAAATTACAGCCTCCCTCCAGATACAAGGTACCGCCTGTTCCCCCCCCACCTCCATCCCCAGTCAAATCCCTCTCCAAATCCCTGCCACCGTAAAGATTTCCAATGTTTTTCCCAGGCAGTGCTACAAACAATATCGCTCTTGAGCTGCAGGAGCAGAAGGAGGGAGAGGAAGGTGCGGAGCCCCGGTTGGGGCGATGACGGACGCCGGTGGTTAAGTGCTGCTGCGGAGATGAAATACACCTAATGAAAAGCTTACCTAAAGCTCGCAGGGAGCCAGAGCCTGGCCAGCCCAACCTCTCCAGAGCGCCGGGCACGAGGCCGCCAGGACGCCCGGGAAAGACGAATTAACTAAAAGTTAATGTGGATGTTCTCATTCAAAAGAAAAGTGGCCTACTCCAAAGGGGATTAGGCTAAAGTGAACTAAGGCCACTTTACTTCTGAATGAGAGCATCCACACAATAGTGCAATGCACTTTAACTAATGCACTTTAATTTTACACCCAATCAATTTGTCTTACCTCTCCTGAGTGTCCTTGTGTGGACAAACCCAGAGATTCATCGAGTTTTGAGGCCAGGCAGGGAACATTAGATCAACCCATCCCACTCCCCGTGCGCTATGGGCCATTGCCTTTCACAGTTATCCCTTTATTGATCCCCAAAACTCATGGATGACTAACATATAACCTCCAACAGGGGCAAGGGGGAAACATTTCCTCAATGGGGTGCCTGGTCTGGATTTGAAGATGCTTGCAAAACAAGAAGCCACTCACAAAACAAGAAGCCACCATGACTTTCAGCAGCCAAATCCCACCGCGAACAAAAGAACGGCCAAATTTGGGCACAAATTTGGGGCACAAATCCATTTCTTTCCACCTTGCCCCACGCCTTGCCACATTCACAAGAAAATAGCAGTCTCTGTATCATCACTCTTCCAATCTCTTTTGTTTTTTAAATTGCAAACTTTGCTTGTAAGACAAACTCAGATTTTTTTACTTTTTTTTTTTTTTTTTTTCTTAATTCAACTCACCAACGTTTACATTTTCAACATTTGCCCGGACTTTTACGGATGAATCCCAAACCTCCGTTTCCAAAATGCAGTAACCCCCAGAAACCACTCGCCGCCCGCGCTATCGCTTTCACACGCGCAACCACTCACGTAAGTCTGAAACCTCCGTGTCGCTCTTCACCTCTCGAGCACATACTCAAAAAAACTAATAAATGATCCCACAACAGTAGCAAACAGTGAGTTGAGCCTCGAGTTGAGCCTGCAGGGGCGGTGGGGTCCCCCTGTGCCAGCAGCACTCTCGCTAACAGAGACCAGGCCCCCACCATTGCCGCTGAGCTTTCCAGGGATCTCATCTAAATTAGAAAAGGAGTCTCAAGGACACTGGCCTGAAGGGATTCTGCTCTCACCTATGCTCCAGGGTTGGGTTACATTCTCCCTTTTTTGCCTTTTAAAGGTAGGAAAATGGGAAAAGATAACCACACCAAGCAGGTCGAAGAAGAGCTCAAACAACTGCCGACAAGTTGTCTTTAAGACATGTTACAGAGTATCGGGCGGTGGGTTATATACCGAGCCATTAATCAGGGGCAGAAATACACTGAAAGAAGTCCAAACACAAGATGTGTGCTTTCTTAGAGTTAACCTCTCCAAATATTGCTGCGACTGCAGGAAAAAATACAAATATAACCACTAATTTCCAAATTTTCCAGTAAGTCTGAGCAACAGAGCATCAGGAGCAGGAGGTAATACACCGAGGACATGAGGTGACACCGCAGCGCACACCTCCTTCTCCTACACAGCCCCCATCAGAAAACAATTCCAGAAACCTTCAAAAATGTTCACAGCCAGAAACAACCCTCCTCTTTATTTTCTTAAACTTGTTCAGATTACACAAGATAGATCCTAACTGCACGCTCATGTGACCGAAAAACCCCAAACGCAGAAATGCAAAACAAAACAAAAGAAAGATTCCCTAATTTAAAGAAGCTGCACCGGATTTTCACTGCTTTTTAAAGCGGTATTTATCAGCACGACCTACACTTACTCATTTTTGATCAAGCATGATACTATCTGATTTTTTTAAAGTCTAACATTGCCCCCACGGGGCTTCAGCAACCCTTCCACACGCAGAGCCCATTACCTTTATTGTTACCTGCGGACGAGCAGCCAGGGAAGACTCAAACCCTCAGCCATAAAGGTTAAACTTAAGGTACAACTCATTTTCTCACAACTTGCAAATCTCCAAGTTGCCCCAAAATAACAATCTGCGGTCGCTAACGCACAGACGCGGCAAGCTCCAGCTTACGGGAACGCCTTGGAATACGCTCGCAAATGTTTAGGATGAATTCTGAGGTTACCTGGGATTTAAACTCAGGTCTGTCAGGTTTGATGCTGAAAAGAATTCCCAAAAAACCTGACAATTAAACTATTCTCTGCAAGAAAACGTAAATAACTTCAGCTTGGAAAACTTTACATGGAAGTTAGGCCTGAGCACGCAACTTAAGGAAGGCAGTAAATCTTACACCCAGCTGTAAGGATTGCTGCTTTTGGGCTCTTCAGTGATTTAAAAAAATCAAAAAAACCACAAAAAGCCAAAGATCTCGAATTGAAATCATAAGTTAAAGAAAATATATTCAATCTAATATCAATTTAACAATGTATTTACTAGCTTAAAGAAATGGAGGGCAAAGACAAGCTCATTTTGCTCAATTTCAGCCACAGTGTATCGGATGATAACATGCCCAGAATAGAAATTAACATGTTCTATCTTCACAATGAATAGTCTGTCAAACTGGAGCATGGTAACACATTCTAAATATCACAACAAAAATAAATAAATAAAAGTTACTCAAAAACAAACAAACAAAAAAAGGATTCACTGGTTCAAGGTGACATAAAGTCAGAGGAAGAAAATTAAATTTTTGAGTCTTTTAAACATTACTTTATTAGCCCTCCTCAGAGTCTTACTTCACTGTAACTCTTTTATTATGCAGAAATGAGTTCTACCTGGCACCCTCTGCATGGTATCTATTATTTTGATGCCTGTTCCTCTGATATGGGAGTACATATCCTGAAGGCAGTAATATTCTTATTCTCCTCCTTAAAACTACATGGTTTGAAAGCATCTGTGAAGAAGACCCCAAGTAAAACAGTATTTGTCAGTAATTTTCCCCCCAAGGCATTATTTTGTATTGGCTACAAGGTATAGCTGATACATTTGAGAATTTGGGAGAGTTAAGTCTAGTCGTAACTGGTCAATGCTCTGAACAACTCTACCACCTTTAGCTACGCTGTGTACTGGATTCCAGTTTATGATTCTTTCTTCGTAAAGAATATATTTTAAGTAATTTTTCCATTAAAAAAAAGAAAGAAAAAAAAGCTGCTGTCGATCTGCATTTTGGTTAGAGCAACTCTGCAACAGTGTGCATTAAAATAAAACCTACTGCAACATAAATAGAGGTGTTGCTTTATTATATACATATATATATGTGATATATTATCACCCAAGAAGGGCCATCTAAAACACCACAGTTGCAAACATTTAAGACTGTAACAAAAATGACTGAGACTCTAGTATCAGTTTACTATCCTTCAACAATTTCCCTGACAGTGGAGTCAAATAATGTTGAATTATGGACCTTCCTGCAGGAAGTCTTATTTCATGTTCATTTTTTGATCATTTCCCTCCTAGTCCCTATAGGAATTTGGCTCTTTGCCGATTTGCCTTTAAAAGTTTCTGCATCTGTAATTTTGCTTATTAAATTATTAAATTGTAAATTGTAATTTTTGTCAAATAATGCTTCCATGGATGTGCTCAACAAGTTTATTTTCCATAAGAAAACCACTGTTTTTTCCCCCTATAAAATCTATCTTATGCTGCTACTGTACTTTATTTGGATTTGGTGGGTATTTTGAACCATGTTTTCCTAAAAGGACTTTCTAAAGGCTTTTGGTAGACACGATCTTGTAGGGGAATTTTACAGTTCAGACTAGAGCACCTGGGTGCCAGGGTGATGTGGCTTCAAGAAAACAGACCCACGGTGACAGTTTAGGATTACCTAAGAAACTGAACTTTTGCTGTCAGACTACAGACAGTCTCGGAGCTTTTTTTTTTTTTTTTAATCAGAGGGAGTTTTCCCAGACACATCACACAACAGCTGTGTTCTAAGTCCATCTGAGCTCCAACAAACATTTGAAAATTTAAACACGCAAATGTTTGAAAAGCTAATGATTAAAAAAGGTTTATTTTGAAACTTTTGAGGATGGCTGCAATTCTTCAGCTACGGTTTTTAAAAGTCCCGGGGTCTGGTTGATCTCGAGTTCAATTATCCCCAGCAAAAAAAGCCCAAACTCCTGCCTCGTACTTGTGGAGCCGTGATGGTAAACACCAACTCCGCAGGTCCCACCCTGGCAGGCAGCGGGGTCGAACCCGTGGGAGAAGGATGCTATTTTAGTGACCTAGTGCCACTGAGCTGGTTAAATCACTGAACAATGGTTAGTGTTATAGGGCTTTACTTTGCAAAATCTAGCATTAGTGTCATTGCTTTCCATTAACCGGGGGGGACTTAGAGGCAATGGCATTGAGGGGCCTATAAGGAAAGAATAAATAAGGGGAAACCAATAAATTAAAAGCAAAAAAAACCCACCCTGTTAACTGTAACCTTTACTACCACAATATACGAAAATGTAATTAAATCCATAATAAAAGCTTTTTTACATACTTACTCTTTTACTACTCTCCCAAGCAGAGCCGTGGGCAGGCGGGGGGCCCCTCGTTCCCACCGCCCCGGCCCTGCGCGCCCGCGCATCCCAGGGCCGCGCAGCCATAAACGCGCCCTGCGCAGCCACATCCTAATTAGCCGCCCCGGCGACCAGCACTCAACACCTTATTATTGAACCATTAGGGCCCAGATACTGCCGGCCGCGCCGGGGCCGGGCTTGGCACCGGAGTTTACCGGAGGGCGCGGGCGGCTGAGCATCCCCCCCCTCGGTAAACCTCCACCCCCAACCCCGCGCAACCCCCGCGGGTTTGATCCGCCGCCTCATCGGCCGGGAGAGGGGAGGGCGTGGGGGGGTGGGAAAGCGCATTTTTGCATCTTTTCCCTTCGGCGGGGAAAGCAAAGCCCCGCTCCCCACCCCGTCCGCAGCCGCGGAGCTGCGCGTCCCGCGCTGCCCGGCGAGGAGCCGGAGCACCCCGCGGAGCGGCGGGGGCTGCGCTCGCACAAACCGAGGGTGCCGGGGCTGAGCCCGCACAGCGGGAGAGGGGACGGCCCCGGGAGTGCAAAGGTCCGCGGACCAAGAGGTGGTGGCAGAGTGGGGAGAGGCGAGGGGATGTGTGGAGAAACACACCGACACCCCCCGACAACCCCAAAACTATAGCTTCATTTCTTTAGCTTTCACTTTAACAAAATAATGATTCGTTGGGAAAATGGGGTATAAATCTTCATTTTGGAGGCAATTAAAGTGTTGATTTCATTCGTGCCCCTGAGCGATTCTTGTAATTTGCTCAAATAGCTTTATGTACCCAGCACTCCAGAGCTTTTAGAAACCCATTTTCTAGTTAGACTTGTTGGATTACAATTTTTATTCAACAGCAGCGAGCCGAGCTTCCCTCAGCTAGACCCTGGCTGGAGGGTTCCCCTTGCACTAAGGCACTGCACGGGGCTGCCGGCCGCCTGGAGCATCCTCCCCGGCCCCGGGTACCGCCCTGCTGTGCCGCCCTCCTCCCGCCCCACCAAGCTTTCCCCCTTCGCTGCAAAACGGGACGGAAAGGGAAAAACAAAACACCAAAACAACCCACCTAGGCGCACATAAACCCCTCTTCAAAAGTTCATGCCTTCCTCCACGCCTGCCTCCCCCTGTCACGACACTACCCGATAGCCTTTGGCAGACGGGAGAAAACATTTCAGATGCTGCCCACGCTGCGATGCAACGCACCTTCATGTCGGGGATCTATAAAATAACTCCCAGCTGACAGTGCCGGTGATAACGGCAAAGCGGCTGAGGCAACTCCTGTCTGCTTGGCTGCGCCTTGCTTGAACAAAAGGAAACCTCCAGAGTCAGGAGCAGATCACTCCTAAGACTCTATTTGCGTAGCTGATCATAAAGAAGAAATAACCTGGGGGTTTTAAGCGGGGATTTATTTTTCTGTGTGTGCTCGAGGTCCCCTCTCTCACAGGCAAAGCGCTGCTACCCCTCAGTTCAGAGAAAACAAACTGACCGCGAAAACCCCGCCGTTTCACCCAACTCGAATAAAAGCCAAATCTCAGTCACTTCCATCATCCAGGAGCTTAATTTAGATCTGGGCACCTCCTGCATTAGCCCCAAACGCTCCCATGAAAAGGCAAGGATCCCAGCCGGCGGAAGGGACAGGCGAGGAGGAGGGAGGGGAGAGGGGACAGCCAGCTCTCCTCACTCAGCTCACCCGCATTTCTCACCCGGCTGCAGCCGGCATTAAAGGTCTGAACCATCCCAAACAAAACCTGGACACCGCCACAGCCACGCGAGGCTTTGCTGGCTTGGCTTTGGCTTTGACTATATTTATTTTTTAAAGAGAGGGCTTGAAAACTTGAAAGATCAAGGGAAAAGAATTTAAACCTGAATCCCATTTTATTTTCTCCCTTTTTTTTTTCCCCCCTATTAAGTAAAATAAAATGGGCGCGTTTGCAGCAGGCAGGCGTGCACAAAGCAATGTTCACTCAAGTCTAAAAGCGTTCGGCCAAGGAAAACTGACAAGACGGACTAATGAACCGTAGAGACGGGAAGAAAATAGCCAGTATTTGCTAGATTTCAAACCCTCTCTGTCTTTCCCGGACCACCTATCTCGGATTTTATTACTATTTTGGTCAACGACTCCAGCCCTTCCTTCCCTAAGCTACCAAGAAGCCAGCGATCCACAGACACCACTTCTATTATCGGAAAGGGTAAATAAAATAAAGACAAAAATTAAAAGCGACAAGAAACAGGTCGAGTTTGCAGGCGACGCTTTTACAAGCTCATCTCGCCAGGTCGAATCCGGGAGCAAGCCTTAATGAAGCAATAATAGCCACATTATTCAAAAATTTTCATTTCGATGGAAATTTATCTAAAAGGGACTTAATCATATGCAAATAATAAAAGGAGGCGTAGTGACCCAGCGAGCGATCTGCATACAAATTTTAGCGTGTGCGGCGTTGGCGAGATCATACCTGATCCGTTAGGTTTGCTGATCTTGTTATGTCTTCACTGTCCGATTTTGATCCGCCCTCTCTATCGTCTATGACCAAATCGATAGGCATTTTTCCTTTCAAACAGCTAATATACCGGTGGCAGAAATTGTCACATAATTCGTGTACCTACATTATGACAGAGGTTAAAAAAAAAAAAAAAAGGGGAAAAGAAAACAGAAGGGGCGGGGTGGGGGGGAAAGCAAGAAAATATAATCAGGAATACATAAGTAAAATTGACAAGTGCAACCAGTCTCCCCCCTTCACCCCTGTGACATCAAAAGTCCTAAATAGGGGAAACACACTGCAATTATCCCCCTGAGACCTCTAGACGCATCCAGAATTAGGAATAACTTTCTTTTCTCGCAAAATAGAGATATCCCAGAAAATTGACAGTGACAAGATGATTCACAGGCTACAACATATTCAACACCCGTGTTAAATTCATCTGCTCCCGGAGCTGTGGCCATTAGAGAGGTGACCTGCATGGGTGACATTTAAGGTAAACTATTTAATTTCATCCAGTTATTTCATCATAAACCCTTTCCAAAGGGGTATGAGGACAGAAAAAAGGATTTAAAAAAAAAATCCTGATGCACTGGGCTGAAATACATTAGAGGCATCCGAGCCCTGAAATCCCCAGTCGCTCTGATAGACTCGTACCTGAGCCACCTTTATTAATGGGCAGATTTTAACACATTTCGGTAGAGCGAGAACAACCTGCCAGTTATGGTTAGATAAAGTGACTGAGGCTCCTGAGAAACTTTTCAACTATTTAAAAACCTCTCAAAATGTTTATTTTTAGGAGAAAGGGAATTCTCTTGTAGGCCAGCTATCAATGACACGTAAAAAATCCTCAGGAAACCAAGAGCACACTTCCAATTTAATGTGAGCTCGGATAACACCGCCTTCTTAGAAATTAGCATTCTCCCTCCTAAGATTTCTAAAACAGCCAACAAAAAAAAAAAAAATCCTGCATTTAGTCTGCAATCTCTTTCTTCTGCTTGGAGGTGTACAATATTCCCAGGAACAAGAGACAGACAGAACTATCAACTCTGCTTTGTCTCTGCAAAATGTTACAGGACAATCCGCGCCCTGAGCCTGACCTGCAGATGGCTCTTAAAAAAAAAAAAAAAAAAAAAAATTCCCCATTCCAACTAACTGCAACCGAAGCCTCTTCCTCACCCTCACCAAGAAAAAACAAGATAGATATATATATATTTTAAATCACAATTTCAGGGGCTTGACTGAACTAACCATTTCGAGTCTCGTCTGCGGCACCACAGAACTGCAACTATTTATACAAAGCCAGCAAAGTATTACAATGAACACAAGGCCTGGGCGTTCGAGAGCTCAGTTTTAGAGGCTGAAATTGTAATTAAACTGCGAAGAGAAATGGACGCCAAGATTGGTCTTGACACTAATTACCAGAAAGAAAGACATTTATGCAAATTTACCAGAAGCCTGAACTTCAGCAGTACTGAAACGAAGGAGGAATAAAGGGGGGGAAAGAGAGAGAGAGAAAGAGAGACAAAAATTACCTTCTCTAATTCCAACAGATGAAACCTTAATACTTGTATGGCTTGAATCATCTGCAAAGATACAAACAACACGAGTATTAATCTCATTCCTGGATTTGGGGATATTTCCCACAGCCGCCCCAGCCACACTTTGTAGCTTGACTTTTCTCTAGTAGTAAATAAAAAGTTGTTTTGATTTATGGCAATAACACTAAAACTTAATAGCGGTGGCTTTGTGTGCTGTTTAACGAGAAGCGATCTAGAGTTAACAAAAAAAAAAAAAATCCCTATTGCAATGAAGCAACTGAATTATACGGATCATAAACATTTCTTAAAAAAAAAAAAAAAACAAAAACCCAACTCTCTAAACACCATCACTGGCTCCTCGCTTTGCGAAAGTGGGAGCAGGACTCCTACAGTGGAGGCAAAATATTTATCCTTAAGGAGGGGAGGAAAGAAAGAGAGAAAAGATCTCATTTTTGGTGAATTTGCCACCGGTGCATGTCCAGCCATAGCAATCCTCTATGTTTCCCTTCCCATGGAGCTGCTAAAAGGTGCGTGGAGGGGGTGGCTACAGCAGGGATAAATCCACACTCCTCTTGGGCAGGCAAGCTCACCATCAAGCCCGTCAGCTCCCCTTTGGATGGGGCTTTCCTTTATGTATATCCTTATGGGATTTTTTACTTCAAGGCAACTATCACACCATATTTACTTGTAAATGTAAAAATCATCATCATAATAACAGTAATTCTAAAAATTCCACGTGAGAAATTTTCAATTTAGCACCACCAAACCACCTCTCCAGATGACACAGAAGTTTAAAAAAAAATAATAAATAAATGGGAAGGGAGGGTGGGGGTGGGGAGAGGAAGAAGTGTTAACTCTTACCAAGTTATCCAGTTCAGGATTAGAGGAAAAGAGGGGTTTCTCTGCTCGGATCTAAATACAAGAAAGGAGAGGAGAGGGGGGAAAAAATAATAATAAAAAAGATTTGAAATATGGAAGCAGAAAAAGCAGACGTTATTATTTCTTGCTTCATTACACTGTCGGGTCCATTATGTAACCTTCCGTGCAAAGCCCTGACTGCTGGATTTAGTACATCAGCCAAACACTTGAGCAAGTGAATCAAATATACCGAAAAATACCTACGGAGCTTCCCCGGCAGAGCCCGTCCCGGCTCCCGGGAGCCGCGCAGCGAAACTCCCGGCCGGGCACCGACCGCTCCGCATTACCCAGTATTTTAAGGGGCTGGTAAATGCCGAGATTTCCCGATTAGGTTTTTTTGCATGATTTGCTTTGGTTGGGGTTTTGGAGTGGGTTTTGTTTTGGGTTTTTTTTTTCTTGCAGAAAGAGAGGGGGGAGGGGGAAACGCGCATCTTTATCTCAACAGAGACTTGTTTTTCTCGTTACGGAAATTTTTTCCCTTCTTTTTCCTTTTTTTTTTTTTCTTTTACTGTTTCAACCCGGTTTTGCTGACCTGTTTGGCGAACACTGCTATGTCTTCATTGAAAGACTCAGAGGAGCAAACATCGCCTCCCGCTACCCCGGGCTCCCTGGGTGTGCATGTAGCTAATTCACATTTCTCAAAAATCAGTGCTAAAAGAGGGAACAGGGGGTGTCTGAAAGAAAATACAATAGTCACACACACAGAGGGGGGAAAAATATCATAACGAAACAAAAAAAAAAAAAAAGCCAAACACAACAATAGTTAGTCCCGCAGCAGCGTGAGTGGGGAGGGGGGCACCCACAGAGGGGGCTCCGGCACCCCCCGCCGCCTCCCGCAGCGTCCCGGCCCCTTCCCGCAGCCGGCCGGTCGGCAGCCCGGCATCTCCCCGGCCTTTCGGCGCTGTCTGGCCGCAGATATTGTTAATACAACCTTAGGACAAGCCAAGAATAAAACCCAAGCCGGTTCCAGCAGCCATTTTGAATAAACTTTCCTTGTCTTTAGGGGGGGGGAAAAAAAAATTAAAAAATTAAAATCCCCTGGACACACACTTTGCTTGCCTTTCATGCTTTTTAATCCCCGTTTTCTGCTGGAGGACTTGCTGGGAGCAAAAAGGTAAAGGGAAAAAAAAAAACACAACCAACAAACCAACAGAAAACCAGAAACAAGCCCCATCTAAATTGAAAAAAAAAATAATAAGAAAAAGCCTCTAAACCCACTCAACACACCTACGACCCGCTGGCAGGCGCTGGCCAGCCCGGCTGCCTCTCCACTGCCTGCCCGGCCCTCCGCCCCCCCGGGGCTCCGCAGCCGCCGACCCGCGGGGGGAACCAGGTGCTCCTGGGCAACCCCAGCTTGGAAAGCCTTCCCGGGAGAAAGGCAGCGTGTGCATCTGGTTCCCTCGCCCGTTTAATAATTTAAATAAATAAATAAGCGTGGGCGCACACACACATATATGTATATTTATAACAGGGAGTTCTTTTTTTTTTTTCCTCCCAGGGCTTCATTTTTTTTTTTTTTTTTTTTTTTTGGGTACCGTTCACTGCCGAGTTTTAGCCAACCCTTCAGATTTCTGATAATCCAATAGAGAAACCGAACGCCATGAATTTTATTTTCCTCCCCCTACTCCTCACTGTCCTGAGAGAGATTTTTAGAGGCTCTTAAACTTCCCTTCAAACTCCAGCTGGGCAGATACATTTTAAAAGCATCTGCGCCCAATGTAACCCCATCAGCTCCTATCGCAACGGCCTAGAAACCGCTTTACAAGTTGCCACACTGAGAAAGATTCAATGCTGTCGGGTAAAGAGTTTAAAAGAAATAAAAATTAAAAGAAAAATTAAAAAAAAAAAAAAAAACCACAACTGGGAGAAATTGCTCTCGAGTTCTTTCCTTCACAGTGCAAGGAAAGACGAACAAGGTGGAAAAGTTGGGCAAAGCACTCCAAACTCTCCCTTGCTCCCAAAAACTCCGTGCAGAGACTGACCAACCCGGCGCAGGTTGTGCCTTGGGAATATTATTTTCCTCCTCCTCCTCCTCCCCGCGGCGATGCCCGCCGCCCCCCTACTTTCCCGGGCTCCCCGTACCAGGGGGGGAACCCCCCCCCCCCCAACAACCCTCTCTCCCCACCCTTCAAAGCCGACAGCAAAAACAACGACACAAAATTAAGAACGCGGCCCTTCACCGCGCAGCGCTGCCCATCCCTCCCTCCCTCCCTCTCCCCACCCCCGCCACCCCCGCGCTGCATCCCGCGCAGGTTGCGCGGAGCCCGGCGCGGCCCAACCTACCCGTAGATGGCATCTTTATCTCTCTTGAGGGCGTCGTTGACGGAGGCGCCCATGGCGGGGGGCATGGCGTTGGCGTGGGCGGCGTGCGGGTACTGGTGCGAGTGGAGCGGCGGCCCGTGGTTGAGGTGGTGCACGGGCTGCATGGGGCGGGCGCCGTGGGGGTCCCCGTACATGGTGGTGGGGATGCCCACCCCCTCCATGCCGCCGTAGTGGGGCAGCTCGTCGTACTGCGGGGCACAGAGGGAGAGGAGAGAGAGACAGAGAGCAGAGAGGCGTCAGGGGTGTGGGGAGCGGGGCAGTGCCCCCAGGCAGCAGCTTCGCTGCGCTGTGTGCCCCCTCCCTTCCCACCACCATCACCACCACCACCACCACCACCACCCGGGGACGCGCCGCGATCCCCCCTGGAGCTCGCTCGGGATCCGCCGCGCCGGCCCTGGGGAGGGAAACACCGCCCCGGGCCGGGCCGCTCCGGCCCGAAACCCTCCGAGTCTGGGGCGCAGGAGAAATAATAATCATCGTAACAACAATAAAATAAATAAAACTGGAAACCCCCCCCCCCAACATACACACTCCGCACCAATCCCCATCCCCCCAATCTCCCAAACCACCCCCCCTCCTGCGAATGGAAGCGGTTTCCCGGAGTTCCAAAATCTTCCCTCCGCTAAACTTTTTTTTTTTTTTTTTTTCCCTGCTGATAAGAAGTCAGGTACCTCACACCCAGCGAGGATGCAAAAAACTTCAGCAGCGGCACACACACACACACACACAAAAAAAAAAAAAAAAAAAAAAAAAAAAAAAAAAAAAAGAGAAAAGACCCAGAACGAGCGATTTGCGGACTTCCCAGCAATTCCACGAGAATGCAACTTTTAAAGCCGAAAAGCTGGAAACGTTCGCCCGGGCTCTCGGGATTTTGGGAATGCCTTCCTTCTTTTTTTTTTTTTTTTTTTTAAGGGTTTTCTTTGTTAAAGATTAAGGAGCAAAAGCTACCGCGGTTCCCAGGCAGCGGGGGAAACGGCCACTTTTCATCTATTAAAAGCGAAGGTGTGAATAAACACTTTTAAAGATCCCTGACACTTGCTTGGACCGAAAGAGTAAAAGGCAAGTTGTCAGCAGAGGAACTTTCTTTCCCAACCAGCTCTCGGACGGCGGCAGGCAAATTAGGCAAGAAAACTTCTTTCCAGGACTTTTCTCCTTTCCCAAATCCCTGTTCACCCGACTCCGGCTGATTAATTTTTTTCTCAAAACTTCAATTCAGGAGGTAGTTGGAAGGGAAAAAAAAAAAAAAGAAAAAAAAAAAGAGATCGTACCCAAAATAGAAACAACAATACACATGGCAGTGAATGCTGCTAACCTTCAATTCAAATTAAAGTAATTTCTTTTTAGAAGAGTGGGGGGTGGTTGCCCATTACACTGCACCTTTTGTGACAGAATATATATTAAAAAAAAAGGGGGGGAGAAAAAAAAAAAAAAGGAGGTAAAAGAAAAAAAAAAAAAGTTGTGCTTACTCCCAGCCAGAACTTATCTTCCTAAAGTGAAGCGCTATATCATCACTAACACAGCAAAATGCTCAGAGACATGCACACATTCAAATATTTCAAGCACTGGTGACTTTAAAAAAGACATTGGTAGAACTAGAGCTACAAAACCAACAAATACAGAGGCTCGGACATATTCACTTACATGCCTGCATGTCATTAATGTATAGAAAGCTTTGCCTCTTCCCTGAGAGCTCCGGGATGGGGAGTAAAAGAATCAAGAAAATAGCAATATACGCAGGTTTTAAGCCTACAAGTACAACTGATAAATCCTCCCGCTGCAGGACACCGCTTTGTGCCCCTGTTCCAAAAAGGAGGAAAAAAAAAAAAAAAAAAAAAAAAGAAAAGAAACTTTTTTCGCAGCGTCTCTGTCAGCCACGTTTCAATATTATTTCACATTTGAAATCCATTTTTTTTTAATCATACGTACCCTTTGCGCCATCGGCCTGCTTGCTCCCTTCCTACTTCAACTTCTAATATATCCTCTTTAAGGCCAGTGTGAAAAGAAAGAAACGCGAAGTTCCCCCCCCCTCACCCCCCAAAAAAAGGCAAAAATCCCTTAGCGTCGCCAGCAATGGAAGCAATCGAGTAAAATCTTCGGCTTGCTGGATCTCAGCGAAGCGATACGGTAACTCAGCATTAAAAAAGGAGGAAAAAAAAATTAGGAGGAAAAAAAAAATTCAACTCTCCCTCCTTCCTTCCTTCTTTTTTCTTTCTTTCTTCCCTCTCTCCCTGTCTCTCTCTCTCTTACTCTCCCCCTCTCGTTTCCAAGACAGCAGCGGGGCGAAAGCAAATATCCTTTCCCCAAATCAGTTTTTTTTCCTCTCTCTCTCTATCTTTTTTTTTTTTTTTTTTTTTTTAAAGTGCCCCTCAAACCCAACTACCAAGTCTCATGGCTTTTTGCCACTCCGGCTGTCAATCACAGGCGAGGTTGTCAAGGTGGTGAATGACTGATGATGATCCGCTGCGTGTGCTCCCACCGCGCAGGACACCGCGAATGTTAATTTTCGAGTGCGCTCACCCAAAAAAAAAAAAAAAAGAAAAAAAAAGAAAAAAAAAGAAAAATTTATACAAAAAAAAAGGAAAAATTTAAAAATCGAGGGAGGAGGAGAAGGAGGAAGAGGAGGGGGAGAAAATTAAAAATTAAAAAGGCTCGCTAAACGCGCCGGCTCTCCTTTTATTATGGTTATTATGATGATGATGATGATGATGGTGGTAGTGGGGGGGCTGCTTTTTTTTTTTTTTTCCTCTCTCTCTCTCTGCCTCTGTCTCTGCCTCTCTCTCTCTCTCTCTCCGCTCCTCCTCGCGGAATCGCTCCTAATTCCTCGCCGGCGCCGGCTCGCTCTGCCCCTGCGCGGCCGGCGGGCGAGGCTGGTGGAGGCGGGCCGGGCGCGGGTGCCGTGCGGGGCGGGCGCGGGAGGAAGGGCAGCGGGGCGGGATGGGGGGAGGGAGGGAGGGAGGCGGGGGAGGAGGAGGAGGAGGCGCTGCCGCCGCCGCCGCCGCCGCTGCCCGAGCGCTGCCGTCCGTCCGTCCCTCCGCGCGTCCGTCCGTCCGTCCGTCCCTCCGCCGCCGCTCCGCCCGAGCGCAGCAGCCGCGCCGGGCTGGAGCAGACTGCGGGAACCCGGAAGTAGTGGTGGCCATAACAGGTCGCGTCTTACACAATGCGCTGGGCGGCAGCAACTCCGCCACCGGCGCGGGGCGCGCCGCGCGGCCCCCGCGCCTCTCCTCGCTCGCACACACGCGCACACCGCCCCCTCCCGGCCCTGCCCTCGCACACCCCGTGGCGAGCACACACAGCGCGGTGCGCCCGCCCGCCGCCGCCACCGTGGGGGCGCTCCCGCCGCCCTTTTGTCTGGCGGCGCCGCCGCTCCGCGCCCCGCGCAGCGCCCCCAGCGCCGCCCGCCCCGCGCTTCTCCGCCGGCCGTACCCCCCTCAACGCCCGCCCCCCACACGGCGGCTCCCCGCGGCCGCCGGCCGAGTGAGCTCACCTGGCCCCCGGCCGCCGCCGCCGCGCCGCCAACGGCCAATCAGCGCCGCGCCGCCCCGCGCCGCGCCCCCATTGGTCCGCGCGGGGAGCGGGGCTCGGGACCGGCGCGCGCTGGGGGTACGGGTGGGGTGAGGGGAAGCGATCCCCCCTCACACACCCCCGGCTCCCTCTCCGTCCCTATCCAGCCCCATTCCCAGCCCTATTTCCAGCCCTGTCCCCTCCATCGGGCTCCGCCGCCGTGTTGTCCTGCCCTTCTCCCCCCCGCGCCGAGGCGGGGGTCCCGCTGCCTCGCGTCCCCAAAGCACGGCGGTCTCCGCCTTTCCCGCAGCTCCTCCGCCGGGGCGGGTGCGGGGAACTCGCCGTGCCCCTTCCTCCCGTACCTGCGGAGAGCTGCCCCCCTGGGCACTACCGCATCTCCCGCCCGGCGAGACGGAGAACAACCCCCTACTGCGGGTCCTCGGGGGGATACGGGGCAGTGGCGGGGGTGTCCCCCCGCTAAACCCCCCGGGGACGCTGCTCCGCTGCTGCCGGAGCCCCCGGGGCCGCTACGTCTCAAACTTCGGGGAAACCCGTTTCGATGATCTCCACCACTCCCTCCCTCCTCCCCGCCCCCTTTCCGCTAGGAATCGGCCTGTTATCCCGGCGAGGGAAATACAGATCTCTCAGGTAAGAGCCGTTTTCATACACTGACCCCCACCCACCCACCCGAGCGACGCGCGTGGGGTTCACCTCCCTGTTGATTTCCCCCGGGAACGGCGCTCGGGAATGATTCCCCACCGTAGCGGTCCCTTGCAGGGTGTTGCTTCGACTCAACTCCCAGGGATGCTTCCCCCTCCTCCCCGAAAAAAAAAAAAAAAAGGAAATTAGGGGGGAAAAAACCCCTGAAAACCCCTTTTTCAGCGTCCTCATCGGGCCTTTAGGAGCTTAATTCAGCGCAAGCCGGAGCCCGAAACACTTTTACAATGTAATTACAGCCCTACAAATTGTTTGCCCAAACCTCATCCTGGATAAGGATTTTACAATTAGCAAACAGTTATTACTCTTAGGGCTCGCTGCGAGGAACTGCTCTGCCCGCCGCTCCGCTGGCGAGAGGCCGGCCAGAATTAAAAGAAAAAAAAAAAAAAAAAAAAGGGAGGGGGGGAGAGGGGGACTAATCCGGACAGCAATTAATCATCTATTAAACGGGGAAAAGTAAACGGCCAGATCCGCGCTATCCCGGTAAACTCCTGCCGCGGCTGATGCGCTGAGCGGCAGCGGGACCCGCTCAGCATCTCGCCCCGCCACCTTTTTAGGCAAGGCTGCTCTTTTATTTTTGTTTGGTTTTATTTTTTTTTCTCCCAAAAAAACTTGCTGTTTTGGAGGAATCTATTTACGTTTGTCCATCGCAAAAGAGTGAGGGGGGCTTGGGGGGGGGGGGGAAAGGGGAGGGAATAGGGATAAAGGAAAAAGCACTAAGGAAAGAGCGAAGGGGTCTGGCGGGAGCAGCGGGCCTCGCAGCGGCCTCGCCGCGGAGCGCGGAGAGCTACGCGCCCTCTGCGCGGCCCCCTCCGACCCCGGCTGGGCCTGCGGGGAAGGGACCCTCCGAGCTGAGGCAAAAAAAAAAAGGCCGTCTGGGGAGCGAGGGAGCCTCCTCCACGAGGTGGAATCTGGGTCCATTTGCTTATCGGATAATAAATGAGGCTTTTAATCAGGCTGAATTTCCCAGCTTAAGGAAAGAATTAGTCATACCTAGGAACAATCAAATCGTTTCTAGCAGGCTTCCCTGCCGCCTTCCTAGCAGGGACTGGGGGGGGCTGGGGGGGTGGGAGACTGGGAACGGAGATGGGGGAGAATTAGCATCCAAGTGTGCTCTTTCACCATTAATACTGAAATCTGAAAACTGAAATAGGAACAACCAGAAGAGCCAAACAAACAAGAAACCGCAGAAGAAAGCATTGGAAAAGGCGGCCGGGAGATAATCCAGGAATGCTTCAGATAAGGAAAGGGGGGGAGCGATACGTGCGGAGATACCCGAAAAGTCAGAGCTTGATGGAGCGGTTGAAAGAGGGATGGAGGATGGGAGGGGGAGAAACCCGAACTTGTTTAAAGCCCATTAAAGGTCAGATCGGGGTGGGGGGTGGGGTGCGTGTGATCATAAAAGGAGGTTAAATGCGAGGGGTTTAAGCGCGCAGATGAAGCGCAGCGCCAGGATTTGGAGGGGGGTTGTTTACTAATTCCCGATACAGAAAAACAAAAGAGCGGCGGGTCCGTCCAGAGAGCCAGCCCGGGGACAGCCGGGGCTGCCCTGCGCCCACCGCCGGCACAGCCCGGGCCCCGGGAGCCGCGGGGGAACGGGGGAGCCGGGAACGGGGACTGCCCGCTCCCCCCTACGGCCGGCCTTGACGTTTGCAGAAGTGATGGGAGATTTTGATTAATTAAATTGAGGGCTTCATAAAATAAGTCCCAATAAAATTTACGCATGTCTTAAAACTTTCTAAACACCGATATATATATATATATATAAAAAATAAAATTATCTGGGAAATGAGTTACTGGCCGGGATTTTTTGTGACTTCAACGGTGACAGCGGTGCCGGCGGCGGGAGTGAAGGTACCCGCACACAAAAGGAGCCTTTCAGGGACAAAAGTTGCGGCGGCTGCCAGGTTCTCCCCGCGGTGGCACCTCGGGGTAGCCCGGGCAAGGCAGCGCAGAGCCGACCTGAGCCTTGCCCTTCCTATCTCACACTACAAACAGACAATTTCAGCCTAAAATCCCCAAAATACCCGCAGATCCCAGCAGCACCATAGTGTCGGGGTTGTTGGGGTTTTTTCTTTCACGTTTTAGGCGCTACAAGTTCATTTGGGTTAATTTGGAAGCGCTGCTCCGCGCCAGGCTTCGCGACGCTCTCTGCCCGCCTTTAGCCCATCTGCTCCCCGCACTTCTGTACTCCCTGCCCATGCCAAGCCCTCTCTCTTGCCTTTTGATATTCCTATACTTCTCGTTGCATTAAATAATAATAACAATAAAACAGAATTGCTGGGTAAAACTCTGGCTGCTTAATTAAAGAAAAAAAAAAAAAAAAAAAGGGAAAAGCTGATGGGCTGTTCTGCATCCCAAGGATTGAGCTGTTGTGCCGTCTACTGGGAGACGGGAAAACTACAGCCAAAAAAAGCTTCCAAATTTTTTGCGAGAGAAAAGTCCAGTTTTCGGCAATTTAGAGGAGCCGGAGGCGCCCAATTGCTCGGTAGAAGAAGAAAAAAGAGAGCCCGGACAGAAAAGCCGTAGAGACGATTATTTTTTTCCTTCGGCTACACCTGTAAAATTGTACAAAAACTCGACTTTTAAGCTTTTAGGACTTTATTGGCTGCAGAGCGCCAAGCGATGATATGGTAAAGATGGTTTGAGTTTACCCGTGCGAGGCAGTTGGACATTACCTAAATATGTAGGACAGGGCAATTTTTTTCTTTTTTTTTTTTTTAAAGAGGAAAATACTTGAAAATTGTTTAAAAACTTCACCAGCCGGCCGCAGCCCGTGGGCAGAGGGAGAGATTCCAATCCGGGAAGCTCCCACCCCGAGGATGCTCTCGGAGGGCAGCGAAGGCAATCACTTTGATGCCATTATTTGGTTGGGTATCAGGAGGGCAGTTCACGCCAGCCCAGCGTTGGTCTCGGCTCAGAGGAAACAATAAAGTTGCTGTTTTAAGTTTCCGAACCTTTGCCCGTGCCCGAGACGCGGGTGCTCTCATGCAGATGCAGCCGACCTGGGTAATTCCCCTCCCTTCTCTGCCTGCCCACTGGGATCGCCGCTCCCGTGGCGCCTGGGATGCTCTCCTCAAAAATGCAAAGTTCAAGAAGAGATTTAAAAAAAAAAAGAAAAAAAAAGTTTCTGATTTTGTTTTTAAAAAAATACCTTTAAAAATAAAAAGCCCTTGACTTCTGCGAGGCGAGGGACGCAGAGAGGCTGTGAAATGCAAAGCCTCCGTCGTATTTACAGAGAATGTCAGCAGCCGACTGGACACGCAGATAAAAATCTAGTGGTCTACGTGAGCTACAAGGAGTTTTTTAAAGCAAAGATCTCTAAGCGCCTGTTCTCAGTCCACACATATGCCCGCACGTAGCCTAAAAAGCCAGAGACACCCACGTAGATGAACAATAGTGGGGTTTTTTCAATATGTTAAATAAAGGTATAAGCAAACCCTCCTGCCACTTGTAGCAGACCAACTCCGACAGCTCTTTGCCTTCAGAGCCACTTGCCAGAGTTCAACAGAGGGTGACATTAGCCTAAAATATTCGATAGCTTTTTTTTCCTCTGGAGACTTTCCCCACTCCTGCTGGTCTAAATTCAGCTCCCACTTCGTCTCTGGGGGTAAAAACGCTGTCTTTGAAGGAAACAACAAACTCTCCGACAGGGATTTTTTTATCTAGAAGGTATTACGGATACTTTCCTCAGAGTACATAAAGCAGAAATTAAAGCAGAAATTACACTTCTGGTATAAGAAGTCGAACACCACTCTTCTAAAAAGTTGAACGAAGTCAAAAGAGTTGAAATGAGTCTGAAAATACTTGCGACATTGTACGAGAAGCAAATTAGCGAGTAACAAAATAAAACCTCAATTTGAAGCCACAGGGAATTGAATACTGGTGTCTGATAGTACCTCGGCTGAACTAGAGCAAAGCGGAGTTTTGTCAGAGCTTTTCAATTTGATGTTTTCCTCCAAACTAATTTTCACTATTGCTCCATTCCTATTACCTAAGCCCATCTGCAACTCGGCTAATGAGCCCATTACAGCATTATTTCGGCGTGCCTCTGATGCCGATCGCAGAGGATGGGCATTAATAAAAGCGAGGATCTGGGGCTATTCAGCCTGGTGGGATGGGAGGGAACCTGAGGTTCTCTTCAGGCTCGGCACTCACGGAGAGGGGGCTTCCCTCAAACGATACCATCTAGGAAAATTCGGGCACAAATCACTTAACGCTTTACAAATTAGAAAAAGGGAAATAAGAAGCAAAGCTCTGTGCCCGGCAGCGCGGTGCGGAAAGGATCTCGGGACGCTCCCGGGATCCCAAGCCCCACCAGGACCCGGACCCGACCTGTGCCTGGGGCTGCGAGGGGCTGGGGAGGTAGGGGAGCGTGTCAGGGTTCCCGCAATCCCCCACCCCAAGAGTTTGCCAGCTGCTCGCAGCTCCCCCCAGGACAGCCCAGCCCGCCGTTATCTGCATCTGGGGGTGCATTATCACGGGCTTTTGCATAATTGCATATTGACTTTACTAAATGGATCTTCGGAGCTATTTAAACATCCCTCTCCTCAAACCCGCAAACAATTCTCTCGGCAAGAAAGAACAAAAAAGAGGGGGGCGAGGGGATGGGGGCTGCGAAAGAGATTCTAGTTGCTCTTGCTCCTTCGTTTTTGTAGCGTTTTGGGCACAAGTGGCTCATCTCTAAGCGGTTTGGATCCAGCTTGGTGCACGCGTGTGCAGGCAAGCGGAGGGGACCTGCAGCAGCACGAGTGGCAGCAGGATGGGTGGCTGTCATTCACTCCGGGGTCTTAGAGGTGACTACATGGGCGTACGTGTCTCTCCGAGCTCCCCCGGATAATTTTTGGCCAGCTGTGAAGGCTGCGAGAAAAGCCTATATGGGCACACACGTTGTGCGTGCACGGACACGAAGGACCGGTCTAAGGACAACTTGGGAGAAAACTCTCCTCGCTAGCCATTTCTAAAACCTCCCTCGGAGGAGAGGCACTCAAACGCGGCGTTCCCCTTTCCCTACGCCTCCCCACTCGCAGCAGTGCCACGCCAGCCACGTCAGCCCCAAACCACAGAGCTGGGCTTTGCCTCCAAGGACAGGCGTGCTCATCCTCCGCCTGCGCTGCCCACGCCCCTGCCGCCCCTCTCCATCCTGCAAGAGGCAGCTGCCCTCGCCCTTCAGCCTCGCAGGGGAAGGCGGCCTTCTCTGCACCAAGGCTGGGTCCCCAAGGCAGCAGCTGTGAGAAGCAGGCGGGGAAGGGGAAAACAAAAAAAAAAAAAAGGCGAAGGAGAGACGGAGGGGGACCGGGGAGGGAGGTAGCGAAAGCTGCACTTTCCTCCGAGCAGAGTAAGCGTCCCCTCGGAGGGGCCCCAGACCCAGGAGCTGGCTCCCGAGCCCTGGGCCTCCCACACGGCAGCACCAGCATCGCCCCCTCCGCAGCCCTGCAGCCACGGTAAGGGCAGCCCTGCATCCTGGCCTGGCCCCCTGACTGCTCCATGCCGGCCCTGCAGGTCTGTGGGGAAGGGCCGGTGCCCAGGCCCATGTGCTGGTTTCAGACAAACTCCAGTGGTCCGGGGATTCAGAGCATCCCTCGTAATGACACGATGCTAATGGCCACTTTTTGTGGCTTGGTTGAAGGGTCCATATAAAAGATCTGCAGGCATCTGCAGTTGTCAAAGGGAAACCACAGTCAGAAGAATCCACCAAGATGCATTAAGAGAAATTTGCTTCCAGCTTATCCAACTGAGCACTTTTTTTTACCTTGAGGACTCTAGCTTTGCCTGAAAAGCTGTAATTACACTTTACAGAAAATGCTTTCCTGCTCTTATCCTCAACTTAGTTGTGGGAACAAGATAAGAAATCAGACAGACACCTAAACTCTGGAAAGGGAGTACTTTTTACATGGAACCAGAGAAACATCTCATACAGCCATCAGCTCAGCTCTCCTGCAATGCTGTTTCCTTGCATTTAGCAGTATTTAGATCAAATAAGTACTCTATTTTAACCAAGAGGGCTCTTCGCATGCTTTGAGGAGGAATATCCCATATTCAACTTTTCAGTTCAGATTTCCAAAGATATTTTGTTTCTTCTCTCAATGCTACAGTGACCTCAGTCCACAGAAAATCTGGCACCTCATTTCTGCCAGAGATATAAACCATCTTTAGCAAATGTGGACACTGAGCCCCACTTCAGGAGCCGCCTACCAGCCAACTCTTACTGAAAGTCACCGGGATTAAGGGCCTAAGTCACCTTTTGAAAAGGGATGTACTTTTCTGAAGGCAGGTATGCATCATAGGGCACGTAGATGTGACCAAAGTAGCTCTAAAGCTCTCTGTGGTGGAGCCAACAAAGGCATATCAGCAGGCTATACCTGCCTAAGCAGTTCCAGGGGATTTCGGGGACACTGAATTCTTGGCCTCACCCCTCTTCTTGCCTCATGACACTACTGTCATGGCTTTCAAGTTGCAAACATGATCAGAAAAGAGCCAAGTTTGTGAGATAACATACAGATGCGCTAACCCATCCATGGCTTCAGTCCCCCTCTCCATTCCTACCACCCCTTTCACTTTCATCTTCCCCTTGAAATGGGATCACTCATCCAAATGCTGTGTGACAGCTTGTGGCATGAGGGGTGCCCCCATAACAGCTGAACATCTTATGACCCTCATCCCACAGCCAGAGCTCTTGAAGCACAGAAAGTTTCCAAGGGAATTGACCAAGAAACTACGTGGTGGCACAAGAAGCAGAGCTGAGATGCTTTGCCTCTCGGGCCTCTGTTTAAAGACAAGCTGTTCCCACCCCTGCTCTTCATTAACTCGCAAATAGCAACTTTGGACCTCACCCAGATCTCTCCCCCCGCAGAATATCTTGCTTAAATTATTTTTCCGATATCATCCAAGATCATATTTTTCCTTTTATGTTTCCAAGTTGAAGTTTATTATAGTTTATTATAGTTGTCTGCATTGCTGATCATTTGTAACCCTTTCTATTATTTTTCTGCTCTTGCTAGTACTTGAAATGCTTCTTACTTCAGTCCCCTTCGAATTTTAGTACTGTACTGCTCACCT
The DNA here is from genome assembly GCF_022539395.1 of Myiozetetes cayanensis. Taxonomy (NCBI): domain Eukaryota; kingdom Metazoa; phylum Chordata; class Aves; order Passeriformes; family Tyrannidae; genus Myiozetetes; species Myiozetetes cayanensis. The sequence continues at coordinate 6,526,415 of NW_026087411.1, read as the reverse complement.
CATTTTTGTACCAAGCCTGTTCTGTCTCACTTTTATTCTCACCAAACTTGAGGACTCTGCTGCTGGCTCTCCTTTGCTGTACAGCACAACCAGACCCACTTTTTTTTTTCATCCTTTTCCATACACAGTTTGCCTCTCTGTTGATGAAGAGACCCTCACTGGGTCTAACCAGTGCCAGCCACATTGTCCTTACTGTCAGTGTTACATTTCTAGTTATTCTTGCTTCTTCCCAAAGCCTTTGAAGTCGTGTAGAGACAATTTGATTCATTAGTACACCCAGCCTTGCAGTAACTCTAGCTTCTGCTTTAGTTTCTGTATTAGAAGCACATGTTTGGTCTATAAGTTAGGGGAAAGCTCCACCATCTGTCTTGCCCACACAGTTCAAATTCTGCTTTTCCTCACTGAACTCGAGAGGCTGGTGGCTTTCTGCCCGGGTTTCCATACCTGGGAATGCCACCTCCTCCTCCTCCCCCTACTGGTATTGACAAACTCTTGTGAGCAATATGCTTCCTGTGTTTCTCCAGACTTGAAGCCTTTTACGGCACCTGAATATGTTTGCAGTTCCCTTCATGGTTTTTCAGAAGAGCTGCAGTTATCCCAAAGGTTTATTTACTGGCCTCACATAGGCTGGGATCCATCAGCAGCACTTCCCTAGACATCCTTGTGTCACCTTCATTGGCTATGTTGGGTCAGGAGGCAGAAAACTCTGCTTCCAGCCATCGGGATGCTGGGCCAGGCTCCTCCATGAGGGGCCACCCAAAAGGGTCTCTTGCCTTCTTGATTCAGGTGGCTCCTCCCAGATCTGTGTGGCTACACACTATTCTCAAAAAGAGATGGCATAGACATCAAAAGTATGAAATGTGGTTTTACACACACTCCTTGCTTAGTCTTCTGGTCTGTCCTGCTACTGTGCTTTGTCTCCACAGAGTGTGGCTCCTGGGTCTTCCCCTCCACTGACTGCTGTTTCACCGCCTGGTGGGTTTGTGTGTTCCTCCAAACACACCATGAGACCATCACAAACAGCTACTAACTCTCAGAGGAACTTTACCTCATGAGCATATTAAAAACCCTAGTGTTTCAAGTAAGAGACCTCCTAAGAGAACCCCATCGTGGGAACACTTGCTGCCATGGGCATGTAGTTTATTCCATTCCCTCTTTCCACTTTCCAGTGCTTTTTATTAAGTTCTTCTTACCTGCCTGTCTCCTAATATAGATTTTGTGTAGGATGCCAAGCCATCCTGCCTCATGTTTTCCCTGTTCCCTGCTCCTAGCCAAGGTTGCCTATGGATCCTGCTTTGAAGTTCTGTGACACATTGGCTGCAGTCAGTGACTCTTCCCTTGGCTGACATCACCTCAGGAGTCCCTCTCCAGTGGGCTGGGAATCACATTTGCCTCCACTTGCTTTGATCAAAATGAAATCCATTTACAAGCGCCCGATGAGCCGGCACAAACATGCCTGCAGGTTTCTAGACAAAACTAACCGACATAAAAATATGCCAGCTTTAACTTCAGTTGAGTCCTTAAACTAGCTAAGGAGATGGGAAGCCCAGATTAAAAAAAAAAAAAAAAATTTCAATTTATGAGCACTTTCTATTTGTTTAGCTCAAATGAATCATCAAAATCAATGTAAGATTTGGTTAAATCGAAGTAAGTGTCCATGCAGGGGTTTACCTCTGTATTTCAGAAAGTGAATTTAAAATTATGCTTCAAATCACTTTCTTGCTTGGAAAAGACCCTTTTCCAGAGACCATCTGGGCCCTGATTATAAACGGTGCTCAGCTCCAGCAGGTCTGGGTGAAGACGGTGGAAGCAGATGGATCTCAGTGATGCTGGAAATCAGACTCAGTCTCAGCACCTACGGCAATTCTGCCTGCACATCCTCCAAACCCCAATAAAACCTGCCTTTCAATGGCTGTTCCTTGGAGCTGAAGTGGGTGGTCTCTATGTTACAAAAGTTAATTTTTCTTTCTGATTATCTGGTGAGACTCTGCCTGTGTTTGCTAAGTTATTTTCCCTAACTCAATAAGCACAGCAGTTGCCTAGGTGTAAAAATGAAGGGTTTCAGCCCAAAAGATTACCTCTAAGTTTTTCCCTTTCAAGTATTTATAACTATTGAGGGCTATGACAAATCATCTTCGAAGTAAAAAAAAAAAAAGGAAAGAAGGAGGAGGGATTTTGCAGTCAAGTGACTTTGTATACTCCTTATTTTCTTTAAAACTTCAAGACCTACCACAAGGAGGACAGTTCCGACCTCGGACAAGGTGCAGAAAACAGTTTGAAATAAAATACATTTAAAGCATTAGGGAAGAACCTTCTCTGTGTGCTCAGTTCTTCACTTCTCACCCATGCCCCAGTTTCCTCTGGTGCCCCGAATCCATGTGTATGCCAGATGTGCACTGGCACTTGTACATATGCCACCTGCACCCCAACACGCATCCTCCTTCTTCTGCAAAGCCATCCATCAGCCCCCCAACTTCTCACCTGCAGGAAGGTGATAGTTTGAATTTATTTTGATACTTTCTCTTTTTTTTTTTGATTGGTTTTCTTTGCTGTAGAGCCTGTAATTTAGTTTTGCTGCCACAAATAGTTAACCCCAGAGTGGGAAGCTATGAAAAAAACTCCTGAATGTATTTGGCTATATCAACGCAGCAGACAGGTTTTGATACCCAGGTTTTCTATCTCCTGCAGGACCCAGAGAAATGATGGGTTATGAAATACCACAAGGACATTGGCAGAACTGTTGCCTTGCCAAAAAGAGTGTGCGTGCTTTCACAATGGGAAGAAAGCTCTGTAATAAAGAGAATTTGAACTTCATCATCACAAGGCATCAGATAACTAACCTGGTCCCTTCACTTTCCCATCCAATGGGATCTTATTCCCAGGCTAGTTTTATGTCAGCACAGGGACACAAAGGCAGAATTTATGTCCACTAGTGTGCATTAACTCCTGTCCTAACCAGTACTAATTACCGCTAATTATGTGGGACAGTGTTAATTCTTTCAGCAGCATTACCGCTGGCCTTACGCTTCTGAAAGTGCCTTTGGGTGAGGCAGCTCACTTTGAAAAGATATTTATGTGGGGAATAAATACAGAGTAGCTAATACACTGTAAATTTACACCACTGGATAGCAGGTTTTAAACTCTCTATGTCTCTGGGTGTGAAGACAGACAAAACCTTGAGTAAGAACTACTCAATAGAAAAGGTGGCAGGATCACCCTGCGTGATCTTGGGAAAGTAATTTTGATCTGGCATTTCTATCCTGTAAAACTGGAAAAATAATATGTCCTTGACACTCTCAGGGGTATAATACTTATTTTCTCTACCTTGCCAATCATTCTCTTTGCTTTCAAAAAATATTCTCCAAACCCTAATTGTTTTTATATGTTTGCAGTATAAGACATAAAAGACATAAACCCATCATATTTTTCTATACTGTATTTTCCCCATTGTGCTGTACTGTTAACATGAGCACTTTGCTGTGCAGAGGCTTGGCTATTTGCTGAAAGGATGAATTAAGACATGTAAAAGGCTTCAGTATCTTGGCTGAGTGGCACCACAGAGCTGGAAGGTATCATTAAGCTAAATGGTTCCTTTCTGCAGGAGTGAGAAGCCCAGACATTTTTCAGTGGATTAAGAAAAACTGTTTCACACTCCCCTGTGACCCCATCCTGCAAATATAGGGCAGGGGGCCACAGCTTTGAATCACCAAATTCCTTTCACTCCCTTCGGTTTGTGCCTTTCTCCCCTGATGTCTAAGTCAGGGTTCAGCTTGGGAAATCAGGAGACATCGTATGAACCCGGTCCCCCCTGGCATCAGCATCTCTGCAGTTCAGCTTGATTGTTTTTTTCCAGAGTCTGCATAGTCTTCATGAGGGCTCAGCAACATGGTCCTGGGTGGATTTGTTGGTATGGTCATCTCCTGCAGCAAGAACACTAAGTCAGGAGGCTTTGTTGTTAGACCACTAATGTCTGGTCCCTTTGACCCCAACGAGGGGCTGGATCTGTCAGATCCATGGAGAAAGGCCAAAAATCATCGCAAAGGACCTGGCTCATTCACTGTCAGACAGTTTAAATGGATCCCTGATGATTCCCAGCTCTTGTAGGTTTTCCTTAGTGGCAAATCATGGTGTGCTGGTGTCAGGGGTGTGCTGGTGCTGACAGATGAATGATGTTTCCAAATCTGCCGGTGAAATGCTGACTTGGTGCCCAGCCAGGCAGCACGAGCTGCTGCTCCTCCACATAACCAGTGCAAGCACCAATCCAGGTGGTCTTTACCTCTGAGGGTTTCCCATCTTTGGATGGGCCATTTGCCCACAGGTCCCTCCTTCAGTCTCACTGGCAGTTGGTGATGTTTTGCCGCCTTCTCCCACCACTGGAATTTCATTGTTGCTGGATTTTCCCTGGTTAGTGGGCGGATGGTCCAGGCAGACATGACAGCGCTGTCCCTGAGAGCCTGCTCCTGGAGTGCTGGTGCACTGATGATCTCTGGGGCTTCTAAGAGATGATCTCTCCGCGTCCATATTTCCTTAAGACATCCCAAAAAAGTGCTTCTCCTCTTCCTTTTTAGAGTAATAGGTTGGAAACCCTTTCCACTCACCACACTGGAAACACTTTTTCCAGCCTTTTTTGCTTCTCTCGTAGCAATGCCCATGTCAGGCTTGGGAGTCTCCAAACTCAGGCAGGGTGCCTCTTGCCCAGGCTCCTTTCTCCAGGGCCTGTGTACTATATTTGGGGCTGGTTCATCCTTTCCCTGACCATTCAGCTATTTGGAAGCATTTTTCTGAATTCCTCTCTCAACTAAATGTCCAGTAAGCTGGAATCAGATGTACCACAAGTGCTTTTTTGAGTAAGTTATCTTTATATCTGCAGATGGATGCCAAGGACCTTGACCCTGCATAAAGCAGCTATCCATCTGATTTTTGGGTTTTAGGTGAAAGAACAGGAGTCTTGTTTGTCCAAATACAGCAGTATGCAAACATACATCAGTGCAGGGCCTGGACATTTGACTGTCTCCTCCTCTGCTCTCCCCTCCTACTTTTACAAATAAAAGGCAACATTTGGCCTTTGCAATCATATTGAACTTTTGCACTCACTTCTCTCTCAATTCCTAAAATTTTAGACTTAATTAAAAAAAAAAAAAGAAAGGGGGGGGAGGCTGCCTTTTCAGCAAGTTATTTTCCTTTTCCACTTTTCCTTATTTGCTCATGACATTTTCTCACAGCAGTTCCCTGCAAACCAGCACCTGCAAAGGCCCAGGTGAGGGGAATGGGACAGCCAATTCTCCCACTTCCTCTAGTTTTAACTCACAGTTGTACTGAATTCAGCAGGGTTACTCTGATTTATGGGGCTATAAGCAGTGGGACAGACCTCTGTCCTTCCCTACTCCCTGCTGGAGAGGCAGGGAGAGACAAGCAGCTTCTGAGAGGCTTGTTGGTTTGTGTTCATTAACAGCAGCTGTCAGACAGCTCTCACTGAAGCTCCCCATTCTTTCAAAACCATCACGGTTTTCTATTTCACATAGAAATATGCAGCAGTTTCGTTTGTATAAAACCTGCATGAATAAAAATTTAATCTAAGGCTATCACCGCTCTAACAGCAATAATTTCTCTTAAAGGCTCCATACGAAGAATACTAAATACTGTCTATAAATAAGATTGTATTTAATAGAGGAGAGAAGCAATTTAATAAGCTCACTAGTAAAGTCTTCCCTGCCACTTTCAACCTCAATATAGGTCTTTTTTCCTGAGCAAAACTAGTTTGTTACAAGGAAAACTCTGGTCCTGTTAAACTTTGATTTTTTAAGGTGAAGTCATTCAGTTCTAGCTTTCCTGTCCAAAAGGAAGAGGAAAAATATCTACTTAAAGGAAATATTAGTTAATCAGAGGACATCCCTTTCATAATAGAAGCTACTAAGGGATTTAAAAGCACATTCTAATTATAATAGTTCCCTAATTATCTGCCTAACATCTCATTTTTCTGTCTAATACCACTTTTAATTATATAGTACCTTTTTTTGCCCATCACACAACTGAAGTACTCTATTTTACTGAAAATAAATCCATTTAACTGGCGATGTCAGAGGAGAAATATTGTCATTGCACCCTGGAACGTGCACACTGTCTGGGAGGGAAATGCCTTGCCAGTGGTTTTGGATAAAGCTCCTGGATGTGCCCTTTAGAAACAGTTTCATTTAAAGCTTTCCAGGTTTTCTCAAGCAAAAGAAAATGTTCTAAACCACATGGCACTCTGCAAGCGTGTCCGATTGCAAAAGTTTTCACGTATTCAGCTTTGTTTTCCAAACTCTTGCAGCTTGGTCTCCCTTTCACTGATGTTCAGTGGGATCCTTGCCACCGGCTGATGGCAGAATAGGATTTGGCCTTTGAACCAAGCCAGCATGCAATTTGCAGAGAGGAAGCAATATTTGAGCTGTGTTATCTACGAGCATCTGGTCATCAAGATCTCGCTCGGCGATTAGTGAGCCAAGAGGAAACCCTATGGAGGGGGGAGAGGAAATCCCTCACGCGGGGTTCCCATTTCCAGCCCCGCCATGAGTTTCCTGCCCCATCCTCGAGCAAATCCCAGCTCTCTCCACTTCCCAAGAATAAAAAAAAAAAAAAAAAAAAGAAAATAATTACCCTTCAGGGAAGTTGTCAGGCTTAATGGATGTTTATAAATCGCTCGAACAAAAGGTGCTATGTCAGTGAAAAGTGCTCATCCCGATGATTATTCAAATGCTCATTAAAATGCATTTTGCTCTATCCTTTCCCTTGGTTTGTGTGGGAGGCAATTGAAAGATTTAGTCTTTGTGGGAAAGCAGAAGAGCTCGAGAGCTTTCCTTTGGGTGTGGGAGTGGCAAGTTTGGAGAGTTAAGGACCTCTGGCATGCAGGTAGGGTTTCATCCAAGGCCTTTAGGCTCTCATCCAGGCTGCAAGCTCCAACAGACCAAGGACTGGCAAGTTCCCTCCAGGAAGACAAGGCAGTGATTAATGGTACCAACCCCTGCTCAAATTTGCATGTATCATTTCCTTAGCTTTGCTCCTGATGGAATTAGGGATCATCCTTTAGCGAAAATTATTCTTAATGTGTATTTAAGCATTAAAAATGAATATGCGTGTGCGATAAAACTTAGGGAATAATTTATAAACAGCTAACATAACGTGAGATATGGAACAGCAGGCTGCCCTGCAAACCTGTGCAAATGCATGTATAAAGCCAGGATGCTTCTTCCCTCATGGATGTTTCATTATGTCTCGCTGACCCTTTTGTGGCAGCTTGGTCTGCCAGGTTCCACTGGCATTTCCAGGTATTAAAAGCTGAAGAAGACTTGGTATATCTTTATACTTTTCACTGCATCAGACAGCAGCTTGGCACTGAGCTGGCAGTCTAGATGCAGTATTTTTCACCCTCTGCAGCTCCATAAAGCTTCATGTGCAGCCACATGCCCTCAAATAGCATCCACAATGAACAGTAACTCTTCTATCTGCTGACTTCTGAATCAGCAGCATTAGGCCTGGATAGGCAAAACACAGATTTCCTGGGGAGGAGTTTCTATCCAAAATGCAAAGAATTTTATCCTTTTCGGTCAAAGGGACTATGCAATAGATAATATTATTTCTAATAAAGTGTGGTTACTTGCTCCTATCATCATGTTTACAGGATGGGAGATGCTCTTGCAGGGCACTGTGACTGCTTCCAAATTCAATTCTCTCCACTTGCCCTTGCAGTTGTCACAAAGAGCATCAGTAGCGACTCCTCCACCAGTTTTTTGACTTCTACTTTTTTCCCCCCTCACCTGGGGGATGCTTTATCTGTCTTGTCCTTCCTTGCCCCTTGCTCCTGCTGCAGGCAGCTGCTGGGAGGAACTCAGCCTCCTCCAGTGTGTTACACAACCATGTGAACTGGCACTTCTTGCATCTCCTCTGCAGAGGCTGGAAGAGACCGTGCAAAGTGTGAACCAGGGGTGAGTCAGATTCTGTGAATTTCTCTCCTCAATGCAAGCCCAGTCTGATCCTGACCATACCCCAGCCTTTCCTCTGTACCCATCAGCAAGCAAGAACCATGCTTGGTGTAACCTTGTGCTCCACAGTCAGCCAACAAACTACCAGGTTTCAATTTTTTTGTTTGTTTGTTTGGTTGGTTTTTGTTGTTGTTGTTGTTTGCTGTTTTTTTTGTTTTGCAGCTGGTGCCTTTTTCTCTCTGGTACATTTGTGCCTTCCTTGTGTTACTCATGTGCTGTCTGATCTGTGTTCTTGCAGACTTTGAGGTGGTCTTCTGTACCTGCCCCTCTCTCATCCAGGACTTGGATGTGATGCACATCAAGAAACTGAAGGAGAGCAGGATGTGTCAGTCGGATCTTTCCTGCCCTCCTCTTCTTACTCCAGACTTGTCTTCATCCACTGACCACTGTGGCTCTGCACCAACTCTACCACCTCCCAGCAGATGGAAAGAGATGCTTTTGTTCAAATATTGCCTGGCTCATTCTTCTTTAATAAACTGGTTGTTTAGTTTAATTTTTGATCACTTTATTCCTCGGTTAATTCAAATAACCTCTGCTGGGCATACCAGTCATGAGACTGGCTACTCTTGTAAAAGATTCAGTTGATTTAATCAATTTTACTAGTAAAGTGAACTTTATCAGCATGCTAAATTAGCCTGTGCAGAGGGCTTATGCTCCACGAGACTGAGGACAGGGGCACCATGACCTGGCAGGATAGGTGGACTGATTATAAGAGCATGTGGGGACAAATCCAGTCGCACCAGCATCCCCAAAGCAGACTGTGATTGCCTAGGAAAGGCCTAAAACCCATGCATCCCCTAGCAAGTCTGTGCCTGGTGTGACACTTCAGCTAAATCTTGCACGTGCCAACGCACACATCCTTCCTTGTCAAGTAATTAAAATGCAGTGGGCAAATGATGGAGGAGCAGGAAAGTGGGGATACTTAGCACTTCAAGCAGTGGACAGGAATTTTTCTTCCCATCCCCTTCACAGGTGTGCAATAGAAATGTGATAGTCACTTAAAGCAAAACTTCCCTACAGATTCTCAGCACTGGTCTAAATTTCAGTTAAGGTGCTTGACTTGGCACACAACACTTTGCTATCACAGCTGTGCTTTACATCCCATGCTTAAGGCCTGAAAACCTGGTCCTGAGCTCCTTGGATGCCTCACCCCACCCTTCTGCAAGAAAGAGCTATAATACTTTGTAAGTTTTTCTACCACCCTCCCCAACTCTCAAGTCTGACAACTTTAAATAAAAGAAGATGTTTTTGTACAAAAAGGTGCTAATAAAATTATTCTGGTTGGTACACAATATGAAGGGCGACTTCAACTTTGGAAGACAGAGGCCTGTAGATGATATTACTGACAAGTAAGCAAGAGAAACAATAGATATTCCTGTAAAGTTGCCTTGCTGTGGCCAATAGGATATGGTAACACTGATGCAGGCTTATCTGCTACTTAATTACCTAGAAATCAGCCCCCATGTAATTCTCATCTTTGCGTAGAAGCCTCTGTCCTACCAATATTAGGACCCAATAGCATTGTCCCACAGCTGACACTTGTCTGGAGCAAGGCTCAGATCATGCTCTTCACAGAATATGGACTGAACCTCAGCCAAACTGCAGATGCAAAAGAGCCTTACATGGACTGGGAGGAGCTTCTGCTTAATGCTTAAAGATATGTGTGGTGGGGACACAGGGGCAGATACAGCAAACCCCACAGATGCTACAAAATCATCAAGAACATGAGCTGAAAGTGCAAACTGAGGGGGTATTTTATGCTGAAACTTCCCTCTTCATCCCTACAGCTTTCATCCCAAAACAACAGTAGAGGAGGGAGCCCTCGGTCCTTCTCAAGGCCTCCTCCTTTCTTCTGTATCCTCTCGACCCTTCTCTGCCAAATCTCTTGAGGCAGTTTGAGGTCATGTCCTCATCTGAAAAATTACTGTTAGAGACCAACCCTTCAATTTGTTCCAGGACTTGAGGAGTGAGATGGAATTCTTTCTTGCCATAAAGATTTTCAAGCAGAAACTCTCTTGGCAGAAATGTATGGGTTTCCTGGCCCTATCTGCATTTGGATAGGTTATGTTACACAGGATGATGCAATCCTTATCTATCCCAACAGAAGCACAAACTAAGAAACTCCTTGTTTGTTCTGATGGTCAGACATGCTTTTCTCAGAGATTGCAACTTATTCTATGCTTTTGTTGTTATTACTCAAAATATTCTCTTATAGATAAAATCTAAAATTCGACTAGTAAGGACAAATGAATACCACTATTTCTGCTCTTTAACATATAAGTATCATTAAATCCCTCTTATTATCATTCCCACCAGTTTTCCAGCTTGGAAGATGCTGACATCCATTTTCCTGCAGAAATCAAGGTGAGATGTTCTGTCAACAAATACCCCAAACTAATAATCTCTAGAATCACCTGCAAGTTTCAGAACAAAAATTAGACTGACCCACATTCATTTTTTCACTACAATCAGAAGTTTGCCAAATGTCTCAAGAGCTCACATCAAACCCAATGGCTGTTTGTCACTTTGCAGCTGCTGAAGTAACCCTTTCCCTACAAAGTCTCAAGTTTGGACCCATGAATTTTGTCCATGGCTTGAATTTACAGATGTCTTGGTTGTCCAGGGGCAGAGAGTAACACTTCTATGCACAGTCATTTCTGCTTTGCTAAATTATTTGGAAACTGCACTTCACGTTAACAGATGCTTTTTGCACATACCCAGAAGTTGGCAGCACTTCCAAGATGGTATCCCAAAACTAATAGCACAGTAGAAGACGATTATGTGATCTTCAAAATACTTCACATTTTTCAGAGAACAGTGTCTTTACTCCTGCTCAGCACGAATCACTAGTGGAATTTATCCTAAGCATCCTCAGACCTCCTGACAAACTCCTGCTGCTTTTACAGGATCAGGCCCTTTCTTCTCCAGATGGACAAACTTCGTATGCAGAAGAGTGTGCAATATTGTTTTCCACCATCACAGAAATTCTTCTCACTTTGCTAGAACTGACATTGTTTCTTAAGACCAAATGAAACTAGACCCTTCTTGAAGCCTGAATTTCAAGGGGGGTTTTCACACTTAAAAAGTACTTGAGAAAAAAAACCCCTGTCCCTCACTGCCTAGTTAGTGCAAGAGGAAGGTGATAGACAGACATGATTTCCTGGATCTTTTTCCAAGGAAGGGCTGGAGCACTAAAGGAGAGACCCTAGAGGCGGCTCTCCAAAGCTGCAATACATAGTTTTATACATTACATATCTCCAAAGCCCCCCAGTACATATTTTCACCAAACAAACCCTAAACTAACCAAACTGCCCAGCAAAAAACCTTACAAGTTTCAGATGTTGCTGCACAGGGACACCTATGGAAATATTAGAACAAGCCACAACTAGTCTGTTAATCACTGCTATTAGAAATGAATTTGTCCTTATGTGGGTCTTTTCACCCACAGATATATCAAAGGACTAAAGGACACAAATGTTAGCTAAACATCACCATGTCGCTCCTACAGTGGGTGACTGGTGGGGGCTGGAGCAGTTTGAGAGATCTGGAACTTGGCACGGGGGATAAGGCAGCAACTTGCCGGAGATATTAAACTCTGGAATCAGTGCCAGAAGCAGGAGCCAAACAAAGCCTGCACTGGAATCAATTTTCAGGCTTTTTTGGGATGGTTCTGTTTCACTTATTTTTAAAACAAATATGTATTTGAGGAGCTGCGCTCATTATGGTGGTTTACTTACAGGAGGCAGAGCTCTGTCCATGGGTAATTATATGTGGGTGTCCCATCGGAGGCTCTGCTATGTGGCAGATTTCACCCGTGGAGCATTCAAATACAAACACTGGAACAAGGTCTTTTTCTGCAATCCTGTTTGCTTTTTGAGAAATGCTACTGATGGAGATGGAAAACTCTTTCCCATCACCCCAAAGGCCAAGAGTCCCTTCTTTTTCATGCTGGTCCCTATTACGGACCTCCCCCCTCCCCCTAATAAATCAGTTAACTCACCTATTTTTCATAATACATCCAGCTGCCTTACAAAAAGCCAGTGAATTATTCTGGGGTTTAGTGCAACCGCTGAAAATATTTCAAAGTGAAAAGGAATTGACCCAACCTACTGTGCACATTATTTATTCAGAGGTAGTACAAAAACGAGTCCCTGATGTTACTAAAACAAATCCTAATAAGTACAGAGAACATCAATTACAGGCTTCCCTTTATAGTCCTATATATCTCTTTCCCTTTCTAGAGATAGTATCACATGCGAGGGGGCACTGTGTTGGCTTTCAAATCTATTGAGCTTTCATAATTATAACCTCCATTTTAACCTCTTTAATAGGACATACTATACCATTTCACGTTATGTTCCTTGAATCTCAACCAACCCTAGGAGAAAGTGGCTTTAAAGCTCGCTTCTGATAAGATGTGCATAAAACGGGAAATATTAAGCATTCATAACCTCGTGCATACATTACATCAGGGTGCCAAGCACAAGGAAGAGCAAAGTAAAATATATCTTGTGAACCTCACTCAGAATCCTGTTTTTAGATCAGTAAATACTCAGCATGCACATATCCTGACATAATGAAGCCAGGGAAATATTAACTGCAGTGGAATAGCTGGAATTTTTTTTTATTTCAGTCTGTATGGAATGTCCTTCTATTTAATCAAAAAGCTTGGAATGATTCCTGATCTATCATTAAAAATTTTAAGGACATGATTAATTCCATTGTTTAAATGCTGTTTTATTACCATAAGAAACTCTCATAAATGATCCCACACCTTTCTCTGTGATCATTTCCTTCTAAAGTAATATACTAATTAATTTCAATTAAATATATGTAAAAGAAGATGTATTTTGAAAAATGCTTCTCCCTTGCCATTTGCTAATATAGTGAAAAAGTGTAAACCTTGGAACATTTAGCATAGAAAATATTAATTTTTGGTAATTTCTCAAGGGGACAATTTATTAAATGAAAGGCTTTTAACATTAGCTAAAAGCAGCCCCGTAAATCATGGGTGTCATCAAACTGCTTCATCACTTCATTAATTTAAAAGATTATTATATGCGTAACTGACATAATTTTGAACAATGTTACATGGTTAATTTATTAATGTAGAAAAGCAGAAATGACATGCTGAATTGATTTATTATTATAATTGTATAATTTTAGGACTTTTCTTTGTGACTTTCACTAACAGAGCAAACGATTCAGGGTGAAATTGTGACATTATTTAATTTTTTTATATTTTTTTTTTATAAGGCAGTGATGTCTGCAAGGACTTTAGAAGAGGGGGTCCAACGTGGCTTCTTGGTGTTTCAGTAGGAGCTGTTGAAAGACCTCCTTTACAATCCATAGTCACCTTGTGGTTTTAATAAATTTAAAGCACTCTTTACCCCATTCAGTAGTCAAAAAGAGATTTAAAAGTTACTGCAGTTATATTAAAAACCTGATTCCGACTAGGCACGCTTAAATGTGCATATCCCTAAGCTCTTCATGTGCACAGAAGGAGGATTTTGGGTGGTGGAGTTTGCCCAGCTCCACTGAAGACCCCAGAGCCTCCCACAGACCAGCCCCACAGTGTTTCCAGTCATAATTATATTAGCAAGTAGTTAGTGCTGGCTTTGTGCCCGAGCTGAAAATATAATGCAGCATCATTTCTGCACGGAAAGCACAGTTCAGCTTGTCTTCTATAACAGCATACCACGTTTGGGATTTATTTTTAGACTGAAATGATGCGTGACTCTGAAACCCCGCAAGGCTGACGGAACATTCCTTGTTTCTGCCCAAAGGTGCGTGTGCGAGGGGAGGGGGGAGCACCTCTAAAACAACCTCGCCTCAAAAACGGGGAATAAGGTTAAATCAGGATTTAAGCAAATGAGGCCCCAGACCGGCAAAACACTCGGGTACACGCTCGCCATCAGGGATGCACTAACACGCTTCCCTTTAGCAAAGCCTAAAAAAGCCCAGCAATCCTCTCCCAGAGTTCCGTGTCCCACTGCTGCAGCCAAACTGTCACCAAAACAGTCGTATTTTTGCCTTAATTTCCCAGCCCTGCACTCACATCGCACTGCTACAGCTGTGTTTGGAACTGAGTCGTGTGGTTGCACAGGTGATTGTGAAACACTCCTACAAGTCTGTTCACACTGTATGAAGAAACAAACACCTTCAACAACACAAGCCCTGATACAGGAAAGCTTGTAAAGGATGACTGGTGGCACGTCCTATTTAGAGCAGCATTCATGTTGGATGAGGAGATGCTGGCAGGTACCTAAAACCATGGCAAGACTCAGGTAGATTAAGTCCAGCCTGAACCATCAGCAGTGCCCTGGTTGGACCCCCAGTGCACTCTCCCACAGGACACAGGTTCCTGTGGGTCTGTGGTACTGGTGTTCCCAGAACCTTGGGTCACCTCCAGCCCTGCTTAACTTAACACTAATGCTGATGTGGAAAACCCTGAAAGTTTGAGTCACCCCCAGCCTCACCTAATGCTCATGTTAAGCAGCCAAACAAAGCTTTAGGGCTTTGATTACAGCCTGAGAAGACCAGGACTGGAATGGATACCTTAACATCACAGCCAAAAAAGCCCAGGAGCCAAATTTGTTCCATTAAAACCCATCTTGTCAACTGCATTGACTTCCAGTGTACCAGTGTGTGAATGAACCATGGTCACCTGTGTCGAGCCAGGATCACAAGGCTGGGAGTGGGCAAATGTGGGCTGCACACCGAGTGATGCTCATGTGGGGTGTGAAAGCCTGGTCATGCCCTAAAAACTCATCTCTTTTGTACATTTTGAGATATCTTTAGATGACCAGACGTCCGGGTCTGGCCTCTAGAATGGCCATCTGAGACACCAACAATAAGGGTACCAAAAAAATCACAGAACTCCACAGTGGATAAATTGAAAACCCAAATTAAAAACTGGACCCTTTCAGAGCAGTGGTTAAGGATCCTCCACCATCAAATGGTGTCACGAGAGCATTCTGGGCAATTACTGACAATTTTTAAGAGAGTATTTTTCTTTCCCTGTAATCTTACATAATGCCTTTCATATGCAATACCTTGAGCATATGCAGTATGCAAAACACTCTACCAACTGTATACAGACAGAAATCATTTCACCATTAAAAGCAGCCATGGCCAGGGTGCAGAATGGTGACCAGATGGGCTGAGCACAGCACAGGCTGCAAGACTAAAGAGCAGGGGAAAAAATTTAGCTGAGGTGGCTGGGGCAAACCCAGGCTCTTATGAAAAGCACCATGTGGTTTTTAATGTGCACGGAGTGAAGACAGGACCTCTGATTTTAAGATACTACCCCCCAAGATGTAAATTATCCAGGAAAGGCGTCCTTCATGCCATGAAGTTTCAGCCCATCACTCACGTATATTATTTCAGTGCTCACAAGTTATATAGAGTGTATTATAAATCTACAATTATCTCTGGCATGTGCACAGTTGACTTTTATTTTTGATGATGATGATTTTAATTTTTTTTCTAAGGGTGTCACTAAGGACATAGGGAAACAATTTAGGAGATAAAAAAAAGAAAGAAAGAAAAAAAAAAAAAGGGAAAGATTTGAGCCAAATGCTTTCTTACAGGAAACATTTATTTGCACTTGAGTGTCTCATTTAACAAAGTTCCCCCATATTTTCCCACAACTGACAGGAACTTGTCTGCATTAGCATTTTAAGAAATGAATCCTAAAGACCAGCAAGTGTCAATACACTGTCACAAGTGGGATTGATGGCTTTTAACAGAGCTCTTCTCACATGAGTGCAAATGACTGTCTTAGTTCATCACAGACATTTTGGTCAACACAAAGTTTTCTTATTTTCACATGGCCTTTAAAACCCTTATGAAAGCAAAACAGAAGGGCTGGTCCTGTCCTACTGCAATCAGTGGCAGAATTTCTCTTTGCTTGATAGAAAGAAAATGAGAACCCAATTAGGAGCAAATGCAACATTATAATTTTCTCCAACCTGATCTTACAGATCACATCAGAAATACAGACATTAAGAGGTGGGCAAGAGGGAATTTAAAGAGAATAATTTAGAAGATAATTCACACATCCTACGTGATCTGGACTGGACAGGCACTGGGCAAAAAGAGCTGGGTTTGATCTGACTTTTATATTTAGCACTGCAAACATCTGCTAGCCTTATTACAAATTGCACTTTGGTAGTCATAATTAGCAACCACATGATGCCGTTCCATATGTGACATTCACAAAATCAGAAAAAGATGGGATAGTGGAAATACACTGTTAATGTAATTTCTGTATGTTATATACTACCACTGTGTGACTCTCTTAGCTTCCCCATCCTCTCCTGACACAGAGAGATCCCTTTTTCTTTTTTTTTTTTTTAAAGACAGATATTTTAACCAAAGTGACAGATTTAGTTACAGATTTCCTTTTAGTGCAGATTGTCACTGGTGATGTCTACCAGCTTGAACATGAGTAGTGCTGCCTCATGATGACTGAATGAAATCTGAAAGCCTCTCCCACTCTCAGGCTTAGGTAGACAAATCCAGACATGCAGCAAAGATGACAACAGCAAAGTTCACCTAATAGTGCAAAGCTGCAAGCTTCAGTGTAACACTGGTTATGCTTGACCATGAAACAGAAATCTCCAGGATTACAGTCACAGGCAGTAATTTAATTCAGCTAATTAACCATCCATAAACCTCCCAACAAGAACATGTGCAAAGTCAACGACAGGGTTCAGGGGTACTGGAGCCTTTCAGAGGTCAGGGAGATCAGAAGGCTGAAGAAAAAAGGGGTGGTTTGGGACCCATGTCCCTCTGCTCTGTCCCTCATCACAAATCACTGATCGTGAAAAAGTGTTTTTCACTCAACAGAATTTTTTTTGTTTCAGATACGTTACTGTCAGGACAGGGTAAACCCAAGAATGCCAGACATCTTTGTGAAAAACGAAGTAACAACCAAGACTCGTTAGAACTGTCTCTCAGTACTCCCCTCTTGCAACCACACTCAATAAATCAGCCTTTTCAAACCAAAGACACTACAAATCAAAGAAACTTCTGACAGCAATTTGGTTTCAGATGCTCCCTCACCCAAGGCATCAGCTCCCTCCCAGCTAAGTCAGCCATGAATAGAGAAGTTCACGAGACACCAGTACATTAGTTTTTCAACATAAGCCTTAATGTAGTGGACTTTGACCACTTCTCCACTGTTTTGGGTTCTCCAGGTGCCATTTCCATCAGCACTGGAGCCCTTTTGGCACCAGATCCAACTTCTCCCCAGAACCTCAGTAGAGCATCCCGCTCTCAGTCCCTCCAGCCCCAAGAAAGGACTGGGTCCTCAGGATAAGCAAAGATCTAGCAATAACAATAGGGGCTTTGCTGTCCAGATGTTTCACTCTGTGGCTGGCAAATACACTGATGTGTGGGCATTATTTGACTCGGGCTAAATAAATGCTCAAGTGTAATCGTAGTTTATGGATTTGTTGATAAAAAGGATCCCGAATATGGCACCTAAGCCATGGAGAGCACCAGTGTCACAGTCATCACATTTGATTTGGCTTGGACTTAATCTTTGATGTCACACCTAATGCTACCATCTATTTCCCTGCTTTCCTTAGGGGCAAGGTATTCACATTCTTTCCTCTTCGTGTTCATTCCTTACTTTCTCTTCTCACTTTCCTCCTTTCCCCTTCCCTTCTGCTCCACTCTTTCACTCTGTCTAGTTTTCTTTTTTCCCCTCCTGTTATATATCCTGGCCACTGTCTTTTTCCTGAGTCAAAAAGCTAATGTGAAAATCTGACAGATGCAAACAAAACATATGAGCTGTTTAGACTGACCTTCCAAAGACAACACCTCTGGCTAGAGAAGTCACACCCCTGAATTTCAAAATTTACAGAGTGGGACATATTTTGGGGGAAGTGCCTCTGTATGATGCTCTTGTTCTTACATTCCTTCCAGCTGCTGTGGGTCCCCATGGCAGAGACACTGAGTTAGATATTTAGTTTTGAACCCGTATGGCTTTTCTTATGTTCTCCTTTGAACCTAGGAACCAGATATTAGCCTCTTTATAGTGGGAAAGCTCTCTATAGTGAACCATATGAAATTGAGATGAGTGTTGTCCCTGAGGAATCATCCACACCATCTGCTGGAGACAGGATTATGTTTCCTTAAACCCAACCTTTACAGATGTGTCTCCTACAGTGGTGATTCCACATAGTTATTGAATATTCTGCTCCAAAGCTTAACTGTTTTGGTATGAGGAAGTTCTCTAATATCTCATCTAAATCTCCTTTACTGCATATTAAGCTGATTATTTCTACTCCTTCCCTTAACAGCCATCGACTAAAATCTTATTGCCCTCTACTTCCTACTAACCTTGCAGATAGCAGAAGTCTGTCACCACTCTCTTGGTACCTTACAAGAATCCACATCCTATCAATTTTTTTTCTGATAATTTCATCCCAATATTACAGAAAACTTAAATCTTCTTCTCTCTGAAGCAAGCCATGCTCTTTCAGCCTCTGCAAGAGGCAATAGAGCAAGCTCTGAATTGTCTGAGAGAAAATGGCAGAGTCCATAAAGCGGGCAGGAATCCCAGAGAGGATTTATGGCTGAGGCACTCAGGAGCTGTATTGTCTGAGTGTTGCTCTTGGAAAGTTCCACTCGTGTGGGTGCAGCCAGCCCTTGCCCCTGCCCCACTGGCAGCAGGGCTGTGGTGTTGCTGCTGTTTCTCCATCAGGGTGTATATGGGTAATTAGCATTTTTCGAGAGTAATGCTGCAGACTGCTGGAGGGAGAAGGGGAAACAAACACACACACACACACACACAAAACCCCACCAAAAAAATAGGCAAGAGGGTAATATGTCCATAACCAAAGCTGACACATGGCACTGAGAATCCTTTGAGCAGCATAAACTTGATGCGCAAACCCCACTGAAAGAGGAATCTTTGTATGAGCATTTCTTGTAGGATAATTTTAGACTTAGGCACTTCTTTTCAATAGGGCAATTTTAAATTCGGAATTTTTAACAGACATCCAAGGCCATTAGGTCATGGAATATGACTTCTGAAATAGAGGCAGATGAATTTCACCTACATAACTCTATTTTTGCAGAAAAGTTTGTTAACAAGTGGGAGTTTCTGTAGGGAAAACTATATACTTGGGAGGACAGGGAGGACTTCCACCAGGAAATCCAACTCCTTGAACTGTTAGACTCTGACACCAAGAGAAGGGTGCTCAGAAAACTATGCATCCTTCCTTCCCCACATTACCCTCTTGGACAAAGACAGCAGTACTTGCTTCTCCAAGTTAGACCCAGGTAGATCCCTCTGGGACCTTCCAACAAACAGGAACTGCTCAGACCTAGTGCCTAGCGTTGCTGGATGGGGCACATTTGATTGGAGGCAAGGAGGATTTTGCTATGAAGGAAAGATAACAAGAACAGATGGGGAAGAAGACTAATAAGCTGACACATAGCTTTGACAAATCTATTAATCTCCAATTCTCCTCTCTCATCAACAAGCACTATAAAGAGCTTGGTTTTAGTTTTCTAATGAAAATTCTCACCAAGATATTTATTCAGTGAGAAGATAGAATGAGAGAAGGAAACAGAAGACCCTGAATGTATTTTGAGTGCTCCAGCATATTAAGATTTGAATAGTTTTCTCTATTTTTTGCAATAAAAATACCCCTTCTTGTTCCTTTTCTGTTCAGCCTCCCAAGCAAATAACATAGGGATGCCCACAGCTCAAGTGTTGCTGCTTGGGAAGATGTTGATTGAAGAGCTGGTTTTATTTTATTGACTCCCTTTCCAGAGGGCATTTCTTTTCCAAAGCTCCCAAGGCTTTGGAATCGTTAGTGAGGCAAGGGACAGGGCCATTAGAGAGGCAGAGTTTCTAAGCATAAGCACACAAATGGTGGAAAGCTGCCTATCCTTCCTATCCATTTCTGTACCTTCTCACTTCTCCCCAGTTTCACTGTTTCTGGTGAGAGAAGTCTCTCCCAGCTCTTCTCCTTCACTGCTCCATTCCCCATCTCCCTTTCCTTCATCTGAAGCTCTCTTTGATATTGACCATCAATAACACTGCCTGGAAAGCCAAAGGGGATCTGTGGGTCAGAGTGGGAAAAGGGACATCCAGAAGGCACTGTTTTGGTTCCTGCCTTGATGAGTTGACATAACCATGCAAATTCATCGCTGAAATCTTTCACTGAAGATCACTGCTTAGTATCAGAGTGAAAACTCCTCCCACTCACCAAAGAAATTTATTGGCCAAAGCAACATACACAAGTATTTTTATATTGACTAGTGATGCTTCTGAAGGGCTAAATAAATGCTCAAGTATAATCACAGTTTATGCATATGTTGATAAAAAAGAAGATATCATGGAACTCAAAACAAACCAGCGGAACAATAAGACCAACAACAAAACCCTCAATTCTGCCTCCCTCCCCCGCAAGTTAACAAAATCTCTTCAAATCAAGAGAGACCGCACCGGCAGACAACTATGGGAGGCTTTACATTGATGTTTTCTTCCTTTGAAAAGGCTTTAAATGCTTTTCTCATGTTTTTACAAAAGCTTTTACGTTTTCCAGGGGTTCTCTTTCTGTCTGAATGCCAGAGCTAGCAAAGGAAAGGAAATTCTTCATGTCCTTTTGTTGAAGCTACGCCAAGGGCTTCATGAGAAAATTCCACATGCATGGAGCCCTGCATGGGCTCCTGTGGATGGCAGGGAAGGAAAACCAACCCCAGCCAAGGAAGCAAACAGATGTTTCATTCATGGCTGTATCAACAAGTTGATATTAATCAATAATGAGATCTGTTTGTTACCCACCCCCTCCCCCCCCCCATCCCCAGAGCTGATTGCCTAGCTCAGTTGGGCACAATCCAAGGGGATTCTGCCACTCATGCAAATGGGCATGAAACTGGTCCCAAAGTAGCAGCCACACAAGGCAAACATGCTTCTTACCAGACTATGACTGGCATCCAGCCTTAACCTTGACATCCATAACTAGTTAAACCAGTGTTTATTACACTGAGCATCACGGCTGGTTTAGAGAAAGCTACATCACCATTAACCAGCACTCTGTGTTTTAATGTCCATCTTCAACATGCTTTTTAAAATGATTAAGTCACTAGAGGACATGCCCTGCAGAAGGCATTCCCCAGAAATAGCATGGACCTGTCCAACAGTCCTATTACATCTGAGCTGCACTTGGTGAGAGCAGAGAGAGAAGACAATTGGGGAAAAAGAATCAGTAGCTGGGAAATGGGAAGGAAGGGAAGGATTAAAGGAAAAGCTCTGCCAGGATGTAGCCATGGGGAGCTAATTTACCATTAGCAGATCAACTTGAGTGAGGACTAAGTTTAAATGGTCAGAGACTTGCAGACAGCTGGTACTCAGCTGGTGATGCTGCTGTGGGTTGTGCTGCTCTAGTGTCACTTATAAACAGCACCAGGATATGTTCTGGATGATTATTATTATTATTATTAAAGTGACTTGTACAGGAAATTTTTCCTCATCACACGTAAAAGCTGTTCCAATTCCCTGAAGTAAGAGACTTGGCAAGTCAGTTACAAGGAAAGTTGAATTGCTGAAGCACATGAACGAATTTTAACAACATACAAGTGTAACTTTTATTGCCAGCAGTAGATGCACATTGGAATTTGGGGGGGTGGAGAGAAACCCTGATGAAGTGGCAAAATGCAGTTGTTTTTCTTTATCTACAGAGACCGCTGTGGTTTCATTTGCAGATGAATCACTTTGTTGTGATTTATTAACTTTGTAAATGGATCTGATTATTTTCCCTGGGGATTTGAGATATTTTTTTTTAGTAAAGCAAGTTATCAAGCTGGCTTACAACCAGAGGCAACATAATTGCACCAAAATGTTTGAAGAAGATCAAGTTAGGGTGTCACCTACCAGAACGCTTTGGCAACAAAACAGAACAAAATCCAAGAATACAGGAACATAAACAAAAGAGCAAACAACTCCCAAACAAACTGATATATATATATATATTAAAAAAAGGAAAAAGAAAAAGGGAGAGAAAACTGAGATTTACTCAAACTACACACAGTCTTGCCAGTTGTTAAAAGAGCTTTTAAAGGAATATCCTCCTTTGGAGCCCTCTGTTCCAGGGCACTTTAATATCAAC
Source organism: Myiozetetes cayanensis (assembly GCF_022539395.1). Lineage (NCBI taxonomy): Eukaryota > Metazoa > Chordata > Aves > Passeriformes > Tyrannidae > Myiozetetes > Myiozetetes cayanensis. Next base: position 6,504,262 of record NW_026087411.1, on the reverse strand, counting down.
TTTGCCAGAGCAATTAAATTGTTTAATAATCAAACCTGGATCTCATTTAAATATCACATGAACGCTGTAAAACAGAAGGCATGGAAAGCATGCTATACAATAAGATGTGGTTTATTTCATATCACAAGTTTGCTGGTAATTAGACAGATCATATCACAGGAAAAAATGTTAACACCTACCAAAGAGAATATATACAGCCAGCAGATTCGCCAGCTTCCATAGTTTTCCTACACCCTTAGTCTTTATTTTTTCTAACTTTCCATCCCACTGAGAACACGGGAGTTGTTTCAAATCCAAATCTCAAGATTTGGTGGAAAGATGCTCCCACTAACTCAGGAACTCCTGTAGCTGGCTGCAGAAGAAAGCTTTCCAAAAATGGAATGGTTATACTTAAACCTACATACAGAATCTATCATTCTGGCAACAGCTCTAAACTAGAGGTGGGCCTACTCCAGACATATATAACTTTCCTCAGGAGTCTCTACCTGAAGAGCATATTGCTTCTCTTACACTTGAAACAAATGAGCTGAATATGGGTGGTTTTCAGCATCACTGTCATAAGAAAGATGCAAAGTTTTGCCATTTATTCTCTGGTTTAGGAAGTACTCCCTCCAAAACACCCACCACACGCAACAAAATACAACTGTACAAACCATCTCCCACTATCAGAAACATTTTTGTTATGAAGAAGCTTTTATTTTCAGCACAACGCTCAACTTCCTGCTGTAGAAGGATTGATTTGGATAATGTGGCCTCATGTCCTGGCAGGAGAGGTCTCAAAGTTTATTTTAGCAGCAAGTGGAACACCTCCCACTTAGAAAGTTAGTTGTCCTGCAGCAGGTTGGAAAGAGTTTACAATAGGCTTTGATGCCTTTGCTCAGCCACATTTCCTCTTCCAGGATTTGTTGGGAAGAGGGGGAGGGAGAAAACGGAATAGGTTCCAAACCTTTTACTATCTCTTCTGAGCTTGTTGCCTTTTGTAAGCCACAAAGAACAGATTTTCTTTTGTAAATCCTTAGTAATTAAATGAGTACTTCACTGGCTATATTCTTCAATAGTCTTGTTTCCTAGGTTTTGCCTTTGACAGTCATATTTTGCAAAGGCTGCTAAGATGACTAGGCACCTTACCCTACTTAACACTAAACCAATTGATGCCCGTGCACACTGCATGAAGGAGGAAAAGTTTCATTAATGGCACTTCATTAAAGAACTGCGCTGGAAAGCCCTAAATGTGACTGAACCAACCGAAATCCAGAGCGAGCTGTCTATTAGGAAAGCAACAAAGACAGTTTCGGAAACTGAACTCTGGCTCCACTGCAGCGGATTAGGAAGAGTGATGGGATTAGTGTTTAATGACCTGGGGCAAGAGACAAAGGGAATTTCGACAAAGGGGCTTAGATATGGAAGAATTAACACTCTCTATCCCAGCCATGCCTCTGATGACTTCCAGCATTCTTTCCTGGCTCTGCTGAAGTCTGGGGAGGGGAAGGGGGGAACAACAACAACAACAACAAAAAACCTAAAAAACCCCACCTCCTTAGTCTTCTCTTATCACAGTTCTTTCTCTTTTTAAAGGATGAAAAGATCTTTTAGTTTTTCCTAATCAATGCAATAAGCAAAGTTGCTAAGGGCTTGTGCTTCAGCACACTGCAGATGATCACATCCCTAACCACACATTCATGAGTGATACCTGTGGATGCTGCAGACCTCTATCTTTACATATATATTTATATATCCACATATTTATTTATTTATTTATTTATTTATTTATCCAGATGAAACACATACTTTTAAAATGACTTAGCAGGGAGTGGAATTTGCTTATAATTGCATGGGCTTGAGAAATAATACTCCTCAGACTCAGGGTTGGCTTGCATAACGGGGAGCAGGGTGAAACAGGCAGGCATTTGCTCACAGGGTTAACCACAGGCTTTCCCAAAATGGTACAATTCAGGGAAGAACATGCATTAACAACTGGTGCAGTCCATGAGCCTGAATTTGCATACAGAAGGTGTAACTTCATTGGAGCAACTCTTGATTTACACTTGATTTTTGTCAGTGTAAGGGACAGAGAAGGCAGACTGGGTAGGAATTGCTTAGCAGAGAAAACATTTTGAAGCTAAAAACAATTAAATAAAAAATTCAGTAAGGAAACTGATATGATACGGAGACATTAACATATTTGAGCTCAAAGCAGCCCACCAGTCTCTGACCCTTTGGGCACCGGTGTCAAGGAGACACTGCTTAAATAAAAACACTGCAAGCACCAAACACCCTTGAGGAATGAGCTTCAGGAGACCTCTCCTGAGAAGTGATGTGCTCCTACTCTGCTCCACGAGCCTTCCCAGCCTGCTGAGCCAAGGGAAGCACCTGCACCTCTCTGAACCACATCCCTTTATAGCTGCTGGTCTGTGTTTCACAGAGGGAGAGGCATCATCCTACAACTGTGCAAAATTTTCCTTGCACTGAGAACCAATTCAATATGCAGTTATTTTTTTATATTTTTTTTTCCCCCTAAACCAACCCAAAGTGCTCACAGAAAAGCTAGGTATTCATTTCACATGTTAGCCAATATGAAATGCTCCCAGAGCAGCTTTAGGTTCCAAAGTATTATTTAACCAGTGTGGTTTAGTAGGACAATGGCAGCCCCCTGCCGTAATCCATTCAGGGGCAATACCATCAGTCAGTGTGAAATTAAATACATTACAGGGTAAGAGCTTAATGCGTTTTATAGGCAGTTGTTCATCCACATCAAACTTTAGCTTTTAAAATCCTAACATTTGATCCCACAACAGGAACCATGGCTCGAGAATGAGATTGGCACATTTGCACTGCCAGCAGGGCAGGAAAAGCGGAGCACAGCGTTTAGTGGGAAATGCAATTGCCTGAGAGGGGAAAATGCTTGGATGGAGAGAGCTCTGCAGAGCCGAATCACTTGTAATGCATACACAGGACTGGAAAGAGTAAATACAAATCCAGGTCTGGCTGGTTATGGATTATTAGCATCAGTGTCTCCTACCACTGTGCATATGTGTTTCATTTAAATGATAATAACAACAACAACAATAATAATAAGGGTTTGTAAAATTCATTCATACAGATTCTGGTTCTAAAAACATAGGCAGGCCTGGAAAGATGGTAAATACAAAGCCAGGGCTGGATGGTTATGGGTTATTTGTATCAGTGTTTTGCACCCTGGTACATGTTGGTTTCACTTATATGCCCATACATGTTATAAAAATAACAATAGGATTTTTTTTTAAATTAATCCATACAAAGTCTGGTTCTACAAACTAAGTGCAGTCCTTAAGTCCCCACAGAGTTTGGTGGGACTTCTTGCCTGAGCAGGCGATATTCCCACATTGGAGCCCACAGACTCATGCCTAAGTGCCCTTCCCTGACCCAGCTGCCAGGCCTTGCAGGGAGGTTGTGCCAATCCACGCTCTAAAACCCAAATGCTCTGGCTCCCCTTTGCCACGGAAACGGCATGAACTGCGAAAATAGTTTGTCAGAGAGATGTACAGAAAACACCAAACAGAGGGGCCTGTTATATTCTGCTCTCTGTTACACTTGCTTAATGCAGGAGTAAATTCCATTTGCTTCAGCCGAGTGACTCTGGATATAAATAGGGGTAAGTGAGATCAGAACTAGGTCCTTAGAGAGCCCTCTGCCTTCTGTGATACTCCTTCTTAAAACGAAGCACTGATAAGCCCCAGTGGTAAAAAAATTATTATTATTTAAAATATCTTCAGAGCTATCTGTTGCCCAAAATGGCTTTTAACTGTTGAAAGAACATCAAACATTTAAAAAACGCATAATCTGCTCTTAGCACTGGCACACAGTGCCAGGAATATTCGTCAGCCTTATGTTTTTGGATCGTATGTCACAGCGGATTATCTGACACTCCATGAATATTCCCTGCTTCCTCCAGTTGTGGCTAAAAAACTTGTTCTCAGGCATGTCACTGGATGCTACAAGCACCATGAAGTGCACCCCGCCTTCACAGTGAGGTTATTGTATCTCCCTGGCCTACCAGCAAAACTACCCCTTTACATCCTGATAACGCCTTCCCCCTTTGAACAGAAAGGCCCAAGAGCAACTTTGATGAGTTTCCTTTAGTGATGAACATTTAGATAACCCTTTAAAATATTCCAGGGCTCCAGATGCTGTTTATCCAGCGGTGTGAGCTGGGAGTCCTAAGCCCCACACCTAAAGAAAGCTTTATTGCCTGGGGTGAGTGGGTGGGAAAATCTTCAGGCTCCGATGGGGTCAGTGAAGCTACAGGCGAGCGCTGCAGCTGACTCCAAAGACAATGGGGGAGAGGCACAAAAAAAAGGATGCAGGGAAATCAAAAGGAAGAATTGAATTTATTTGCAGGCTTGTGTTGTGTAGCTAAATGGGGACAAGAAAGGGAAGTTCTGGGATACTCCTTTTCAAAACATTTCAGCTCGCCAGAAATATTTTTATTCACCAAAAAAAAAAAAAAAAAAAAAAGTCCCATTTGATTTTATTCTCATCTCCTGATGCCAAGACTAGTCTTTTAAAATACACTCTTTTGGTCTCCACTTTTCCTTCCAACTGTGCCTAATATGCTTTTCTAGGACAAGCGGGAATCACATCGAAGAGATGAGAGGAGGAAAACCCCTCTGTCACACAGCCACCTGCCTCTTCTCTTGCATGATTCCTCTTTTCTTTCCTTCTCTTCACTCTGCACACTCATTAAGCCACCTAAGGCTCAGTCCACTCCCCACCCTGAAGCTCTGGGGGCATAGGAAACTCACACATTCCATATACTCTTCCAGAAGACATGCAGCCTCTCCGACGACCACCAGCAACTCCCACACATTCATTGGCCTCACTGTCAATGCACTGGGCAGCCCAGATTCAAAGGTTTTGATACTCCTTCATTTTCTTCCCATTTCCTTTCCTGCACTGGGAAACTGCAAGATTATTTCTGTCCCTAAATGCCAGCAGTTCCCCTTGTTTACATCTTCTCCCAACTGCGTGTTCTCAAAGATGATGCCACATAGCACAAAGGCATTGCAGCTCGTGAAAAGCTGCTGGAAAGGCAGTTGTGGACCAACCAGGACATGGAAAGCACTACTGCAGGAGTACTCAGACCTCCTAACCCTATGAATTAACTTACACCACTGCTAAGAAGAGCCAAAGGGAATGGCTGTTCCTTGAATGGCTCTCAGTCAATGAGCCAGTTGCTCTCATGGGTGCTCTGCTCAACTGCAGAGCAGGGTGACCCAGAGACTTCATATGGGCACCTCCAGCCAGCACAGCAGATTTGGCTCCCCCAGCAGCTCCTGGGCAAGCCCAGTTCCAGCTGAGACACAGGTTTCACAAAAGCCTAAGAGCCAACCGCTTGGCTGACCCTACATTATTGCATGGCAAGGAGGAAGCCACGTCCTGACCCTATATGTCTATTTTTCAAAATGTGGGACTAAACTCTTAAACTTTCTTCCCTTAAACTACATTTTACCAAGCACAAAGGAGTCTAGTTTTGGTGGCTGGACTCCTAAATGGGCTGGACCAGCACTGCTCATTAGCAGCACCAGAGGCTCAGAGGCACCAGCTGTCAAGACTCTGGAAATGCAATTTATTTGCTTTTTCTTCAGTGAAATGTGATAATTAATAATAAAATTTAAAAAAAATCAGAAAGAACAATCAACATATTCTAAGGCAACAAGTCGTCTTTTTTTCTTCCCAAGCTGGAAAAAGAAAGCTCCCCCAAACTTATTTAATAAAAAAACCTTCTAACATGGAATATACCTATCCGGAGAAAAAGAGTCACCAAAAATTATTTGGCGGTTTTATCATAGAATCATAGAATCATAGAATAGATTGGGTTGGAAAAGACCTCCAAGATCATCAAGTCCAACCCCTGATCCAACTCTAATTACTATATCATGGCACTAAGGGCCATGTCCAATCTCTTTTTAAAAACTTCCAGGGATGGTGAATCCACCACCTCTCTGGGCAGGCCGTTCCAATGCCTGATCACCCTCTCTGTAAAGAATTTCTTCCTAACATCTAACCTAAACTTCCCCTGGCAGAGCTTGAGCCCATGTCCCCTTGTTTTATCTCCAGCTCTACCACACTTTTGTCTCTGATATCTGTAATGCCTGATCATCCAGCACAATTTCTAATGGAAGGGAAATCTGCAAATCCTAGTCAAAGCTGTGTTTCTCTCAGCTGCAGGCTCAAGCAATGAGGAATTCCTGGGAGGAGGGAAATGGCTTCAGGCACTCACACAAATTCTCCTGCCTCCCACCCCAAATTGCCATCCCACTCTTAACCTTGCCCCCTCAACATTTCTGGGTGGGTCCTGAAAACACACACATATTTCTTTGCCACTCCTTGTCTCAGCTGAAACCTGTGTCTGTCTACCATTACCTCACCCCAACGCACAGGTGCACCTCGGGGCTTTTTCGGGAAAACCAATATTTCTCACAAAACAGGTGTCTGTGCCTGCAGAAGGGCAAGTGGAAATGCACCACAGACTGATCTGGGTTTTCCAGACCCAGCACCATTATTTGTGCTCCATGGTTTTATTGCTAGTTGATATCCTGACAGCATCTTTGCAATGAATAGGACTATTCAGAGCTCTTCAAGTCAGAGGAGAGCAAGTTTGCTCCCAGTCCCAAGCCACCCCTCATCCCCAATAAGTTTCAATCCATTTTGGGTTCAGATGCAAGCCTCAAAGCATAATCCAGAGAGTCAGAAGTGAGAAGACAAGCAGAATGAACCCAACATTTTTATCACATTGATTCTGGGGACTGTGGCTCCTGATTTTAGACCCTGACACATAATATACCTTACATACACTTTACCCTGAGACTGTATCAGCAGCACTAGGCTTCTGCCTGATTTGGTGCAGTGGGGACCAGACTCATGTCTGTTAAATAAAGAAAACACAAAATTATTCTGGTTTTAGAGTGGTAAAACTGAGAAGGTGATGCAGCCCTGAATTAAACCTGGCAAAAATCCACAAAGCTTGGTTTTCTCTGTAATTTTCATCCTCAGACATAGAGAACAGAGGAGGTGACATTACCCTAGCCCTATGTACTTCTCCTCCATCCATAAAAAAAAATGAAATCCTCAGTGGTTTGTCCATTGACAAGAAATAGTAGAAATAGTAGAAAGCTGACCTGCTTTCAAGATGTTTCTGGCCAATTTTTGGTGTCTTCTTAAACCTGGAAATCATAGCTATGGGGTTCAACTATTTGCTATGATACAGAAAAAAACCCTCAAACCTCTGAAATTTCTTTTGCAGTTCATGTCTCTCTAGCCAAAGAATTACCTGATTTCACCAAACCAAAACAAAGTTTCCAAATGTCCAAATGTCTCCATGACTGTCCTGTCCGGATATTTTCTTTACATGAGTCTGCTTTCCAAAAAATGGATAATACACTCTCTGGCCAATACATAGGACTCGTAAAACAAATGGATAGCTTAAAAACAAAGGCAGGGTTTCTTGTCTATAAGAACCATAAAAATACAGAATTCTGGAAAAGAAAAGCTGAAATACTACAATAGTCTTGTCCAGCTACCCATGCAAATGCAGCAGTTTCAACGTGTAAATACCTCCAGCTTCCCTACAGTCCCCAGAGGAGGAATATTGCTTCCTGGGGCAGACATCCAGGGCCAAGGCCAAATAAATAATGCCAAAGCCTCCCAACAAGAGTTAAGCACTGGCTGTGACTTGCACAGCCCTTTGGAATCTTCAGAACATCAGAGACTGGGCTCAGCTACATTTAAACATCTCCTCCTCCTCCTCCCTTTATGTTTCCCCACTTATTTCATCTGATGTATGCTCAGACTTCCAGTAGCTGGTTGAAATGCCAGCACAAGGTTCTCTCTTCCCAGAAAAAGCTTCTCTGAAGAGAACAAAGCAGTATCTTGTTGGTCACATTTGGTGGTGCTTTGAGGTGCTCTCTTAAGCAAGAACTCACCAAATACCCGTGGCTCCCTTAGTTCAGGGCATCACCCTCTATTACTGTATTTGTCTTTCCCCACTGTAAAATATCTGTTGGCAAGACTGAGCACCGATGCTTGCGTGGAAGGCAGACTGATATGCCACGCATTTTTTTTTTTTCCACCCCTTTATGAATTGCTGTCTTTGATCCATTTTTCATATGTTTCCCTGTGCAAGTGCACGAAGACAAATATTCATTGTAATATTTATGAACGCAGCCTGATAGTTACTATGGTTTCAAAGAAAACAGGAAAAATGGATACAAAACTGGATGCGCTTCACGTCAGGCGGCTATAGGTACGTACGGCACATGTTATAAATTCTGTTCAAGCTGACTCACTTCTCTCAATGAGGTAAGTGTTGACGTTAGACAATTTGGTGGGGAGCATTTATTTCTGCATTTATTAAAATGTCAGTAACAGCAGGGGTAACACCTCCTAAAAGGCTTGCAGGTGCTTGTCTTCAAAAAAAAAAATCCAACATTCGAAGAGGATGAAAAGGTACAAACTACATTTAAAATGATTCACCGGTGGCTGGGAAAGAATAGTTGCAATTGGCTGTCTAATTAATGCTTGTGATGCATAATTGACAATGCTCAAATCCAGGGGACTGCCCAAACTGCTAAATATCAGCATGTCCAAAATGCTATGCGGAATCAAAGCGGGAAAAGAAGGATTTGTGCAGACCTCGACGTGTTGCCAAAACAACACGTTTAATTTATTCAAGAGCCATGCTTTCGACATACCCAAATTCAGGTGAGCACTACCTCTGAAATGCAAAGTACTGAAGTGAAAAGGAAGGGGATGAAAAATAAATCAGCAAAAATGCATTCGATATGCAAAAACAGCTCTGCAGAGGTCAGGGTGTTAAGCAGTGGAAGGCAATGTCTAAAGGCTGCAGATGAAGCATCAGGCTGGTACAACAGCACAAAAATTTTTTTATTCTCTCCCTCAAACCTCTCAGGAGACTACTTGCATCCCCCTTTGCTCAGCTCTCCAAAGAAATTGCTAAGGCCGGAATAAGACGTCGGCTTGTTCACATCAGAAGGAAATATAAACTGAGGTCAAGGAAACCACAACATCTGGAACGTGAGAAAAGGATTTACTGTTAAGGGCTTAATGAACTCTGAAAATAAAGTTCTTAGCTTTGCTAATTTGTTTGGTCTTCAAAGAGGGATAAAACACGAAGTTGGAGGAAGGTTTTATGACTCTTCTGAAGAAAAAAGAACTACATCTGTACTAAAATTAGCAAAACCCAATGACAGTAGGGAGAGTGTCACTACTATTTAGCTGATGCTAGAAGAAAAGGCTAAATTGTAACTGCTAGCTGTTTATGTGCAAATTATTGTGGGAAAAGAGGAATTATGGACTCTCTGGCTTTGCAGCTCAGGGACAGACAAAATACCTGAGGTGATGGGGCGTGGGGATGGGTGGAGATGTCCAGGTTCTTGCAGATAATAAGGATCTGCCTGATGCCATTCTGTCAGGACCAGATGGGTGAAAGGATGCATCTGTCCCATTCCTACACACAGGAATATGTACCACTACAGCACTTTGGTTCAAATTGTGAGCTGTTTTCACAGTGTGCAAAGCAGAGACCCATTCAGATGAAATGAAAGCTGGAAGAAACAAATTTAATGCATTCCAGGCACTACACTAGGCAGTCAGTCCATGGGAACCAGATGAGAGCTAATCCCAGGGAAACCCTTCCACAGTGCCTGCATAGGGAAGGTGGCAGATCCTCAGCATTGACTATTTTGCTCTGTACATCCACTGTGACTTTACTGTCTTGTATGCTAAAGTAAACAATAGCAAAGCCATTTGGTAAGCTGACCTCATCTGTTTCTGAGGTTGTTTCTGTGCAGCATCTCATACCTGCAGGCATCAGTTCTTTCCTTCATTCCTTCAAAAAACAGCATTTAGTCCCCCAAGAGGCCAGAAACAAGAAGCTGGGTGAGGACACAGGTACAGATTATTCCCAGGGCAGCTTTACTGCAGTGATGTATCCAACAAACAAAAAGCAAAAAATGCATTTGAAATTTTATGGCTTGCTTCCACAGGATAGTGAATGTGCTTGTCTTGCTACTGTCAACCAGGAGAGCAAACGCTTCTCATGCAAAAATGCCACAGACTTGATCCCAAGTCTCCTCACAGTGCAAACCAGACCCAATTCTGCTTCATCCAGGCAGTTTTGTCTGTAAAGGGACTGGAAATGAGAGGAGTGTTAGGTCCCCAGGATCAGGATCTAATTAGGATTGACACACACTTCGCTGCTTCCAGCAAGGGACCGTCCCCTGCTGGATAACTGAAGCTGTAATAATTATAGTGGTCCAGGGCAGGAGGTTAGTGGAAGGAGACCGCATGGAGCAGCAACTGGGTGATTTCCCTGACACAATACTCTGACAAGATTTTGGTGGCATTTATGACCCTTTTACCCTGAACCATCAATACAGGTGAGGTCCATCCACCACACAGATCCGCAGGCTGCAAATTGAATGTAAAAAGGGGAGTTGATAAATAACTTAACTTAGTTCTCATTCTGCTCCTACCTGGGAGATCTTGATTTTCCTATAAGTAGCAAGTGCCTTTGGGCTTGGGCTATTCTTGATCAAGCAGTGGAAGACAAGCCTGAGCAAGGAGAGAAACAGTAGCTGTTCTCTGCAGGATGAACATGGAAGGATTTTCACCAAAATCAGGGTTTCTCTCACTGGAGTGAGCAACAATGGGAGAATAACAGTGTTGGAGCAGTATTCCTCAGAAAACAGCTTCAACCCTGCACGTACATCTCTGCACCATTAACGTCAGCTCACAATAATGCTGGTTCAGCCATTGAAGAGCTATACGTTTGTATAGACACATTTCCCCTGGTGTTTGTATGTACATGTGCTCAGCTTATGAGGACATGGTGGGACAGAGTGCTCTGTTCTCCCTCTGGAAAATCACAGCAGGCACTGGCTTCGTGAGACAGCAGCAGAGGACATTGACTTCCCCACTCCCTCAGTTTGCATCTGTCCTTCAAGTGCAACATACTAAACAATTACCACTCACAAAAACCCCAATATGGCATGTCAGTCCTTTTCTACATGAGGAAAACAAACATTTCCCTGTATACTCCTTGTGTGAACACTTTGAGGAAACTCAGTGCAGTGAACTTCCTCACTGCATGGAAAATATATAACAAAATAAACCCACCAAACCAGAACACAAATATTACAGCTTTGTGGTCTTTGTGGTCTTCACTGGAGGTAGAAGTTGGGGTGCAGGTGTCCACACTATCACTTCACCACCCCAGAGAGCAGTAAATGCCCTTTATCTCCATGCTCCTGCCTGAGAGGTACAATCTCATACATACCCATATTTTCTCTTTTCTAAATCACAGACCCAGTTACACAGCCTCCTCCCTGCAAGGATTTCTAAGGACATTACCAATACTAACAATTTATGGCTCGGGGCATCCACAGGCAAGAATGTTATTTCTACTTTTTCAAGGATAAAACACCTCAGAAATATCGCATGCTGAGGGCAGACATGAAAAACCTACACAAGGGATGAGAAATGAACTTGAACCTCCAAGGCAGACAAACTGGTCAAGGTTATGGTGCCTGTGTGAAGGCTGGTGCAAAACAAGGACTTCATGTCAGGAGCTCAACCAGCCACCAGACAGTTCCACCAGTGGAGATGCAAAACCACGGCATGTCAGCAGCTGTTTCCATAACTGACCACGAGCAATAATTTCACCTCAAAGAGAAGCATGGGGTGTGGGTTTCACTTATTTCTTTCCCTGAGGCTTCCACCACGGAGAGGACTCTCAGAAGAGCTGCAGCTGGTAGTTGACATGTGGGATGGGGACAGTGCAGCCTCCACTACGAGAAGCATCAAAGGCAATTTCACTCAGAGCAGTCCAAGAACTTCCTGTGATAGCAGGCATAGAAGCAGGCCTCCTCTCTTTCTACAAGTATTAATTATAAAATAATGATTTCCTGAGGAAAGAACTCAAATTCTTCAAGTTAACAGTATACCCACCTCTGTTGGCAGTAACTATTTCAAAGTGACTTTGGGGTGGAAGCAAATCCCCACCACCCAAATTTGCATGAGTTTAAATATGACTATTTCCAAGCATATTATCATAAAATATTATTTAGGGAAGGTTGTGCTGATGAAAATGTAGTATTTGTGATATCAAGGTTATTCAGAGCACTACAACTTGAAGTGATTCCCTTTTGTTCCAGCACTGATGGGGCATTGGGCTGAACAGAAGCAGGTTCCTCACCCTCCCCTCTTCTCCCCACTTAAAAAAAATGGCAAAAATTGACCATTAGCTGGGGATTAGCTCATACATTAAATAATGTTGTAAAATATTTTTATGGAGCTACTTCCAGCGGTTTTAAAAATTACTAATCAGGACATTGAAAGCTCAGGGTAAAAGAGATATATGCACTTTTTTTTTTTTTTTTTTTTTTTGTAACAGGAGTGTTATCTTTAAACTGAAGATTACAATTGATTGTAAAAAGGCAAAGCATTGACCTTTGCAGTGAAATTGTTCTTCTCTACTAAATAGAAAATATCCTAAGTATAATCACCTCATAATAATTACCTAACCCTCATTATTTTGCTTCTAGAATATTTATTTAGGCCTGGGTTACTAAAATTTCAAATAAAACGGGGACTGCTGTCCTGGCTTTTTATCCAAATGACTCGTAGTCTCTTGTAAACAGTTCTGTGATCTGATTTCCATTGGGACACGAGTTGTAAAAGGCCAGGGATTTGCGATGGATTTACACATATAGTGTTTCAGTTAAGTTACCAAGGTCGACTTAACAGCCCTTTTCCTCAGAATCTTAAATACATTTGCCACCCAGCCTCTCTAGACCACGTTCAAGGAAAAGGGCGATGTGACTGTAAAGGGTGCTTGAACTTCTCTGGAAACTCCAATTTACTTTCTTTCAATCAGCAGTGGGATTTTTTTCTTTGTTTTTTTTTTTTTTTTTCAGATGGAGCTTTGTGAAGTTGCTAAAAAACCAGTTCTTGCACATGGGCACAACACAGGTTTCTTGAAGTTTTGAAAAGGTCACTCAGGTTTTGGAGTATAACACAAACTAACACGCACAACTCAATTGTATCACAGATCAGCCAAGCCCTCTGAAGTCCAAGTCAAGGAAAATATATCAGATTACTGACCCACGCTAATAGGACCTTTTTTTAAAAGCAAAGCTCCTCCAGACTAAATACCAAACAAACAAACATTAACCCCCTTTGATGGCTCACTGCCTTCTCAGTAAAGTTCAAACAGTCTGACTTGCGATTGCGCAGAAATGTACTGATAATAAAGGTAAACGAAATTTGTGGTTAATTCTGAGGGTTGAATGACTGGTCTGATTGTCTCGTTCACTTGGCAAACAATTTCTCTTCCATACGTTATTGCAGCCACAGGTACAATTTCTCTAGCACCATAGAAAGAATCAGATTAAAATATGATACAGAAGCAGCACTTACTTTGGGCTGATTAATATGTTTAAGCTGTTACCATGCCACCATGCTTAAAAGCATAAAGATACGCCTTTCTATGCTAGTCTATATATATTGATATCTCCCGTGTGCCAGGAAAACCTCTTTGATTAGTCACACTAAACCACTTCTTAAGTGGTATGAATTTGTCAGGCCTGCACTTCCAATAATCAAGTAATAAATTCTGGGACTAATCATGAGCTGCGCTGTCTCTCCTAGGTGATGTGCAAGGAGATTCATCAAGAGTTTCTTTAACCAGAGGAAAACTAGAATGTCCTAAATAATTAGAAATGTGTTCTCCAATTTGGAGCAAAATTCATTTCAGAGGTCAAATATAGACTGTGCTACACACCGCTTCATGGTGAGCACTTCACTCTTTGTTTTGGAAAGGATTTCTGTTAGTGTGAGCTTCTGCTACATCCTAGTGGGATCAGCCTGTGAGAAAAAGAGCCAGTTCAGCAGGTAAAACCTAAGTGCTATTGAAATAAAGATTGCTGGGTTTTCCTTTTCATCTTTCACAGACTGACAGCAACAGCCCGAGGAGGCGCATACATGGTGATCTTCTACAATTCAGAAGTTTTCCTCTACCTGTGTGCCAGCTCTTGGAGCTGTAACAACCAGCTCTGAGCAAGGAGCACATCTGAGCTGGGCTTCTGAACTTGAATACATGAAAATAGGAAACCCTAAGACCTACACTCTTAGCATGCTGCTGCCCTAAATGACAACATTCTTTAAAACCGTGCATGAAATTTAATCTAATTCTTTTGTACTCGTGTTACCACTCGCTTGGCTTAAATATTGTGTTTTTAAGCCAAAATGCAAAGTTAATCTATCGTAATGCTCCTCCAGGTGAGATTTATTATAGATCACTTTCTAAAACCCGTGTGTTCTATGTGCATGTGCATACCATATTCATCTTATTACTATCCAGTTGAAAAATTCCCAGTGTGTGCAACGCCTCAGATATAATAGCAGGCATGCCAACAGAATATGACACTTATGCTAATCTGCACCCTGCTGTGGAAAAACATACACAAGGATTCCATTACCACATTCATTAGGCTGCAGTGCACTTCATCTTGAATAGGGATTATGAACTATAATAGAGTGAAAACAGTTGATTGAATCCACTTAGCCAAATCTATGACATTAACCAAATATTTCGGTGCGAGTAAGGGGAGGAGTTGAACCTTCCCCTGGTGGGACGTGCTGCCTTCACCCTGTCTCTCCCCAGTGCCTCAGTTTGGATGGGGAAAGTTTTGAGAAGGCCAAGGTCACAGTGAAACTTTGTGTTGAGACAGTGTTTTAAATATTCAAAGTGCTGCCCAAGAACGAGTCAAGAGCAACGTGACATAGATGGTGCTGGGCCAGATGGGGACTTTCCAGACACATGCACTATTTCTTGTTTTGCACAGGTTCTTCAGAGCACATTAGCAAATTCTCCATGCACCTGTTATAGGTTTTTTGGCACCAGTGGAGATTTCCAAGCTGACCATACATGCAGCAAAACCAGTGACGACATTACACTGCTTAAATGGTAATCATATTCAGGTGAAAAAAGGACATTTTACAGTTCTGTGTTCAAGTTTCCCAAGTATGCTTTGAGCGTACATTCAATTTTTTGGTTCTATGCAATACAGTTGCCATCTGACAGCCTGCCTTTCTTGGTAGAAAATTCAACTACAACTATTTAAAATATTGTCAAAAATAATAAAGACTGGAACACAAGCTACCACTCTAAAAATGTTTTGGAATTTAGTTGTACCCAGGTAAAAAAAAAAAAAAGAAAAGAAAAAGAAAAAAGAAGGAATGAAGCCTTCCTCATATACAAGACTCAAAAGACGATAGCAAAAACCTTCTGTGCTATGTATTTAGTAATTTCTGTGACTCTCTTGTTTATATACATCCTTTTAGATGTAGCAACTAAACAGGAAGTTCCTGTTAGCAGCAGTTCAATGGAACTGAAAGAATTGCTAGAACTCATGATAGAAACTCTGCCGGGCTCCTTTCTTTCAGTTAAGAAGCCAAAGAAAAGCAAAAGAATAGAAAAACATGGAAAGCGTCATCAGGCAACCAAATATATTCAGTGTGTCTAAAATTTGTTTTCCTTCCATACATCTGACCCGCATTGCACGGTACTCACTCGGGGCCTTCGCTGAGCTCAGTTATCCCCTGCAAGTGGTTCCTGCTCCTACTGCACAGTCAGCTCTTTTTCCACCCAAGTTTTGGCAAAGCTGGAGGTAGCTCCAGCTGGGACAGATGAATCCAGCAGCAACCAACACCAGCCTGGAGAGGGTACAACCCCCACTGCCTGCCAAACTCATGAGGTGAACACAGCCTTGGCTGGCAAGGATGACTCCTGAGAGCTTCCCTTCCAAAAATACAGGGCTGTGGAATTGGAGGATGAACAGCACTTGCAGGGGGCTCCTGTCTGCACTTTCTCCTGACTGATGGTGGAAAAGAAGCCAAGGAAGAATATATATAAAAAAAGAAAAATGAACATAAAAAAATGGTGGGTGGAGTTGATGGGAGGCATAATTCACCTAAAGAGAAAGGTGACAGAGATCACTTGGCAGTGGGAATGGGAAAGTTGTGAGGAACCAGTTTGCTGGTGGTGTGGGACAAAATAATGAACTGAGTTTGGGGAGAAAGAATTTTTCCTAAAAAAAGCAGCTTATACGATGGCAAAACATCCAGCATCACGTTAATCAACGTGCTTCGGAGAGAAGGCAACTAATCTTCACACAGGCATTGGGTACAGGCTGCAGGGGTTCAGGAATAAAATCATCTGTCACAGGCAAGGCTTACTGCTGATGTTATTACACTTGTGTTTTTAAAAATAATATCTGATGTATGGAATTTCTGAGCCTGCAGAGTTAACAATACCACCAGTGGAAATGGTACCAGGGTCCAGCCAGCTTCATAAATCCCCTGTTGGATTCTGTATTTGGCATTAATCTCTGCAGGTGAAATCTTTTTTGCAGTCATTACTAACCTAGTTTTCAAAGTCTTGCCCAAAAATAAAGAACTGGGTTTCTGCATGCACACAGGTATTTATCTCAGGAAGAGGCTGAGTTCTGTTTGAAAAAGTGATTTCAGCAGAAACTAAGGTAAATTGCTATTTTATGGCATCAGACGTTTTGACTATAGGCCCAGTCTGTGTGGAGAAAGTTTTATTGTTAACTTCAGAGGGAACAAATCTGTAGCCTGTAAAAAATATCCAGGAGAAGAAGCAGCACTCTATAAACTCCTGAAGGAAATGTGACTTTCACAAATGGCAAGAGGGAAATAGAAATTTTACTAAATACATAAACCATTTAATTTCTCAGAGAGAAGGAACACGCTCTTGAGATGATATTTTTCTCTTTTGCCTTTAGTTGAGGTCCAGCTTCTATTTTTCAAGTTTGAAAGGTAAGTGGGAGCATCAAACAGGTTGAACGAGGCACTGTTTTCTTGCTACGGGAACATGGCCCTTTGCACCGAGATTGTAATACAATCCATCCTCTCTGGGACTGCAAATGCTACAGTGCAAAACTGTGTTTGAAAACCTCTTTTATCATTCATCGTCTCCAGACTGAAATCATTTTTGACAACCTCTGCAGAAAACAAGCAGCTTTCTGGCTACTGGCGAGCCGATTAAAGGGAGGAAACACATGTTCACTGTCAGACAGAGCCCCTGGAGAAAGCATTGACAACCTTTTAACCTCCTTTCCCAGTGAAAGTGCCCAAATGTTTCTCTGGAACAAAACCCCAGCATTGTTTTAAGCATCTTTTCATTTAATGCACTATATTTTTCAAGATATGTTAAGAATCAGAGGAATTCCATTTTAACGTGGAGGTTTCACAATCAGTTCAATTCCCATGCAAATGCTCATATAAACAATTATTAAGGGGGAATTTCTTTTCATGAACTGTTTTCTTCTCTATTTTTTTCCTTTCTTTCTTTTCTTCTTTTCTTTTTTTCCCTTCACTGTCTGACCACAGTTTAAATACCAACACATTGAAAAGTTCACTAACCTCTACAGTGATTTCTCAAAATAAGCCAAAAAGCCACAGGAGTGAAATTTTCTGAGCAGTAGGAAGGCTGACTAGCAGACATTATTAGCACTTTGAGTATTCAAATCTGGCCATGGAAACTTCTGTGAGTTACAAGATGCTGGGGCAGGAAGCACCACACGTTACTGATATATTTGTTATCAAGGGAACTACTTTCCACTGTATTTAATCATCAGCAACGGGGGAAAATAAATTTTCTTTCGAGAAGTAAAACAAGATTTTTATTTTTTTTTAATGGAAAGTGCTTTCAGAGCAACTGGTCTGGCTTTCTTTGTAGTTATAAAAGTCCACTCAGAGGTTGTTTAACATTTAACCTTGCTATTTTTACCTTAATATCAGCAGCTGGAATAGTTCTGTCTGTTTTGATAAAACGAGACTTTTTTCCATGTTGCATATTTGCTTTTACAGCTGAAAGGAACTGTTCCAGCTGAAGTAGGTAACTATAAAACTGCAGTGGGCTGAGCCGCCTGGGAGAAGGTTATTTGATTAAATGTTCCTGTAAGGAACTACACAAGGTCCTGTCCAATAACGCACAATGTTTGCTAGTGAAAGATAAAAGGTCGCAAGCTCTGCAGGTACAAAATCCAGTGGGATTCTCCAAAGGCCTTGTCCTACCTATGCTCAATGGCTCTGTTACCCTTTAACTTGTCTAGGTTTTCACACAGATTACGGCTTGGCTAATGATAGCTGTGGTGGGGAAAAATTTTCAAAGCTGGAGCTTGGCTTCTCAAAAAAAGGGCTTACTTAATTTTTGGGTTTTTTTGTTTGTTGGGTTTTTTTTGTTTCATTTTTCTCTCTTCAAAAGTACCCTCACTCCAATAACAGAGTTCAAATGCAGCTGGCAGTGTTTAGACAACAGCTTCATCTGCTTTTTTTCAGTCACAGCAGCTGTGCAAGGACTAGTTGGGTTTCTGAGTTTCTCCTCATCACACAGGCAGTGTTTTAAGCTGACATGCTGGGACATGTGGCACAGAAGATGTCCCTCCTGATGTTATGTCTCCTGGGTCCCCAGCTGAACTGAGCCCAGTTGGCTGAACCGACCTTGGGTAACAGGAGGAGGATGAGAACCCAGCTCCTGCAGCAGAGCTTTGCAGAAGGTTGGAAGTCGGTGGGGTTTGTGCTTCTGAGTCATTTAAATGCTTTTGGAAAAAGGCCACCCATGGAGGGAAGGTATGTTTCAGCTGAGCACCTTGAATCAGGCAGGTGGCCAAACAATCACCACTTTCTTCTGACCCACTCACGTCCTACCCCAGCAGACATTCCTGTCTAATGCATCTCCCATGGTTACAGGAAGCAATCTCATTCATATTTTAGGAAACACAACAGCTTTAAAGGAAGAGATTTCTCTGAGAACTGAGTTATAAAAGCAAAAGCAGCAATTCCTCAATGTTTCTTTTTACCAGGAGATGCCTGTTGCACAACTTTCACTGCCCCTCCATATCCAAGAATTCCACAGTAGGACACGAACATTAAAAAAGTCACATTTTTCACCTTCTTCTCCGATCCAAAAGGGGGCCCTTCCCTCTTTTGAACTGGAGACTAAGAAAATCAGCTCCCATCCACAACCTTGTGCAGTCTTTCAGAACAGAAGCCAGGAGCATTTGCCGAAGTGCCAAGAAATAACTCTGAGCTAATACAGTCAAAAACACAAGACAACAATAAATAGTAACAGCCCTTAAAATTTTTAGCTGAGGATCGTGACATGCTTCCTTAACGAGGTAAATACTGTTATGCCAATTTTATAAGCGGGAAAGCAGGGATCTGACAGCTGAAGAATAGCCTCAAGAAAGCCCGTTGGTGGCAGGGCTGGAAATGGATCCCAGACCCTCCTTGTCTCCATCCCACGTTCCACACCTCCCACAAACTTACGCTGCTTGCGTGCAACAGCTCCATGCAATTTGAGTTTGGGGGAAACACAACTTTATCCAGGCTGAACTGTTTATCACAGGCTATGAAATGCCACGGATGAAGTTACCCTTGTAGTAAACTCTGCTAATTGTGTTCAGCCAAAATCAGAGTTTACCCACTGCTAATTTAGGCATATGTGGCTGAGCCTTTTCTATGTGGAAAACTCCAAGCAGGTGAGTTTACTGGCTTTTAATTTACCCACTATGCTTCTACTATAGAAAACTATTTTCTAGCAAACAGGCTTCTGTCTTGATTTGAAGAAGCAAAAAACTACCTCCTATGTCAGTAGTTTACTTGAGCAGTTACTTACTCCAGGAGCACCTACATTTTCAATTTACACTTGTCTCATTTCAGCTTGCTGATACTGGTTTTGTTTTGCATCATTTATCCACCAAATTAAACAATTTTGTATTGCTTGGTACTTGCTTCCCATGAGAGCTTCTTCAAGTCAAGCCACCTTTCAATCTTCTTTTCTGCAACACTGAGTAGAGGAGTTTCCTCTTCTCTATCACCTTCAGGGGTTTCCTACAGCTATTTGCTGCACTCTGAACATCCTCAAAACTGGAAACCCAAGCTGCAAGTCCTGGCAGGAGTCTCAGCAATGCAAAGTATCAGCAAATGCAGTTAGCCTCTTTCACTTCCATTTATTTATCCAAAGAGGGTGGCAGTGATTGCAGCTACACCATCATGCTGGGGCTTTGCTCGAACATTATAACCTCTAAATGTTTTCTGAAATCTAAAACCTCCCCAAGGCAGCTCCTTCTTTTGGCATGAAAATACGTTTGCAAACATCTTTTAATTGGTGTAGGCTTGTAAGAGACCGAGCCTCCTCTAAATTATTTCTCTTCTTCATTATTTACTGGTATAAATATAGAAATAATTCACTGTTATTACCTCATTATTATTTACCAACATAAGTTTATAAATAATTCAGTGATATTCACATTATTATTATTATTATGCATAATACCATGAATTATAGGAATAAAAAAAAAAATCACAGTGGTTACCATTAAAAAGTCAACATTAATCAACGTTTGTCTCAAAGTTCTGTAAGAGATGGTGTAGTTTGCTCTGTCCTCAGAACAGGAAATAAGTGTGGGACCTCAGATACCACACTATGGTAACAGCTGGCAGATGGTTCTTTTAAAATGGTAACCACTGCAACCAGGAATGTAATTGGAAAACTCATTGTATCATGCTTATTTAGAAAAACGGAACGCCACAGTTGTTTAGCACTCACCTAAACTATCAATTGCAATGCCTTCAAACAAATCTGTCCAGAGAGATTTCTCAAAGAGTCAACAAATACTTCTGAAAACTTTCCTCAAATCTTATGGAAACACTTCTCTCAAAAGCTTCTGTTTGGATAGTAAATGGCTTTTGGGGAGAGAGTAGACCAGCTTTTTCTTTTTTCTTTTAATGTTAGACTTTTTATTAAATACTAGTAGTTTGAAATGCAGATCTATTAAAAAAAAGACAAACCAAACCAACCAAACAAACAAAACCACCAAAAAAAACCCCACCAAAAAAACCCAAGCAGGTAGAAGGCCTGTTTTTCTTTATGTTAACTTTGCAAATATTAATCATTTTTCAAATAGCTGCCATTGTCTTGTCCCAAAGCACTTCAGTTGCTGTTTTATTACTATAGTTCTCAGAGAGCAAAGGTAAAACATCCCATTTCTTCACTGTCCAGCATTTGACTAAATTTGCTAATCTTGTGACAGAAATCAAGATGTTGCCCCACAAGACTGCTTTAAATTCAAGTCTAGCACCTTGGTCATGGGAGGGGACACCAAACATCAGTGATTAATTTTCCCTATTCGTCCCTATTCTAAATTTTAAAAGAAACATTTTCACCTGTTGTTATCATCGGACAACTTTGTCTCTCCTAAAGTTATTGTGGAGCTCTTCCAAATTCCACCTACATTGGAGGTAACTTGTACTTGACATTCTGGTCACTGCTGTCAAAACTGTATGACTGGAAGTCCATCACTGGGGATCTTATTGCCATCACACCAGAAACTAAGGCTTACAAGGACACATAAACATACTTCTGTAAGCTCTTTAAGTGACACTTGGGCAGAAGAGGAGAAAGAAAATGTCCACATTTCCCAGAGACACTAATAGCTGAGGGTGCCAAGCAACAGGACAAGAGGTAACAGGCAGAAACTGATGCCCAGTAAGTCCCACTTGAATATGAGGAAGAGCTTCTTTACTGTGCAGTGACCACGCACTGGAAGAGATGCCCAGAGAGACTGTGGAGTCTCCCTCGCTGGAGATATTCCAGAACCATCTGGACACAATCCTGTGCCATGTGCTCCAGGACAACCCAGTTTGAGCAGGGAGGTTGTACCAGATGACCCACTGTGGTCCCTTGCAACCTGACCCAATCTCTGATTCTCTTCCAAATTAATAGGTCATATCTGGCATATATGAAGTCAGATGACTACAAGTTATGGTTCCCCAAATATTGCAAAATTCCCCAAATCCTTCTAACTTGTTTGCCTGTCACTTTATAGTAAGAACAGTGACAGAAGAGTTTAAGTCTGCAGTACCACAAGACGACTTTGATTGAAAAGGGAATAGTAGTTAATATTTGCAGCAGCAAATTAGGTAGGGATTGTCAAACTGTAGGTTTAAGTTCCTGTTAAGGGGGCACGGCAGAATAAAAATAAAATAAAAAATAAAATCAGCATCCATAGCTCCTTAGTGGAAAAATAAGTTGACTTAATCAGATGCTGTCAATGGATAAAGAAGATGTTTTCACCAAGAGTGAAGACAATTAGTAAATTAAGGAAGAGTTGAAAAAGCAGTTCCACAAGATGTAGAAACGCCTAGGACATTTTTTTACTAAGTTCTAGTATAAGAAGAAAAACTAGGAAAAGCCCCACAGCTTACATTAAGCTAACGGAATTCCATACACATTCAGCCAAATGCCATATTTTTCCTTTGAATCCAAAAGTACCACAGCAAAAAAAACATTCAGTGCTTTCATCATTTGAAAATTTGTGTATGGTTATGCAATGGATATTGAAAACAATAATTCTCACTTTATTTGATGCACTTCATTAGAGAAGATGCAACAGTTCCATGTGGCACACAGTTGTTTATTAGATGCATCAACCCTGTTTTCCATAGGAAAACCTGACACTCACAGCTATTTAGAGAGACAGCTTTCAGGTAGAAAGAGCACAGCTTAAGGCAGGAAAGACCTAACATCTTGAGGGTTTGATTCAAAACACAAGCAGTGGCATTTATTTAACTGGGCTGGGATCAAGCCCCTTGCAAATGCCACACATGTACATCTGCTTGTATATATTTCATTCAATATAACTCTCACTTTTTTTTTTTTAAATGCTGAATCCAAATTCAGGAAAGGAAAAGACATCCTGCTGAGGTGGCCACTCAAGGAGTTTCATGGCCTTTGCAGAGTTATCAAGCCACGTTGCAATTTTTCTTTGCATATAAATGAATATAAGGGAGTTGTCCGATACCTAAAAATGCAAACTTAATTACTTTGGGGTTGTTTCTCACAGCCTGTACGTACAGCTTACTTGTTCCTCCCTAACTTAAAACTTGAAGAACAAGACACAGTCTGAATTTTTCCTCCGGCTCTTACTGAGCCTTAATACCAGTCACTTCTCCCACACCCCAGTAAAACATGGATTTTTTTTTAAATACAAAGTTTCATACAAATATCTACCTAAAAGAAACCAAACACCAATTGAAGTTTGTCTGAAGAAAATGGCCATCAAAAGTCTCAATAGCATTACAATAGCAATTTCCTGTATTTCAGCTTTATTATATCAGCCTATTTAGGAAAACAAGAAGGAAACAAGAAAATGAAACAAAAACCATCTTAAAGATCAGAAAAACCTTTTAAGGGTTTGACAAAAAATTCAGTCGATGCCTTTCTGCATTTACACAGATTCACACTTTCCAGCTTTCACTATCTCCTGTCACTTGGGCATCGATACAACATGTACCCCAATGCTGTCTAATTCACAAACAAGTAAGGTCTTGGGGTCTGCTCCTCAGGTCTGACTGGACTCATGAAGCACAAAACCCACATGCAAAAGCCTGTCCGTGGGAATTTCCAGGCTTGTGCTGTGGGCACTAGAAATTCAGAGAGCTGGGAGAAGCCCCAGAAATTAAATGAACAAATTATTTGGAGGTTCACCTCTAAAAAAAAGAGACCAAAACCTAACATTCGACTTTGTCATTAAGCCTAGGAGTACATTCTTCCAGGTCTTGCCTCAAATTCAATACGTGTGGTAACTCATGAGTCATTAAAATGGAAAGGCTCCCTTTTGGCTTCGAGGGCAACTGGATCTGATTATATGTGCTGCCATCCCTCAGCACAGTGGGATGAGTGAAATACAGACTGTCAGCCCCAGTTCTGAATTTACTTCCTTATATCATGAGCCTTACCTGAAACGGAGTACTTTATGTGTTAATAACGTATTTGTTACAGCTATCCTGTGGAATGCTTAATTAAAGTGATATTTTGTTTCAGTTGAATGATCCCTGACTGTTTTATTGTCATTTGACATTAAATTGCAATTTGCCATGCCACATACATTTCTGCACACGTTGTCAATATGATTAAAAAGGCAATGTTATTGACCAAGAACATAATACTTACTGAGTGTCTTGAGAAAACGCTCAGATTTTTAAAGTTCTACTTTCTCCCTTTTTTTTTTTTTGTTGTTAAGCCTCAATTGCTTTGGTTTCTTTAAAGCTCTTTGCCGTTGAACAACGCTAAGTGCTAACAGAATTTAATATTCGGTTGTCATGCGTGTCTCAGCTCTCACCACGCTGCACTGTGTTCAAACTAAGGTCAGCTTTTCCCTTGCATTTATGTGTGTATATATATATTTATATGTCACGGACTCAGATCACCACATGCACACAGGTCATCACACCCGGTCCTGGCCCCTCCACACCTTCTCTGTCCCTTCTGCAAGAGCCAGCAAGGGGAGAACCCGGGACCGGGGCACCCACCAGCATCAGCCCCCCACGCTCCTCTCAGGTCTCACATATTGAATTTAGGCTCCCTCCTCCAGGCTATATGAATCATTTCTGCCATGAACTTGTGACCCTGGCTCTGTAACACGGCGCGTTGCTCTACCAGGACCATACGGCAGATAATGCGCAGCTACTTTGGTCTGTACGAGACCTGACGTTGGAAAAGCTGCACTGAATTAAGGCAAGACAGTACATCTTGCAGCAGAGTTCAGTGTGCACTGGGAATAAAATGCTTGGGTACTATTTCCTAAATTCAGAGGGGAAAAAGCTAAGTCCGTGCCCTCTCCTATTTCACTCTGATTGAAGAGGTAAATAAAATAAAATTTTATTTTCACTCTGATTGAAGAGGTAAATAAAATAAAATACAGTCAACATGAAAATGTTGACTGTATTACTGCCATGTTATTTCTGCTTTACCAGTGAGTTGAAAAAAGTTGTTGTGTTGTTTTTATTTATTTTTAATTTTTTTTTTTTAATTTCCTGCCTTGGTTTTGGATAACTGGAATTGAGCTAGAGTGTGTTCTTCAATAAGAGTTTTAGCATACTATGTTCAGTCCAGGTTAAGTTCAATTTCAGCTCTACTTTTGCAAGTTTACCAATCTTAAATACACTATTGCATAAGAAGAGTTCCTGTAACAGGTTGAAAAATATCTTACTAATTTGGAGGTAACAGGCTAATGTTTCTCAGTCTCAAATCCAACCATGATGGCAAATAAGAATATCGCAATGATGTACAGAAAAACATAAGCAGCATTACTGTCTGGTCCTCTCAGTTACAGTAAGTTCATCATTAGTTACTCTTTTAATGGTTCATTTGATTAAATACTGAGCTATTGTCTTGCAATTGTGCGTATCAAGTGGAATAAATACTGAAGTTCAATTAGGGATGTATTTTTTACTGGAATGGGTTTAATAAAGTTGCTGTGTTGCCACAAGTGACTAATAATGAATATACTTTTCTTTTTTGACAATGACAAAATAAGTATTCTCACAGAAGTGGCTGGTATGTGTAATTCGATGAGTTCACTTAAATAGTTCGACTCTGGATCAAAAAAGCAAATTATACTCACTTGAATAGTTCGACTGCGGATCAAAAAAGTAAATTATATAAGTGGATACTGCAAGGCAGAAACATGTGGACACAGCTGTAGTGTCATGTGTCACAGCTTCGCTCTGTGCCAGCTGGCATCGGCACAAAGGCAGGCCAAGCCAAACAATTCCTGTTATTCATAACAGCAAATGTGCATTCAAAACACACAGTGAAGGCTTTATAAAATAACTTGGTATTCAAATGGATCCACACTGTGGAATTGTTTTTTAATCACACATTGCTCTGCGCCAGGCCGATATGCCAAATTGCCCTAGTAGTCCAGAAGTTCTTGTCTTTACCCAAAACAGTGTAAATGCAGCTCTTGGCCCACACATCTATGGGATATTTGTGCTCGGGGTTCGCAGCCTTCCTTGTGCGCTCAGTAAATAGATGCGCACCCTCAGCGCATTAAATATTCAGCCTTTCAACTAACAAGGGTGCACAACATGCACATTTATGCCTATATTATAATCAGAACTTCCCTGGCATAGAAAATCACTCCATTAAGAAGTCTAGTTAGTGAGAAAAGCAAGCAGTTAGGATAGTTTCACAGAAAAACTCCTTCTAGACTGCATTTATATTTAGAACTTTAATATGAAATGCCAGAGGTATTCACTGTACTCCTCTATAAGGGGACCTCTTCCAAGTATGCAAATAGGCTCAGCGTATCTAACCTCAATGGGGACTTCATGAAATATGCCTCTACTGATGGGAAAAAAAAAGAAAAAAAAAAAAAAAAGGAAGGGGGAGCTCAGTTCAGCTCTTTTCATTGCTATTGAGACAACTCTTACTTGAAAAAAGATCCCCCCCCAAGTCATCAACCTCTTTCTCCTTCCCAGCGACCCAGATCAATTTTATTATTGCAGGATCCAGCCTTGCTTCAGCATATCTGAAGTTCCATCGTACCAAGCCAATGAACGCTGATAGTGGAACGTTATGGCTGAAGTAATGCAAAAATGGGAATTCTCAATAAAACCAAATTCAGTTTCTCGGAAGGTGTACGTCAACACTGCCACTCCGAAGCCCATGGCAACCTGCTAACATACACCGGGTAACAATCTGGGAAGAATCTGAGGGTTTAAATACAGCCAAATTAAAATAATGGTGTGTCACTTCCAAATTTCCCCTTCTTTAAGAAAAATAATAGACCTCAACCCTGCAGGGCAGGCCCCTTGGTTTCTTCTGTAAGAGCCATCAAGTGCTTCATCTCAGCAGTGCCAGAAGAGAGCGGGTGGGGGCCAGGAGCAAACATTGCTCTCAGAGGAAACAGGGAAGCTGCATTCCAAGGAGAGGGAATATTTGGATCCCTGACCACAACGCTACAAAACCTTCTACTGATTATGGTTTGCTGCTGGCTGCAGGAGCTTTATCTGTGCTCAAGGCCATCTCTCCAACTTCGGTTAGTTTAGCCAGAAAAGGAATATCAAACTTTCCAAGTAAACAGAACAGATGTAAAGGGCTCAGCAGTAACACCCTTTTTTTTTTTTTTCACCTTCTCCACCCTGTTGTAGATAAGTGGGCACAGCTTCTGCTGAGACCAGTTGATCTCGCTCCAGGGAAGTCTACAAGACTATTCCACTTTCCACCTTCCCGATGACCTGGCCCCTTGGCTTTTTCAAAACCAGGCTTTTATCCATGCCAAGAAAGAGAGACCTCTTTTCCCAGGAAACATAAATAAAGGGCTGCACATGGGGAGGGATGACATAGCTTCTATTACCTTGTTTACAGTAGCTACTCTTTAATGTCCAGTGCCCAAGATTTGCCAAGTATAGTCCGGTTTTTCCACTTTGGAAACAGACACGAAGAAAATTACACTAATGGATTTATTTCTGTGCATCTTTTATAGTCTGTGTTCTCGAAAAGTAGCCTTTTCCCCATCTTCTGAGTGTAATTGGTATTCGGGCTAATAGATACCAGACATCTCCTATCAGGCAACATGGTTTAAATAGGCACATCATTAACATGGATTACTTAGGCCATGTCTCCTATTGAATTAGTGGTCTGCAGGCCAGCTCCAGGGAAGGGGTTGGGGGCCTGTACACTGGGTATTGAAACATCTAAACTTTGGCCCCAACCTCAAAAGAAAGTGTGAAACGCCCTGGAAAAAATCCCAGCTCTTAGGCTATAACTGGCATTAAAAGCAAAGCTCCTGCAGACGTCCAGAGGACTATTTCACCCCAAACTACAACAGCACCAAGGCAGACTCAAGTAGGAGGTTTTAAAAGGCCTTTAGGACTTAAGTTTAACCCTTCTCCAGCCAATTCTTCTGCCAGCAGGAGGTAAGAAGGTGGGCATCCACCCCTTTCGAAACTCCATTCCCCTTTTAATTATGCAAATCTTTTACAGGGTTTGTAAAAAAAAAAAAAAAAAAGGATCTGAAATGCCTAATGTGCCTAATGACAGATTAGGGAAGACAGACAGACCAGGTACATCTACCAGATGTCTGCAGATGTTCCCAAAGTCTTCAGTGGGGAGCGGCAGAATCCCACATGGTTGTGGAGGCAAAGCTGGATGACTCCAGTTCTCCTACTTTTTGCAGGAGGAGGGAAAGGACATGGTACCAGCAGGGAAAGATGGCTAGCATGAGAACAAAATAATCCTCCCTTTTCCAGTGTTAATGACTTAAGATAATAAGAAAACATGGAGGGATATTCATTTGTTGTTTTCTTTAAATATAAGGATTTTTTGCATAATATCACTCTTATATTTGCATTACGCTCAGTAATAAAGTTAATTGAGTTCCATGCAAACTGAGTTGCACTGTTTGGGATGTTTTTCAGTTCCACATATAATTGCTTACAGATGTTACCTGGTCTATCTGGGCGATTCTGTCCAGTCTTCTATTTTGTACATAAGGTTAGTGATGAACAAGTTGAAAAGCAGAATATAAAGCAGGGAACATGTAGCTGTTATCAGCTGATCTGTCAGATCCACAGAAGCTGGGACCATCATCCCATGTAAGGAAACCAAAAGTAGACATTTCAGGCATATTACTGCACATCAAGCCCTGGTTGAAACTCCTGCTGAGCCTGTTTATGACAGCATAATCCTATCCAAAAACTGCTAATATAAAATGCTACTTTTTTATTTGGCTGTGATACGGTTATCCAATAGCAAAATTAGATTGACTGCACTGATAGCAATATCTACTTAACAGGGGGGACGCATAAAAAAGGCAATAAAATCTTGAAAATGCCCCGCGTTTCCTTTTTTCTTCCATATTCTACTGTAATAGCTTTACTGAGCTGTGAAAAAAAAAAAAATATCCCTGGAATAAAGACATATTGTTACAGCCTCTGAACTGGCAAACAAATGCTCGCACAGTGTGCTTAACGTGATGTAAAGTGTTGGCAGGGATGGAGCCACAGTCCTGAGTTGGATCCTTGCTGCTACAAGACTTGCTCAGCATCATAGCCTGTGGACCAGGCTGCAACAGGCTCGAGTCTACTGCGCTCCCTCTGCCATTAAAGATGAAAAGTGCACAGAAAAACAAGGGGACTTTTCTTCCACTCTTTCCCTAAATGAACAAGATGACAAGATCAGCATCAGTTATGATGTCAGCTTTGGGCCTCCTCTGTGAAAAAAGGATACTTTATTTGATTAAAAGAAAAAAAAATCAGAAGTTTTCTGACCATTTCCAGCTGTTTTTTTTTCTAATTAGCATATATTCTCAAAATACCCCAGCTAAAACAGGCTCATCTCCAAAGGTCTGAGTAACACAGGTAAGACAAGGCAAAAACTTCAAGTGGCTGCAGAGGTGTAAAGTGCCTGAATTTGACTGACCTCATGTCCCAAAAGGTGCTGTATGCAGTTTGGATCCAGACTCTCTAGCCTTACATATTTAAGGAGCTAAGCTAGGAAAGGCTTAGGGAAGATAACTGCTTTTAATTGTATAAGATTCTGGAGACTTTTGAAGTGCCTTGATTCTTTTGGACTGGTTTCAGTGGATGTGATGTGCAACTAGCACAGAGCATTTCTGAGCATCGCAGATGTGGCAGGCACGGGGACTCAGCTCCCTTCACAAAAGAAGGCGAAACAACAAAAGTACCTATTATGTGGTCATTTCTTGCCTTTAGTTTTGGGGTATTCGCCCTTCAGATTAATTGCCTGGCTTTGGAGAAGCCAGCTGGGGCTACAGCCATCGAGAATAGCTGCAGGAGTGATAGAGAAGGACAGGAACTTCAGCAGTCCCCTCACTGTAGGTGCTGCCTTACCAAGCAGCTTGATAGCTCCAACTAACTTGCACCTTATTTACTTGAATCCCCCATCCCTTCTTGCAACATCACCTTCCTCTCTTTCTAGTTCCCATAACCCCACAGGAAGAGTCTAAAGAGCATCACCAAAACGTAAAAAAACTCCTCAGTTAGTAGAATTAAATTCATGCTTGCAGTTACAGTTCTGATATATTAAACCATTTCACCTGTTAGACTTGCCAGTCTTGACTGAAAAACAGAGGGGGTCTACAAGTTTGTACTTGCAGAGACTCACTCACACAAATTTGTCTACGGCTGTCTACTAAGCAGCAACATAAGATAAATCTAGATTGTATTCCAATAAAGTTATATCTTCTTGCAGTTTGGTCCATTTTCTGTGCCCAAAAGTCTTCTAAGAGGAGGCTGAGCTTTTTTTCCTAACTCAAAAATATGTTTTAATGAGACTGGAAAGAAAAAAAAAAAAAAAGAATTGGCCAGCATTTTATGCAACAGCTAATATTTAGGGTGTCTGATGTGTGTTGATTTTAAAGGGGACTGATGCCCTGGCACTTTAGCAAGCCAAGTCCCTAAAATCATTACTCAACATCCAGCAGTGAGAACAGGATTTTGTTTTGCAAAGACAGACTCGTGAAAGCACTTAGTCAAGCTGACCTTGAGGTGGTAGAGACATCAGTGGGAACCTCTCAGTGAGTAATGAGAGATTTCTGCATGGTTACTTTGGAAGTAGGATAACCAAAGCTCTCCAAACCCCTCGCTGCCAGGTCTGACATGAATCCAACCCACCGGCTCCTACATGTACAGTCATTATGGAGTCCCCCCTTGCTATCTGGGTTTGCTCACTCCCCACCAAAGCAGTGCTGGGAGGGCATCCCATCCACGTGCTCCTTCCCCGGGAGTAACTGGAGGTCCGACAGCCAGTGAGGTCACCCCCAGTCTCGCCAAAGCCTGTATACCATTACAATGAAGTAATAATGTATTTATAACACACCTAACCACTGATGGCTTCTATTCCTGCTGAGGCTCCTTTTTTTTTTTTTTTTTTCCTTCCCCTGCATTTGCACAGATGTTTTTTGAGAACTGGTCTCCAGAAAGAGCCTTGCAGAAAACAAGCTATGTCTGTTGATTCTGGCTGGCTTTTATAACGATAGTTGTTAGCACGCAGGATTTATGTTTCAAATATCATTTTAATTTCTTGGGCTGCATTTTTTAACCACAAAATGTTAATTCAACGGTGCACTATAAATGCTGCAGCTCCTTTATAAAAATGTAGGACAAGCTGTTTCTAAGGAAATATTCTGAGAGTCTGATTCATAGAAATACAACTCACATACATTTTCCATGGAATTTGCTCTGAAATATGTGCGGAATACATTCTACAATAAATTATGTACTTTTGTGATTCATTAAATCCTCTCCCTGCTCACAAGTAGCAAGCTCTTCATTATACACAAAAAACAGTGCAATCAGACCAAACCAGCAACATTCTCTTTCTTTCTTATCATATTCAGTGCATGCTTTTGTTTTTGATCTTTAAAAAAAAAAAAAAAAAATCTATAAAAGCATTTAGAGAAAGCACATAAGTTAAGCTGGCATCCAGTTTTAATTTACACAAAGGCAAATTAAGGATATCTATTTCCATAATTGCTTCCATGTTCAATGGAAGGAGTTAGAGCTCAGAATGACTCTCTCAAAAATCACAAGGATTATTAGGAATGGATGACTACTGAAAAAGACATTTTTAGGAATAATTACTCTCATGTATTTTTTTTTTTTTAATCACTTTGTCCCAGCAATGTTAACGCTCCTTTTGCGCTTCCTATCAGTGTGCATGTACCTGTGATGTGGTTTCATTGGGAAGCATTTTCCCAAACAGAGAGTTTGGAGGCATCATCTATGGTATTATTCATGTGCCATTTCAGCTCACACATGTTGCTTTTGGAAGCACCTACCTGACAGCCAGTCGGGGGCAGGAAAAAAAAATAAGATGTAGCTTGTTTGGCTGATGACATCTAAACAACTTTAATCAACTAGCTTGGTTAGAAAAAAATCCAAGTATCAACCTCCTCACAATCACTTCCATGGATAAACGGCCCGACTTTGCCCTTCCTAGGATTTCACATATGTTGAAAACAGATATTTCTGCACTCATAGAGAATTCAGCTTTCACCTATCCTTCACTTTCCAAAAAAAAAAAAAAAAAAAATTTTTTTCTTGAATGCCAGTATCACCAAATTCTAGTTTAACCATCTTTGTTCTCGATGGAAGTAACACCTCAAAAAATATCCCTTGTCTGCCTTTCTACACACCCTGCTGCCATTTGCCTCCACAAATGTCACAGGTAGCAGCCCTACTGTGAAGGCACGTGGTAGTGCTGCCCTCGGACACTGGCCAGGTGCAGCTCAGGATCCAGACCTGAGACCCTACCATGTGCTCTGTGCAATGTCTGCAGCAGGAAAACAAAAGGGAAAGAGGGAGGAGTGGGCAGTGTGGCTTCTATTTTGAAGGCAAGAACTATACTGGAAGTACCCCACAATCACACACTTTGTACTGAAAGCCAAGATGCATTC
The DNA here is from genome assembly GCF_022539395.1 of Myiozetetes cayanensis. Lineage (NCBI taxonomy): Eukaryota > Metazoa > Chordata > Aves > Passeriformes > Tyrannidae > Myiozetetes > Myiozetetes cayanensis. Next base: position 6,471,908 of record NW_026087411.1, on the reverse strand, counting down.
TCTCTGCACAAAGGAAAATAAGAAATATAATTTCACCATTCTTTTTAAAGGTCATGTCCCAGCATATCAGACTCATTTCATCTTCAGATCATCCCACCATGCTCCATTAGCTACCAGAAGATGCGAGCCAGTGTTACCACCACAACAAACTCCCAGTACAACCATATAATTTCAATTCTTCACACATTTTCTTCCCGTGCACACAATGCCTTTGGTAGCTCAGTAAAAGTCTCCTCTCTCCAGTCCACTGCCACGGGCTACCAGGCTGAAACAAAGCTCAGTTTCAAAGCTGAAGCATAATGACCAAGCAGGAGGGGAAAGAATAAAAGGAATAATCGGTCTGTGGCTCCAGAGGTTCTCCTGGCTGGGGACTCAACCCAGGGTGGGCCATCAGCTCTGCTGCCCGCTTTTCCCCATCTTTCTTGGAATGCCACCTCTTGAAGGGCTGCATGGTGAAGCGGGGCAGGCTGCCAACCCGAAACACGTCAACATGTGAAAACCTCAGGGCCCCTGCAGCGTGGTTTTCTTTTGTCCCATTTTTGCCTCTGCTGGTACAGGTTGGAAAACAGGCCGTCTGAATGAAAGAGATTCAGTCTTTTGTTGTTATTCCAGGCTGCACCCAGTGTACTTGGAGTCATGATGCCCACAACGTGAGCGTTTGCAGCAAAATAAACAGGAGCCATAAAAATAGCAAGCAGCACCAGATACAAGATGTCTGACAAGGGAATGAGGAATGGGCTAGCAGCATCCCTGCCAGATAATCTCTGTCAGGCAAAAAAGAAGCAGGTAGTTCCCTGGATGGCGTGGAGACATAGTGTCTAGGTGAAGAAGCAGTTCAGTAGTCAGACTCTGAAAATACTTACAAATAGCACTCTAACAGAATGAAAAGTGCAGAAGGAGAAAGAGAGTAGCAGGAGGAAGAGAGGAGGAACATTTTCCCCCCTCTTATTTTTCCCCTCTGGAGAGAATTTCAATCCAAGAGATGTTCCAGCCAGTTCCCCTTTCCTTGATGAGTCTGGGCCTGGCTTGACACTCTCCACACCTTGCCTAGTCATTTGCGATCGTATGAAGCCAAGCCAGAGATAAATAAAAATGCTCTCAAATTTGGCAGTGTCTTACACCTCTGTGGTTAATGCAAAACAGAGTTGCAAAGTTGGCCTTTTTATTTTCTTGTGAGAAAAACACACATATCTCACCAGTGTAACCATCTGCTCTGTATCTCACTTGGAAAAAAATGATGGCTAATAAGGAATGTCACTACTCTGAAATAACACTTAAAGGGAGAAAAACAATCTCAGAGAACATCAGGTTGAAGACAAGAGTCTTCAACTAGTATGGCAGAGGTGTCTTTAGGATTTCTCCACTTCTCCCACACTGTCCTGTTGCAAGACACTGTCTGGGAGGTCAGACCTTGAAGAGCATCACCCACAGCCAATCCTAGGGAGTAAGTCTGTAAACGGGTTGCAAGACATGAAGGCACTAGGGTGGTGTTGTGTTTGGGGTTTGTTACGCCCCTCTTTCCCTCCTCATTGGTTAGGCTTTTGATTGATTCTGCTTTTTTAGGTTCCATGTTAACCTATTTGGGCACAGCCCGAGCCATGTCCCAGGCAGCTGCAGTGCTCTTACAGCTGACACTAATCAGTAGCCCTGGGTAGTCACAGCAATAGGGAAAGGACTTCCCAAAGAAGATGCTTTTGCTGTCCTAAAACTGCCCCTCAAATTCAGGTTGACCCAACTTAGAAAGAAAACAGGTTCTGGTCACTTGTGTAGTGCCTATTAACACTGTGCAGGGGCTGTATGAGAAGACAGCTTCCTACTCACTCAGGAACAACATATAAACAGAGCTTGTGTTTTAAAACTTCAAAGAGTCTTTTACAAAAGCACCTGAAAGTATTTTGGGCCACGAACCTTCATTTCTGATTTCGTCTTGGAGCAGTGGGTCCAAACGAGGCCATGCTTCCTCTCTTTTTCCTGTCTCCCTTATCCACCCATCACTTTATCCCTCTCAGAATTCTGCACAATAAAATGAATTATAAAACTGAAATGTGAAAAAGCTATAACTTTTTTTTTTACAACACTAAATTGAACAGACTGGTTTGAGTTTATACATTTCCTGAGTGCTTACAGGCACCTGCAGAAGAGCATAAGGGTTGGCAGAACATGGAACACACTATCCTGAAGTAAACACACCACAATAAAACATATTTTGATATTGCAGCTTTCAAAAGTAATTTTCACAAAGTGCTTTACAAGGATAACTAAGTAGAAGTTTGAGGGCAAAGAAGGTTTGAGGGCAAGGTTTTAAGAGAATGAGAGACTCAACAGTATGCTCCTGAAAAATGAAAATTTGGCGGGGAAAGGAAGGAAAAAAAAATCACTATCAACCTGACCTAGATTTAAGGGTTTGTTTCTTGCAAAACCAAATACACGTGAATTTATTTACCTTGAAAATGCCATTAGACCTGAAACAAAACATTTTGCTGCAGACACTTGCAAGAAAAAGCAAACCACCCAGAGGGTTGGATTTTTCACACCACTGCTGCTGGTTTATTCCATAGTTCAATGAGTAGAGTGATGATGCTTAACCTTTCCATGCTAAGGTCCAAGTAACATTTCACATGAAACCAAGTAAAGACACGAATTTCTTTTCTATTTACTACTACTCTGCAGATTTGGATATGCACAAAAGCATTTAAAAGTACAATTACAACAGTTTCATGAAGCATAGCATGTTTCCTATGGTCTCCAAACCCCAGTGGGACATCTCCACAGAATTGATCAATATTGGCTTCTCTCTCAAAATGGAATAGCCTGGGGATTTAAGCTACTCACCCAAGACCAAACCACACATTCAAACCCTGCCATTGCTCTGCTAGAACAGGATTTTGATCCCAATGTCTCCCACATCCTTGTAAAAATATCTTTACTCATCAAGCTTTAGGCAGTGTTGCCATAAATTTCTGTTGCTCGTTTGTCCCTTCGTCACCCAAAATTAAACATTCATGAAGAAAGGAAGAGATGTGTTTATGGGTGAGGTCATTCATGTGTTTTCAGTTCCCTTCAATAAGGTTGAGGCAAGTGGTATAAGCTGCAGTCAACCCTTCATTTTCTCTTTTAATTAAAAATTTCTAGTCCAATTTTGTTTCTTTCCCAGCAAGTTTGGAAAGAAATTTTTAAGTATTTCTCAGAGAAACAGAAATATCACTAATTATCCTTCAATGTCTAAAAGCAATTCAGTTAGATCTGTTTGGCAATGCAGAAAAATTCAACCCAAGACATTCTTACTGACCCAGGTCAAACTGAAGGAGTGCTAAGAAAAAGAAAAGGAGGAAGAGGTAAATTTTGGGTGAATACAAGATAGAGAGGCAAGAAGTAGTGGAGAGTTTTGCAGCAAACCAGCTTGAATTGAATGGAGAAGCCAAGGAGAGCAGGCAAGAATCTGCATGAGGCCATTGAAAAGCCAGGGAACACACAGCAAAACTACTCTGAACATGAGAGGAGCTGATGGACCTGTCAGCATTTCCAAACAGGCTGCCCTTGGTCTAATGTAGTAAGGCAGGAACAAAACTGAGATTTTTCTCCTATTCTGTACCTTGCCCCACAAAGCAGCAAGGGCTCCCAAATGTTTATGAGAAGGGGCAAGACTTCCCCAAGACATAGGCGGGGAAACGTGACAGGGGCCAGGTGTGGGAGCAACTGCACCATCTCTGCAGACGGTGCATTTAATGAGCCCCCTCCACGGGCCACAGGGAACTCCTTGAGCTCTCTCCCAGTAATGTGTCTTCATGTCACCCTTTGGCTGTGAGCCCCAATGGAGGTTTGTGTGATGACAGCAGAAGCCAGGATCCCACAGTGTTTGGGGGAACAGGGCCATGGCCCCATCAGCTCTGCCATTAATTTACCCTGGGGCAGCAGTGACAAGGGCTGAGTCTGACACGAAAATTCCATTTGCTGGCTGTACCAGTAAGTGTACTTCATCATGTCCATGGGACACTCAGGCAGAGCTGCTCTTTCCTCTCCCGATGAAAGGTTCTGCCTAAAGTCTGGAAATTCCCTTAAATACTCACACACACAGACAAAATATCCACGGGGAAGCTGTGGTGGCAGATTAAGTCTTAGGCAAGCTGGATGGTGAAACAGTGAGCACAGAGCAACACCACAAGTTTATAAAGGGCCAGAGGTCTTTTCTAGGGGCAAAAACTTTTAAAACCTAGCAGCCAGGAAGGTGGAAATTCCAGGGTGGAAATTGTGTTTAAAAAAATACAGATGAGCAAGTCACGGATTTCTCCGCAACATGAGAGCAAGCATGAGTCAGGGATGTTCAGTGCACTGGGGTTTTTAGGTGACAGATGCCTTCCCTCACGAAGGCAGTCAAATGATAGATTGCCACAAAATACCAACACAACCTAAAGCCTGTTGCCAAACAGATTACAAAGAAAGAAAAAGGAAAGGAAAACTGTAGTGCATAAAGACAGAAAGGAAAGGAAGCAGCTATTCTGCAAGATGTAATGAAAAATCCTTTTGGCTTCACCAAGCGTTTTAATCTCCTGACACAAACAGGGAGTTGAGTAGCTCTGTGCTGATCTTGTGAATGTACGAAATGTCCAACATCCCTAGAAGGAGAATTTTCTCGTGTGATGTTGAGCTGGGCTTTGGTGAACACGAATTCATTGGGAAAAGGATGTTGTACTGTCAAAGGATTTCACAGTCTAGACCTTCCTGGGTAATTAACTGAGCAGCTCAGTTTCATGTGCTTCCCAGTTCTGTAATTCTGCCTTGCTTTATCTGAAAATTTTTCCCCCAGTACCGAAGACTCAAGAGCAACCAAATAAATGTAGATGAATAAAAAGGTACTTCCCACTCAATCGTTACATCAAGATTGCATATCATCACTTGTGTTAACTAGAGGGGAAAAGACTGATGTTCTGTGCATAATAAGTGAATATCAGTGTCTTCTGCAACACCAAACACCTCACAGTTAAGAGCAAAATTCAAACATGACAGGATCCTCCAGGTCACACAGCCCTACTGTTCCTTTTCTAAGTTTACAGTCAATAGCCATCATTACATTAAAAATCACTATGCTTTACTTCAGAAAGTTCTTCAGCAAAAGCACACATTGTATATACTTTGAATTGTATGGAATTAAATTTTAACTATTTGGTTTAATTAATTTATGCAACTGCCCCTGATGCATATACATGCAGAAGTGACTGCAAGCATTTGAGACATACAATGAACCTAACAGTGACACAAAATATCCTTACAATCAGGGCAGCAGCTTTTAAATAAACACAAAATGTTAAAAATGTCTGCTTTTATCAGAAAACAATCCTCCTTTAAAGAAAATCATAAAAGAAAAAAAAATGCAGAAATAATGAATCCAGAGTGAATATATTTTCAAAGTGGCTTCCAAAGAAGAACAAATCCCATTTAGGACAAGAGGACACAGTCCTAGGCTGCACTGGGTTGGGTTGGACATCAGGAAGAAGTTCTCCACAGAAAGGGTGATTAGACATTGGAATGGGCTGCCCAAGGAGGCAGTGGAGTGGCCATCCCAAGAGGTGTTTAAGGAAAGGTTGGACATGGTATTTAATGCCATGGTCTAGTTGACATGGGGATGTTTGGTCACAAGCTGGATTCGATGATCTCAGAGGTCTTTTCCACCCTAATTGATTCTGTGATTATTATTGGTTTGCAGATATCTTTGTCTGCTGCTACTTGTGCCGTGCCAACGGTTGCAATAAAAATGAACAAGAATTGCAAAATTAGCAAAAAAAAAAAAAAAAAAAGTTAATCAAACTTGTCTTTATTCTTGCCCCTTGGTTTGCTTTGTGAATTTGTGACGAATTTTGACTAGGCACAGGAGATGGTTACTCCTGAGGTATTTATCATAGAATCATAAATAAGGAAAGCTCAAACACACTCTATTGGTTTTGTTTTGTCTTCAGAAAATCCAGCCTTTTTTCCAGGTGTGGAAACACACCATGGGTACAACCTCAGACTGGGGGAAAGCTCCTCAACCCAGTATTTCTGCAGTCTGAGTAAGTGTTGTGGATCCAGGGGGTGCGACACTGTGAAAGAATAGAGTTGGGTGACAGTAGCTACACCAGACACTGAGAGACATCAGATTTTTGACTACTTGTGACTAATCCAAAGCACACTGACAAACTGCAAACATCAGTTAGCATAGATGTGGGGGTGAAATCAGTTAAAGCTATACTTATGCCACTTTTCAAGGAGAGCCTGATCTACATCCCACAGAGAGATTCCTCACTACTGGTTGGTCTGCAATGGGATTGAAGATCTGAATCCCATCGTGAACAAAAGCAGGTGCCTAGACATGGCTACCTTCCCCTCATCTACAGAAAATCATCATTATGCTTCTTCTAACAGACATCCAGTGAAAGCACAATGTACCTGAGCTAGGGAACTGTAGAGTCTGCTTGCAGCTATTACAAGGACTCCTTAACTTTCACAGGATATGCTTTCACAACAGCATAAACTTAATAAATGTATTCAGATTTAAATGTAGTACTTATCACATTAGTAATAGCATCAGCAATACCCTATAAAGGGGATTTGAGGAACAAGATTGCAGAGGACTGGCTACAATAACAAATATGTAAGGGTTGATTCTTCACCTGGAAGAAATCTGCAGGGTTTCCTGAAGCTGTACCAATTCCTAGCATGGGATCAGGACCCTGGGTTTCAAAGCAAGAATTTTTTGAAGACTGACATTAAACTGGAAAAATAGTATCTGAAAAAAATTATAGCCTTTGTGTTAGCTTTGAGCTTAGCCTTATTGCATAGAGCTCCCTAACAGTATTTTTCATCTTAAAGCAACTCAACAGTATTTAAACACTGACCTTATTTGGGGTGAAAGAGATAACACAGCCTGTAATTCAACACTTGCTGAATGCATTTTCTATGTCTATAGGTTTTGCTTAATTACTATTACTTCTACCTCAAGTAGTCATAAGTAACATTTATTAATTAATGGGGTATTTGCTGAAGTTCATTTCCTTTCTTCTTTCCTTTAACTGAAAAAAAGGCACAGGGGGACAACAGAGAAGAGCTGAAGACATGCGTATTCCATTTGAAATCCATGATTAAAAAGCTTAAAAATTCAAATCAACGTAAAAAACTGTTTTATTTTAATACTGTGGAAGGTTTCAGTGAACTCCATTATTTTCACTCACTATTTGCTTGAATAATTTAGGCAAGAAAGCTAAATTATACATAAAGTGTACAGTTAGAAGAAAAAGTTCATGCACAGCCTCGGGCTATAGCCATCCCCTAATGATGTCTGTAGTCAGTGGAAAAGAACTCGTTAGACTGAGAGTAATTTCTCAGGGTTTAAATTTTTTTCTTAAAGCAATAATGTTCTTATAAAAATCTGACAAACACACTCAACCAAAAACCACAAAAGAAAGGCCGTTCCTAAAACCACAGCCTTACAACTTTTCATTTAATTTCACTGGAAATCTGGCTTTTCACATACTATTTATTCTTGTTGGTCGTCTTCAGTGATCTGATCAAGTGGGGGAAATGCACGTCTTGATATCCTCCAGCTCCTACTTCGTTTAATCAGAGACCTAAAGTTTGCAGGGAGTTAAAAATAAATGCTATACAGTTCTCTGAGCAAAACTGAAGTCTGCTGTGAAAGAAGGCTGCTTTTACACTCAGTACACAGTCAATTTTGCTAGTGGTTGCAACTTGCCCCGCTATTGTATTCAAGGAGCAACTCGTACAATTAAACGTTTACGGCTCAATTCACTAAAGCTTTACATGCCCTTTAAACTTGACTGGGGAAATGTGCATGCCCAAGTGGACCAGGTTACCAATACTCAATAAATTGCTTCACCCCTGATCTCACATCTTTTCTCTCCATACCTCAAGTTATGCTGCAGAGAGCAGAGAGTTTCTGAGAGCAGCGAGTTCGGTTTGAGCTACGCCACGAGCAGGAGTAAGAACAAGAAGTCATTGTATGGAAATTAGCTAATAGTAAGTTTGTTGATCAGACTTATCTTTTTGATCAAAGTAGCTCAACTAGATCAGAGAATGAGACAAGGAATTTTATTCAAATTACTCCTTAGGATCCTTTGTATAAAATGAATAACTTTCTATAATATTAATGGTTTTACATCACTTTATACTTGTATTATTCCGTCACATTAGTTTTAACATTACTACCATGTACAGTGGTTTAGCACTAATGTGATCAGAAGAGAAATTACACGTGCACTTTCATATTGTTATATTGAAATCAAGGTCTTCTATGACACTAATATGAAGCAAACCTCAATAAAATATAGGCCGTAATGTAAAGACATTTTTATATCATGTTGGAGCAAGAACACATATTATTTCTCCTCAAAATCACTTGCAGCACGGCACCCAAGAACAGTGCTGTGTTGAACTCCAGGCAGAAATCAGACAACGCTTCCCCATTTGTTAAGGGATCCTGCACCACAGGAGACCCACTCTGCCTGCCGGCTTCTACTCTCCAAAGCCCACACTCAGCAGAGCAGGATGGTAAAACCCAGTTACCTTGAAGCAGATGAAACACTGTTTCCCAAATTTCAGTGGAAACATGGGCCACTAAATAGTCACGAAGTTCCTATGGCTCTCCAGCAATTCTCTCCCAACTGATAGCAAGCCTCGACCAGACAGACTGGAAGGTTCTCTGCAATCTGCCTCTGTCCTCTACAGAGTGTGGTACAGGTCAGAAGCAGCAAGCTTCAGAGTAACATGGGAAGGAAGGACTTTGGGTCCCTCTAGGGTACATTCCCTCCAGCAGATTCGGCACAGAACAGCCAGAGCACCCTGAACGCAAAAATAAAGTGGCAGAATCAACGCAGTTGCCTCCTCTTCTGCTTTATGCACTGTAGGAAGAAGGGCTGGAGGACAAGGACCCAAAAACGGCTTGGGGAAAGATCAGAGCACGAAGTACTTGGCTAACGGGGGGGTGGAAAATAGAAACTAGTGCTTGCAGACATAGCTGGGACAAGGTCAGAAAGAACACAAGCTTTGTAGCCAGCTCAGAGATGACCTCTCCTGCACCCCACAAGGGCTGGATGCAATGGAAAGCAGTGCCCAGCAAGTCCCCATTGGAGGTAAGCTCTTCAGGATGTCTCACTTTACAAATACAAGACTTCACTGCTCAAAACAATCCTCTGGGCAAATTTTATTTACCTTTTAGGAGTATGAGGATTTTTCAGACAAATAGCACAGAAGCATTCAGGAAAAACAAAATAAGAAAAGCAGAACTGATGCCTTCAAGTCATAGGTGACTTCCACCAAGTATAGAGGTATGTCCTTGTTAGCTCTGTCCCTGGCCCATCCAACAGTAAAGAGTTCTCTGCCAAAGAACCATGTAACTCCATGCTAAGATAACATGAAACACACCCCAAAAGCACAAGAGTGTACACCTGACAAAGTGCCTCTGTGTGAGAACAGTCAGTACTGGATCTCCAGACCCACCATTTGGTATATGAGTCAAAAAGAGGTACAAGAGGAACACAACTTTAGATCCACCAAAGCACGCAAGTAGAGACTGATCAGACTGGACTCCCTAACCATGCCCCATTGTGACTGCTGTTATCCCCTTTCCTCCTAACTTTCCCCAGAGTAATTCATCCAGAAGCACAGACATTTACTCATCAAGCTGAATTTTTCATAGAATCATAGGCATGGGTTGAAAGAGACTTTAAAGATCATCTCATTCCAACCTTTCTGCCATGAGCAGAGACATCATCCAGCAGACCAGGTTGCTCAGATCCCCATCCAACCTGGCCTTGAACACTTCCAGGATGGGGATAGCTGCTCTGAGCAACCTGTTCCAGTGCTTCACCACCCTCACAGTAAAGAATTTCTCACTAACAGCTAATTTAAAAATCATTTCCCCTTGTCCTATCCCTACCACACTCACTAAGCAGTAAAAGTTGATTTAATTGGGCAGATCAAACTATCAGCCACTGAAAGTTCTAAGATGCTTCTAAGATACATGGAAGTGTTTCTGCACCCACCAAGCAGCATTAAAACTTCTGCTCTCGCATTCTTCATCTCCCTACACCACTGTCCAAAACACATTTTGCAAGTGTGGTGTGCTCAACCCCTTCATCAAGGTGGGAAAATCAGGGGAAATGAGAGGAGCTTTTGATATTCCAGCTGTGGAACAGCAGGGGACACATATCACACTGAAACACTGCAGAATACTCTCTCCACTTTCTCTGCTGAGACTGGAGTGGTACAATGAGCCAGGACTTACTGACCACAACTTGTCAGGGCTGACTCTGAAATTAGCCTCAAGGCAGAGGTTGTTTTTTGCTGAAAAGAGTGTTTATTCCAAGTAGCACTTTGAGCACAGGAATGGGGAAGGAATTTTATTCAAAACGAAATGTGAATTTATTATGTTTCTAAACCCCTGAGGTTTCATTTTGGTATGCAAAACTGTGACCAGGTTTTCTGAGTAAGGGGAACGCTTGCTATTGAGGATGCTTTGGAAATGTGACTGCTGCCATTTAAGAGCCTTTACAATTTTCTCCCCAATTATGGCTGCTGAACACTGAAAAAAAAAAAATCCTCTGAAATTTAAAAAAACATGCTCTTAATTATATAAGCCTTTAGATTGCTCTTCTGTTATAAAATTAACAGCCCATCTTGAAAAGAGGGGGGGAAAAAAACATTATTCATCTTTATTTAGATGCTGACGCAAATGAGAGGCAAACTGCTAAGCACGTTCAGGCTGGGGCTCAGTCAGCAAACACCAGACCACAACACCATCGATTATGCAGCCATCAGGGACAAACATGCTCAGCTGGCACAGCCACGGTGCTTTGAGAGCTAATTCCTGGGAAAGATCTCTCTCAGAAAAACTTGACATCTCCTTCTGAACATTTTTCATGACGAAGAACATGCTGCCTTTTCCCTCTCAGCCCTTGGGAAGTTCATGATCTTCACCCTGCTACGCGTGGAGGCTGAATGGGCGTAGCTCCACCAAGCATGGTCGGGGTGTGAGGGGACAGAGTGGCGGCAGAGCTGCCCTGGGGGAGGACTGGAGGACAGGCTGGGAAGTCTCTCAGAACCCCTTCTGGGGGCTGCTCTGGGTTCTGGCAAAGATTTAACATGACCCTTGTGCTCCCCATGCCTGCTGTCCCAGCAGGTGGTCGAGTATCCCATAACCCTCAAGGTAACTCAACTGGCTTTCCTAAGCTTTTCATAGTAAATCAGGTTTCCCAGTCCTTTAGTCATTCTTGGGAGTTCTCGGCTGCTCACTCCTCTGTACTCGTGAAGCCCCTACACCAGAACTGTTGAAACCCTGACAATTACTCATCCCAAGTCAAGCAGCCTCAGTATTTATTTGCTTACTCAGACGCCATTTCCATCAGGCCTTTATGACTTTTGGACCCTCACACACCAAGACCTCCCCACTTCTCACGAGCACATCCATTCAGCAATCAGCACAGAAAAATATCTGCCAGACTGATGCTTGCAGGATGGATACTATAAGCAGCCTTATAGGTCCTGTGACACTGCAGGCAACCACCTCAAATCTCTCATCTTCTCACTTAAAATCAATGTAACTTTCAATTTTTTTTTCTTTTTATTTTTTTATATATTTTTTTTAAATTCCCATTATTCCTGCAGGAAGCCTGCTCCAGTCTCACACTTCAGATGGTTAGACACCTTTTTCTCATCTCCAGCCTAAATGTATTCATGGCCAACGTACAGCCATTTGTTCTCGTTTATAGCCATTTGTCCCTGTGCTGATGCAGTGTTGCAGGGTAGCATTTGCCTGCCACAAAGTACTCCAAGAACACTGGGAGTCTCACCACTGACTCCAAGCCTCTGGAATAGGTCACTGCTGTAGGAGTGGGGGAGGAGAGAGGGGATGATCTTCATATAGAAAATAGAAACATGAAAATAATCATATTCAAGAAGTTACTTTATTCTGATTTGTTTATACATTATCTGAGCATTTTATTTTATTATGCATTTTAATAATGCAAGGGCTTAAAAGCTAAAAATGAGCATATTCCATGAGCTCAATATATTTCAGTTTATACATCATCAATTGTTTTTCCTTGTGATTGTGCAGTTTTACTTTATCATTCCTTTGATAACAATTTCTGCATAAAACCTGACTTTATATTTCATTTTTCCCCGTCTGTTATCTTAGCAAAATACATCCAAAACACCCTTTGTACTGCTGTACTAATATAACAGATCAGGAGAAGCTGTGGCATAAGAAATCAAAACCATAATAATGTCTTTGGGTTTTGCATTTTAAATACTGCATTCATTGTTGCACTGAGGTTTGAGATCCCTTTTCAGACATTACTGAGATTACCTTTGGTAATGCCTATTTCATTGTACTTTGATATAAAATAATGTATGTCATAAATCATCTAAGTGACTGTCATTAGAGTGAAAAGCACCTACTTATGATATGTAACAATTTGCTTTTCTAATTTGAAGAGGATTGAGGTATTTTAATTATATAAGGTCTAAAGCCCCTGTGAATGAAATTACAATTCAATGTAAAATCACTTTCTGCACAGAGCTGTAAGTTAGGAAATGATAACAGCTATACTCATCAATTTGTACTTTTTGTCTGGACTAAATACAGGAAAAAATGGAAAAACTTTTAATGGGAAAAGACCCATAATTTCAGTAATCAAAAACCTGAGAAAACTCTTCATATTTTTAACTAATAAAATTTCTAAAAACCCAATCTTTTAATAAAGTAGACAAAAATCTTTGCAGATTATAGGAAGAAACTCTTTCAGTGTAAAACAACACTGAAATTTTGAGTTGTATGAACTTCATGGAAGCACAAGCAGGACTGGACAGAGAGGTCTATCTAAAAATTACTGGTGTGCTTTACGTTTTCAAGACTGCTTCCATCTGGGAGTGAAATGGGGGTTCAGAGCCTTTTCTGTGCAGAACAATATAAAATTATTGGAGCACTTCACTTTGAAGGCGATCAGTGCTCTGAACGTGTACGTTGTAGAGAGATTTAAAATTATGAGAGCTTTTCAAATTGTTTAAAACATTGATTTTTTTATAATATCGATTTTTCAACATTTTATTTCTTCAGTGGCTGGGTGATTACAGTAGACCAGAAGCTGAGGTGCTTCTGTCTGAAACCAGGACTCACTTCCAGCCTCCCTTCCTTCTCATTCTCTCTCTCTTCTCTCCCCCTCCCTTCTCTCTTAATAAGTTTTCTGGTTTCCCCCGCTGCTGGGACAGACACATCATGCTTTGTTCTTGCTCATAAATCTCTCCCTGACCAAGGAACCAGGAAGTTATTAGGGGTGAGGAGAAGGTCAGGTTGAAAACGCAGTTTGATCAGACCTGTTCTGGCAAAATAGCCCTGTACCCACCTCAAAAGTAACGCCAAGCACAACTGGGATTGGGTTTTTAACCAGCATTTCATCCAGAAGCACCCTCTGATATGTCTCCCAATGGGGGTTTTACAGGGACTCGCTCCAAAGGATTAAGGAGTAACCATTAAGTTGGGATTTAGTTACATGCACAGCTTTCCCCAAAATCCTTTTTCCTGTTGCTAAACATGAACAATACAGAAAACTCCACAGACTCATTCAGCAGATTTGGATGAGCAGTATTTAAGAGAGAAACATAGTTGTCTCCCAAAGATTTTGGTTCACTAAGACACAGGGATGATGAACACAGCATTTGCATCCTTTCTCACAGTTATGAGTTGAGACTTTTTGGGGGTGGGGAGTGGGGGTTAGGTGGTTTTTTTGTTGTTGTTTTTGTTTGGTTTGGTTGGTTGGTTGTACTATGGTACAAGCCTCCAGATTAAAGAAGGCATCTGATACTGGCTATATTTAGGATGCCACGGATGTGTTGGGATAGAACAGTCTTATATCAACCATATCTTAACTCCTGTAAAGGAAACAATGCTCAGTGCGGACCACTAGAACTGGGAGGTTTCTCTCTGCTAAAGATTCATTTATACAGATCACTCTAAGTCAAAAGCATGGCTATTTAACTGGCAATTATGAGTAATTAATCAAGAATTTCTAAGGAATCTATATAACTCAGAAGTTTGCAATTCGCCTCAGTGCTATCACTCTTGGAAAACAAAAACACCAAAACATTTCACTGGTTCCCCAGAAACTACAGCAGTGCATCTCAATAGAGAAGGAATGGAACAGTAATTTGAAGGAATAATAAATAAATAACTTCTTAGGGAACAATTTCATGGATTTTTTTTTTTTAATATGAATACACGCACACATATATAAGTCGATTGGTAATTTCTCCTAGTCCAAAAGATCCCCCATTTTCCTGTTTTTGAAATAAAACTATTTTGCCAAGGTTTGAATCAGAGGTTTATGCATTTTTGTAAAAGGCCATATCAAAGTAAAATGAACATATTACTGAATTTTTGTCAGCTTGAAATAACACCTGCCACACACAAGGTCTTTAGCCTTTCATGCACATCATAACTTCAGCCTAAATTTAAAGGAACAGGGAAAGCAATAGAGCAAAGCTACCCAGATGTTGTACGGTCTGTGCAATTGTAAATTTAAAAGTACCAGCTTTCCATCCAGATTTTAATGCACCAGAAACAATATGAAAATTCCAAGCCACACTGGATTATTGAAATGTCTGGTCATTTTGAAATGAATTTTGGAACAGATGTACAGAGGTAGGCAATAAAGCTGTGATAATAAGGAACATTTCTACATCATCTCACAAAACTACTAATCTATAATGAGGACCAAAACTATTCATGAGAGAGGGTGGTTTTCATTATTTTTTTTTTTCAGCTCCAGTTTGAGTATTCTGGTTTCTTTAGTCAGTTGCTAGATTTTAATATTGTTGTAAAGCTTTTGGTAGCTATTTGACATTATCACTTTTAATCCACAACTCAGGCAAGTGACTAAGTAACCTCAATTCTTCTTCTTTATTGAAGGGAAACAGCACAGAAGAAGAGCAACTTAGCTAATTTATTGTCCTTTATCTTATTATAATTAGCTCCAAAATCTGTGCTTTTCCATAGTGGTTGCTGACTTTAGACATCTCCTTTGAGATACTCAAATTCAGACACCACGAGAGGCTCTGATTTTAGGGCAATGCAGAACATCTGCATCACAGAATAAATGCCTGGCAAAGCAAAACAAGGCTGGGTACACCAAAACCCAAAAACCCCTGAACTCAGCTGTTCTGAAATTTTTTCTGTTAAAACAGAAGAAAAAGAAGTTGTTATACTCTTGGGTGGATAAGGTGGTCTCTAGACATCAGGTAGACCTGGTAGAGAAAATCCTACATAAGACCAAGCAGAGAAGACAGAAAGCAGGCAAGCTTTAAGCTCCCCACTGCTTCCACAAGTCAGCTGAAAGCAAAGTTGATGCCTTCTTTTAAGCTTTCAGGTGGCCTTCAGAAGGGCTTATGTGCCTGAAAACCTTGTCTAATGCTACTAATAGATAGCCAACTAAATTACTTTGTCTACTGAAAGGTATCATCACTTCCAACAAACCTTGTCATGCTGACATAAAGCAGATTAGTCAGGCAAGTTGGGTGCTGTGCCAGATTAAGCTGCATACCAAAGGCTTGAGTTTACACATATTACTCACTACATTTTTCAGCCTATCTGTTCAGTTCATCCTGTTCTCAAAAAAAAAAAACAAACCAAACCAACCCCCCACACTAAAACCACAACAACAACAACAAAAACCAGAACACCACCAACAAAAAAGCACAGACAAACGTTAATCTGGGTCAGTCTTAATTTTAAGGCCTCTGGATTTAAGCCATTTTCTTTTTCCAGCAGGGGTGTGAAATTTTGGTCTGGATCTCAACATCCCCAAGTTGTGCAGAGCCATCTCGCTTTTCCACAGCACAAAGAAGGAGCAGAAGACTGAGGGAGGAGGGAAGAACACATAGTTCCAAGGAAAGAGCAGTGATATCTTTATTTAGGCGAGTTATCCCCTGGAATTTGGCCAGCTCCCTGAAGCATTAACCTGAATGTAGGTGACTGACAGCACTGGCCTGACAGTCAACAGATACTCAGCTTTTAAATCTCTGCCAAAACCTGGCAATCAGGCAGCTAGGAGCAACTACTTGGTTGCTTCTAGGAAAGCCAGTAACTCCTGAATCACCAATTCTCATTCTTCTTTCTCTTTTCCTTGTAAATTTTCTATCCCCAAACCTGCTTAATGATTATGAAACAGGACAGCAACACAACCCAAGATAATTTTGCTTTGGTATGCACCTGCTCATTCACTCCAACCCCACCCAACAACTGCAGAGTTTTAGATGTTTTTCAGCTTAGTTTTAGCTTCAGGTGTATGTACAACACTCCCTGTGCCTTGCACAGGTCACCAGAGGATGAGAGAATGTCACAGAACGAGTTTGCTGTTTTCTTAACCTGAGGAAAGGCCTTACTAAGCGCACTCTTTCACACCCACGTTTGTCTCTGAGACAGCACATATTTCTCCTCTCAAACAAGCTCGTATGGTTAAAAGTACGAGGAGGGGAAGGGAGAGGAAAGAAGAAAACTGCTGAGCAGAAATTTTCATCTGACCTCTGAAGTTTAAAAAGGCTGGGGGAAGGAAGAGTGGGAAAGAGGAGAGCAGCAAAGAGGAGGTGTCCAAGAATGTCAGGAGCGGTGCTGATATTCCAGCCACGCCGGCTGCTGCTCCATCTTCCCACGATGGCACTTCCCTAATAGCACAGCTGGTCTCTGTGTCCCAAGCCAAGGATCCCGAGCGATAACCGTGGCAAGAGCCACACCGAGAGCTGTGGTGACAAGTGTGAGATACATCACAAAGGTGCAGGGAGGCAGCAATGTGGCACTTCTGGATGCGACACCTAATGGGTCAAGCCTGATGTGAGGCTGGTTCATATCCATTTGGCCACATCTCCCCACCTTTGGTGTGAAATCATCATTTTCCAGTTAGTCACACTAGTGTTCCAGCTCTGGGTTCCAGTAGAGCAAAGAAATGTTTAATTTAACACCAAAATAGCTAAAAGTCTAAGTGATAATGCTTCTTATGTATAAAAGAACAACTTGAAAAGTTAAAAGGAGCCTTGTAATCAGGGATCTGAGTAAGACATCACAAAGTTCAGGCTCGAATCCACACTCTGCCAGTTTTTCTGTATTATTTTTGGACCGTCTCTTAGTTCTGCATGATTCAGTTATCCATCTGTAAAATAAATGCTTCTTTCCTTTCTTTGTATCTTGAATTAAATGCATTTACTGTACTAGAATCCATGCAGCCAGATTTCATCTGGGACTCTGAAGAATCGAATAAAAGAAATTACTGTGATTACTTAGACACACAGAGGTGCCTGCATGCATAATGAACCATTAAAGTGACTGCTCCAAACTCACTCACTCTTCCAAAATGCAGAAGAATTGTCTCCTCTCCCTAAATGTTGTTCCAAGCAGTAGACTGCCTGTCCACACTTAAAACATTAAAGCCAACACAAAGCTTGAGTACATAAAAAAACCCCACAGTATTTCCAAAGACGAAAGTTTGGGCAATTTGCAAGTTTTTAGATGTTTTAATGTATTAAATTAAGGAATGTGAGTTAGTATTTAACTTATAACAACTCTGAACTGTCTCACAACTTTCTCTTTCATTGCACTGCAATGCATATTCCAGGTGTGTGCTGGTAGAGAGGATTTTTACCTTCAGTGGTGACTCAAATCAGAGGGGGTAAAAGATGATTGTGGGGTCCTCCATCCCACCTAAACCTTCCCTAGACAGCCTTGTAGCTTTATGTAGAGGTAACAGGCGAAGTTACCTGTACGTAACAGAAGGGAAGTGATAAGAGAAGGAGAAGATTGATACAGTGCTCTAGATGTGTTTAATGCAGCAAAAATATGCGTGCATACAATTTTATTTCCTAAATCAGAAAAATGAGAGATTATTGCAGGCACCACACGAACAGTGACCCCTCAGATTCATGAAGCACCAGCCAGAATATGTAGGCTGTGACACACAGATGCACATCTCCAGCTTCTTAACTCAAAGCACAGTTTTACCCAAGGCTGGGAAAATGCCTAAACCACACAGCACAAGAAGCACTCATTTGTGAATAGGATGGCTTCTGTGTCAATCCACCACAGAGAATCAGAATACTTTCCTCAGCAAATACAAAAAAAGAACAAAACCCTTTGAATGAAACAGTTTACCAAACTCAAGGTAAATTTGACAGGAAAAATATTGCCAAATTCTATTCCAGGATTCTCTTTGGGACATAACAGTATGATTGGGAACAAAGCTTCATAGAAAACTGCAGTGCATTTGGAAAGCAGGTATCCATGTGTACACACCTGATCTGCTCTCAGAGTGTTCTGATCCTGACCTAGCTGCTATAGAGAATCCAGAAATAATTAAACTAATTACATGCAAAGATTAGGACAGTAGCATAAATATCTAATTGTGTAACTGCTGCCCCTGGATACTATCCTTAGTACTGTACTGATTGCTTTCAAATCCCCAGACCAAGAAAAGACCCTAAGAGGTCCTCTAATGAACCCTTCTCCAGTCATCACACAAGCCAGGGGTGACTACATTAATTTCACTGCTGAAAATGTTTTTCTCTAACCGGTTACTACTGACCACCAACAACAGAAACTACATGGTTTCACCAGGCAATCTGCCCTAACCCAGTGCTATCATTATTTCTGGGGAAGTTTTCCTAACATCTAACCTGGAACTCCCCTGCCGTGATTTTGGCCTGATCACAAACTTGTAAAAGGTGAAATGACCTAAATTTTTTACAAGTCTTTAAAGTACTTAAAAAGTATTTATGTCTGACTGCAGTGTTCCTTGGAAGACAAGAGAACTTTAGTTTTTCCAGTTTCTCCATATAAGCCATTTTCCCCCAGACCTTTAATTATTCTGTTTATTCAAAGCCTTTCCAACTTTGAAGAATACGAACAAACCTAGTCAAGACCTTCTCAGTGCTGAGTAGTACATGTGGTTTCTTGAGAGGTAGATGCTTACTAAAGATCCAATTACAAGGTCTGCCTTTCTTTGCAATACCAGGAGGTGGTGGTTTTTGTTTTCTTTAAATTTGCATTCAGCTTCTGGTCTAACCATAATTCATTGAAACTTTTCTGAAGTGTCATCACCTGCACATTACACATCCCATCTCATGCAATTACTTCTGAGGTTAGTCCCCAACAGAATTTTATTACCTTTTTTTTTTTTTTACCAGTTCCTCAATTAGTGTATGCCTTTGTAAATTCCTAATCCTGTCCCCTAGTATATTTGCAGGCCTTACAGCTTCACATTGTCTGCTAATTTAATAAGCATACTCTTTACTGCACTGTGCAAGTCATGAATGAGAACATTGAACAGAGCTGGAAGCACGACAGATAGCTGTGGAATATTACACATCACGTTATTCCAATTGGACAGGGGAATGCTGATAACGATTCTCTGGATACAATTAACTAACTCAGATGAGTCTCATCTGGTTTAATCTCTTTTCCTTTCTCCATTCAAGTACATGCATTCCATCTACCCTCTTCCTGTCTATTCTCAGGCTTCAAAAGCTACAGTTCATCAGACCATCCACAAGCAGGCAAGGTCCATTCTGTCTAGATACTTCTTCCTCCCCTGGTCTAGGATGAGATCTAACATCTTCACTGATATACTATATAAAATTTATTTATTTATTAGTTAAAATCTTGACTTGGACTGCATGTGAATTTTCAAAGATGTTAGAGAATCTAGTTGTGCATCCAGCACTCAGGCCTGGCAATTTAGAAAGAAACTTGAGAGCTCACCTACACCTCACGGCTTGACTTGAAATTAGAGCCTTGATTGCTCAAGCGAAAGGTCAGATGTACCTGAAATACAAGTCCCAGCTCCAGTAATGACTTTGGAATTGAACTGCACAGACTGAATGGGTGGCAAGTCTAGATTAGATAATACAAGTTCTTTGTTCCCCATCCCCATAACTAGACTCAAAAATGGGATGCTACACAAGCACTCTGTCCTCCCAGAATGTGACAGCCTTAGTTACCAGGAGAGCTAAGCACTTCTGTCTCTCAGGAGACAGCCAAGGAAAGTAATCCAAATTAATTTTAAAGAAGGATTAGTTAAATCAGCTAATTAGCTAATTATATCTCAGCAAGAAAATGTTTACTGAGACCTAGGGTGGACTAAATCCATTTTCAAAGCCAAGTCAACTTCAGGCAGCTTTCATTCTGCACAAGGGTGTCTACACAGCTCATACACTGCGAATTCACATCTAATCCAAATGAACCTCCTGAGTGTCCCTCTGGGGGAAAACTAACACACAAAAGAGTGAGCATGGACTTTGGGGGGGAAAAAAAAAAAAAGGAAGAAAAAAAAAAAAAAAGGCAAAAAAAAAAAACCACCCACAAAACTAAACCCTCTTTTTTCAAAATTAATAGCTCGATGATTCAGACTTGGACTGAAATCTATTTCCTATGTGTTACTTAATCAGACAGTTTCATTTGAGCAAGCAAAGAGCCAAAAATAGAGTTGTGTTAAAGTGCTCTGAGCGGCACAGAGTGGAGCTCCATCCCTGTTCCCAGGCTGCCCTGGCAACTCATGGCTTTGGAGGGCTGGGGAATAGTTGATGAGGTCTACAAAGTTTCAGGGTGATGTGGTTCTAGCAGTGAAGTGTGCCTAAAATACAGTTTTGTATCAAAATTAGATATCAAAAAAGGAGAGAAAGAAAACAAACTAGTTTAATGGCATTTTCACAGCAGAGCAAGAGAGAAAGTGGTTGATCTTGAATATGTTTGTCATGAGAAATGCAAAGGACAACTCAGTTCTGATTCTTGCCCATCCCTCAAAGTGTTTTGTGTAACTGGTGAAGCAGCACTTTCCACTGAGCTTTTGGAAGTAGTTAAGAGGAAGATATTTTTGAACTTATACCTAAAAAGAGACTCATAAAAACAGGCAGAGATGGGCCAGCCTTATCCACCAAGCTAGACAGCTCCTCTCTTGCAACCAAAAAAGGAATTTTTGATGCTTTTATGGTACTCAACCAAGTTCTCTGGCTTCTAATTGCACATCAAGGAAAGGATCATTTACAAGTGACACTGGAAAACTGCCATTTTATATACGACATGTAGAGAGTGGAAAGTCTGCATTTCCCTATAGATCGTTCACACTATTTTCTCAGACAAACCACAGTTTTATAGGAGAGACACTTAGGCAACCTCTGAGCACAAAACTTTCTGTCAGCCTCTCTGGACGACCGCAGATTCTGGCGCCTTCCATGGGCAGAAGACCAACCTCACGGCAGAAGTTTTCCTGTTAGCCTGGTAGTGTGGCCTGGCTTCACGGCACAAAACACAGAGCTGTTCCCAGAATTAGGTTGCACTGCCAGAGCACGGCTAATTTTTAGGAGAAGCAATGAAATGCTGTGCTCCAGGGAAAGTGCAAGGGCTTCACATCTCTTTGATCCTCCTGTAGCTCCAAGGTGAGATGGTGCAAGGCTCAGTGACTGACCCCCATTAGTGCTTCTTCAACCTTACACTGCTAAACCAGGTCAACACTGGGTCTAGTTAGCTCTCTACTCAGTGAATCTCAAGAGGAGCAGTCAGCATTGGACACCTTTTTTGAACACAGTGTGACTTCAAGAACACCTGAATGAGCTTCAAGTCAGCCAGAACTGAGCCTGCTTTTTAAACAGCCAATAACACACCAGCAGCTCCAAAGACACTCATTAGCTCTATCCCTAGATGCTATCAGAACAGAAACTGGAATAATTGACTTTTTAAATAGGTAAAAAAACAAAAAAACAAACCAATGAGACAAGTAGAGAACAAAGAAGTGCCTTGTAAACTAATCATCCCATCCTAACAGAATAGGTCCTTTCCTGCAAGGAGGCCATCCTTCATGAGGTTAAAAGCAGGTTCCTCAGATGCAGCAAACTCTGGGGCATCAGTTCCCAGAAACCACTTCCTGATCTTCCAGAGATTAAATTCCACCTAACAATATCACCAGTCAAATGGAAAACACGTTCTAAGGTCCCAAGGACCTCTGTTGCTCACCAACCTTACTGGAGTTTGAGGATGTGCAGACAATTTCTGGCATTTTGCAAAACCAAGCACTGCTTGAACCTAAATTAAAAGAGCACCTCAACCATATAGGAAAGCTGTTGAGTGGACAGGTTACTGGTAAAGCAGATTTCAAACAAGAAATCTCTTTAGTGCCTTGAAATGCTTGAATCTCTAGAATGAGTAATTTGGGGATTTGGCTTCATTTTTACATACTCGTCCCCAAAGTGAAAATGATGTGCCAAACACAGAATATATTACTTTTTATTTCTGTAATTCCTTAAATGAATGCATGTCTTTTGTGTTATTTTTCCCAGGCATTTAGAAATAGTCTTTTTCCTCTTGTTGGGAAGACAGCAGAGGAAAACAGGGAGCATTACACTGACATATAGAAGGAGATGGTTAAGGAGTGGAGGGAAATATCAGCTCCTTGCTCCATCATCTGAGTATTTACCTTTCTGATCAAACTACTGAGACACTGGTAATTGCATCTTTATGACAAGGATGGGTTTCTGCTGTAGCATTTGTATATCAGTGAGGAGTGATTATCTTGTGACACACTTTCTTGGTGTAACTGAAGCCCTTCAATTGTTTTTCTTTCTCATGCCTCAGTACAGCAGAATGACTGTGGGAATAACTTGAGAATGAAGAGTCCTATCTATCTAAATGAGTTCTCCCGTGCCTTCTTGCACCTAGGCTGTGTTTTTTAATTTAGCTTGATTGATAAATATACAAACAAGTGAGAATTTTTTTCATTTGCCAACAATTAAAGGAGTTGGTTACAAATAGAACATGTCTTCATTTGACACCCATTCATGCATAAACTCCTTAGAAGTGAATGTATTTGCAGAACTGAAGGGCAAATTCCTTTCCACTGAGGAGTCTCCCCAAACCTTGGCAATCACAGCTGAAATAAGGCACAGACATAGGTGAAGATCTTGCTTTACCTGAGGGTAAATCCCAAACCACTCTCACTGCAAAGCTGAAGGAAAAACTTGGCAGTTCTTTCCTGGAATATGAGACCTCTCCCACAGAAATGATGGCACAATCCCTGTCTGCTACAGTGAGCAGCTCAGCATCAAGCCCTTGGTGATGTTTATCACACAAGAAGCAAGTTATATTCACTGTCAGCTTCAATGGCCAGGCTGACTGAAATCTGATATTGCCATCACCCAATTTGAGGTGTCAGAGACAGGAATGACAAGAGCAAGTCCAAAACAAATGCTTCCAGAAGGTCAGCTGGTCAGAAACCAGGAAAAAAGCCAACTGGAATGACAATGGCTTGGTGCTCAGCTGGGGACCCATCAACCCAAAGAGCAGGGTCCCTCTCCACAGTAAAGCAGACCACCACACTCCTTGTCATGGCCACAATCCTGAGCACATCCGAGGGCTCTTCTGACAAGGATATTTAAGTCACTGAGCACCAGCAGGTGTGGAGCCCTCAGTGCTGGAGAAGTGATGAAATTCAGCAGCTCACAGAGGAATGCTGGGATGCTGAAGTGCACACTGAGCAGCATCACTCTGCTCCTGCCTTAGGTCTCCTCCAGCACACCAAAGGCACTGCCTGACTTCCAACCGGGACTTCACTTTTGGATCAGAGAGAAAACCACAAAACAAGATGGTGGCAATAATGGCTCACACAGTCACAGACACGTGCAGGACAATCCTCTAGCCAGGTTTCAAAAACAGATGTCCTTCCTCTAGTTCATTCACGGGAAGGTGCTTTGTTCATCAGTGACACCGACGGTCGTTAAGAGCATTAGAGACTTTTGCCAGCTGTCACCACCACTGTTCGAGTGTTAAGTGTAGGTAGAGGCTCTAGTTCTGGAATTAAATGCAGCTGCTCGGTGCTCTTCAGATCACCAGTATGGGTGTCAGGTCCTTCTCATCCTAACACTGCTCTCCTCCCAGCCCTTGCAGGCTTTAACCTCCATGAACGTCTTGGGGCAAAGTTGGCAGCTCTGAAATTGCTAATACATTCCCAGAAAAAACAGGAGAGCCCCAAATTCCTTTCCCAGCATAATCCCAATCATTTCACAAGCCAAAGAAAAACAAAAAACAAATCCATTAAAAAAAAACAAAAACACACACACAAAAAGAAACACCCACAGGAAAACTTTCTCCAAATCTGAAACCTGCTCATCAGTGTGAGCCTACACCTACACGAATAGTTTATCCATCCATCCAGCTTGCCAGATAGAACATGAAACAACAACAGGGCATCTGAATGTGGGAAAAACCATCTGAAAATAGAAAAGGCTAACAGAGGAATCCGTGACTCCATGGAGCTGACACAGGCACAGCCTGCCACCACCCCCTGAATGTGTCAGAGTGCCTACGGTTATTCTGCCCTCAACAATGTTCATTTACCCAGGACTAAATATGAGATTTCTAAGCTGGATTTGTGAATTCCTGCAGAGGCTTTGATTTAGCTCCTGACATGCTGCAGGGGAGGCATAACAGGAGTCAAGAGTTACATGCCATGCTCGCTTAATCTCCTCTGTAAAATGCTACAAAAAGGAGATCCCCTGAAAAAAAAAAACAAAAACAAACAAACAAAAAAAACCCACCAAACCATGTGCAAAAAAGAAAGAGCAACAGCAAAAGCACCTTCTCATGTTTGTGGGAGACCTGCCTGTGTAAGAGGTGGGGTTGGTGGAAGACACTGTTTTTGCCACACAGTTAATTACCTCGGGTCCTCTTATCAAACAAATGGACTGGGATGATACGCCAATAACAGGAGGAAGGATCCAATTGAAGGATACCAGGGGGTAACACAGATCATCTTGTTAAGCTAAATTTGTTAATCTAGTGTATATGAGAAAAGGGCAAATGGGAGGGAGAATTCGTCCTTGTTAAACATTTACCAAATGTTGGGTTATTTGAGCCCTGGGGAGAAGAAAATGTATTCACTACTTAAAGGCTGGAGCATTTGGTCTTCTCAGTTGGAATTTATCCCTGATTTGAAAGGAACATTTTTTCCCACTTGGAAAGGTTAGCAGCCTTTGTCTGTGCGAGTGATTTAATATAATGGACCATGATTATTGTTGGATTATTATAATGGCACATTGGCACAGTTATAGTTAAAGTTTTGGCAGAATTTGTCCCATAAACTGCTATTTTACAACTCGGCTGTAAAAGTTTACTTCGGTCTGAAACCTGAGATACAAGATCTCAGTCCAGGAGGAGTATTTTTTTACTTTTTTTAAGCCAAATTAAAGGAAAAAAAATGCTTAAAAATTCTCTTGGTTAATGTTTAAGTTATGCAAGTATTAAATAGAAATTGAAATCTACTGGCTGAAGACATTTGACAGCATTTGCTTGCTCCTGAATGCCTTTGAGTTAAATCAAAAATAGTTTCAACCCCTTTTATGTAGAAACATTGTTTTCTCACTTTCAGTATCTTGAAGAAAAATGTGGACCAGTAAAACAGCTGGGGTATTAAACAGAAAAATGAAGAGAAAGTGTGCCATAAGCACTTCCTTCAACAGAACTACTGGTATATATTTGTTCTTAAGAATGCAATTCATTTTTTTATTATTATTTTGCATACGCAAATACACAATCACTTATTTTGAAACCAATGTTTGCAAAGGTTTTTTTAATGTACTGGTATACTGAGGAAAAATCCATCTTGTTTTAAGAGCCCCTGTGGCCTTTGTAGAGTAAGACTACAAGACAAAAAAAGAAATAAAAAAAAAAGTTCAACACTTTATCATCTGCACAAAGCCTCCAAATTTCTCAATTCTTAAAGGCACGGTAGCCAAGTGACCACATCAGTTCTCATTTCTGCTTCCCCAAAGAACTCTAAAGGAAACCAAATACCAGACTATGAAAACACCACTTACTGGTACTATAACTCTACCATTTATATCCACCTGGTGCCAGAGACACTGCAGTTGGCAAATGTACCATCAATTCCAGAAAAAAAAAGAAATTTGCAGGAAATATAGAGAAGTAAGGAATTTCTGGAAGAGCAGAATTATTCAAGATAAGGTTAAACATGCCAAGCTGCAGAAGAACCAACATAACCTGTTCTAGGGGAGTGTCGCACCTTGGATTTAGGGATGCAAAGAAGGACCAAAGACACCTCCAACACAAAACCCTGGTTGGTTCCAGGTGCCTTCAGCCTGCAGACTTATGGTCTCAAGCAGTACCACCAAAAAACATTACTGTTTTGGCGTGAGTGCAAGTTTCCAAACTCGTAACATGTAAGCTGTTTCTGCCCAATATTTTGAGGTTGATAGAGCTTCCCTGAAGCCTCTCTTTCACTGTTGAGACATTTATATGCAGAGGGTTGATGTAAACAGCCAGAGTCATGAATCTTTGGGCACCTTTGAGGAGAGGTAGGGTTGCTTCCCTTCCTGCTATATGGTAGGTCTTGCAAAAAGGTGGCCACCTCCCAGTGAAGACTTATCCATCCAAACGAAAACCATTTTCCAAAAAAAACTTCATTCCAGAGAAGTTTTAGCACCTGATCACTGTGTTTTGTGCTCTTGCTGCACTGAGCACAAACAGATAACTCGAAGTTGTCTTCCCCTGTTTGAGCACGGCCCATCAACACACACAATTCCAAGAGAACTGAGGGTCAAAACCTCAAAATTAAAGCTAACCTGCTATCTGCTTGATGACACTTAACATGTTTCACAGAGCAAAAAGCATTAAAGGCAGCCTACAGCTTCCACTATTGAGTCAAATAATTTTTTTACTTCTAATTCCCACTTGTAACACAGTTTGCAACATTCCAAGTCATATTTATCTTTTGCATATTAAAATATGATGCCATTCTATAAATAGCTACAGGTTTCTTGGCAGCGTTGGTGTGACAGAGGATTAATTAAACTGGAAAGCAGGGAGTGTGGGGACTAGATTTATATAATGAAAACAATATATCTGCTAACACCAGAGAAATGCTGACACTGTAATAATGCTGATATTAATATTTGGTACAGAACATTGTAGAGCACATTAGTAAGGTGGTTAAATCTTGTGGGATGAGAAATGATAGAAGAAAATAAAGCTGTTACTTTAGTACTAGTACTGTGAGTCTCACTCCCATTCAGAAAGATTCACTGATATCTTATATTTTAATACCCAATGCCTACCTATGTGAGTTCCATAGTAGTTGTGAGAATATTTGGAAATTTGATGGATTTTATCCCTGGACAACATCATACCAATCTGGAGTCAAATGTGGACTACAGAAATCAATAATGAAAAAGAATTAAAATCTATCCTCTCTCTCAGTCTACCAGCTAGCTAATGCAGCCAATTTGTTATGTGGTTTTATGTTAACATAGCCTTACTTACTTCAAAAACAATGGGAGAATGAACATCCAAACACCACATCAAACCAGCTCATTTGACCTTATGGACATTTTCCAGGATTTCATAGAAAGTCACAAGCAAAAAAATTACCTTTGAAGTTTATACAAAACAGGGAAAAAACCCCAGAAAATACACAAAGAAACCAATAAAAAAAATTTCCTCCTAAATACAAGATGCCCCAGGGCATTTAAATATTCAAGAATATTAAAACACATTCAAACTTTACTTCACTGTACTTGGAAAATAAAAGGCACCTACTAATTTCTGCTTGATTCCTTCTGCATTCCAGCTTCCACCTCATTCCAGGACATTGTACAAGATGGAAACAAGTACTAAAACTAAGTTATTTATTAAAATTACAGAATAAAAAGTCAGAGTAAAGATATATACTCATGTCAGTGGTTCAAATAAATTAGGGTCATTTTCATCAGTAGATTATGACAATTTTTACATTTATTATAATATTTTCCACATAACTATTCTGTCTGGTGACATTTTTGCACATACATTAAATATATGTGGCAGTATATAATGTATAGCTAGATATTTGACCACTGCTAAATGCTGCAGTAGTTTGAATACATTTACAGACTGTCAAATATTTTAGACTTTCAAGTGATGCATTTTAAAACACAGTAAAATGGAGATAATTTACAGAGGAAGAGACAAATTCTGCTCTTGGCTACTAATAAGTAACCTCAGACTCCCAGCAGGTCTGAGAGTACCAGACCACATCTTTATTACCTTTAAATGCGTGAGCCATGTTAGGAAATAACAGAGGTGGGGAGATGCTCATAGGGCCAGGCTATCTATATAAATCACTATGGAGCTATTGATAAAGTTATACTGGGTCTCACCTGCTGAGAACCCGGCCAAATAACTTACATCCCCATTCCTGAAGACTGTGTGCTGACACAGGAAAGGGAACATGACCCTGGCACTTGTTATTTTTACTTAACACATTTACCCTGGAATGAGCACAGATTAATTTTTACAGTGAGAGAATAACAGAAGCCTCACCTACTTCAGCCCAGCTCTTACCTCTGTTCACCTCCACAGCTCGCTCTCACCCCCTCAAACCAGTGTCCCTTAATTCACAGTCCTGCCTCTCCATGCTCCAGCCTCATCTCCTGACCTCATTCCCTATCCTTCTGGCCAGAGTCCAATGCCTTGGCCCTTTATCAAGTCCTCACCAGGGCTCATTGTCTCTCCACTCCTCCTCTCCCACCTTCCCAGTCCTTCACCTTTCCAACCAAACGCCAGGCTTCTGCTCTCAGGTTGCCTTCCCTGCCACTCCCCTCAGCTACGGTCAAATCAGAGAGCCCTCAAGACTGCTTTGGTGAAAATAAACTATCACAGAGGTGTAGGCTTCCCAGCACAAGGGTTTGCCATCCTCCAAAAGCCCTGAGGAAACGGGTAGCATGTGGAATGTGTCTCTCCACCTTCCACCCTGCAGTGCTTCCCCATCCTGGGCACGGGGCAGGCTCTCTTTTGGGCAGAGACTGTTATGCACCGCTGAAATCCAACTCCTTGCTGATGAATATACATGAACCGAGTTCGTTAAAAGCCTGACAGCCTTGCCAATTTTGTGTGGATTTTGACAAAAACTGGAAAAGGCATATTCTTGAAACAAAAGCCGGTTGGTTGCCAGCTTTCATGCCTCTGCTCCAAAGCATGGGTGTGCCATGCAGTTTTAAAGAACAGATCACCAGAATTAGGGGATTGCCTTTTTTTTTTTTTTCCCATCTACTATTGTAATATACTGTTGTTCCAGCCTCCTCCCTGCACTGCTCCACCCTACCAACCCTATTTTTTGGGATTGCTTCAGCTGAAATTTTGCAGTCTAAAGTCGATAGTTGGAGTGAAAAGCCCGTTACCCAAATGATTAAACTTGGCAAAGATGCAAAAACCCAGGATCTCCTAAAGGTCCCTTGGTTGTGAAATGCTCTTCTAGCCCTACTTTCTCAAAGCTTAGATCACCCACAGTGTACTTCATCTTTTCCTACAGTTAGATCCACAGACCACTGCAAGGTAACTTCCAGCAACCTTGGGACGGAACACTTTCAGGGAGCTGCAGGTTTCTGCTGATGTGCCAAGGTGTTTGACTTTTTGCAGGAAAAAGACTTTTAATTGAAAACCAGTTCCAGGAAAAACAGATGAACCAAAATACAAAAGAAGTGCATACAGTATTTGTTAATAGCTTGTTTCAAAAATTTGTGAGGCACTTAAAAAATTCAGGATAGGTTCCAGACACACTGAATAAAGAACTGCAGTATTTCCCCTCTGCCATGACTGGGATATAAGCAACAACTGACAAGCCTAAGGAAGGAAACAGATGTAGAAACTTTTATAGGTAGTTCCTCAGATTCACTAGGAACTCTGCTTAAGCACTAAAAAAAAAAAAAAAAAAAAACAACCAAAAGAGTCAAACATGAAGAGTCATTTACATGTCTAACACTGTTTTGAGCCAAAAGCCAAGGCAGCCTCCAAGCTATTGGAGATACCATCCTGGTCTTCAGTTTCTCCAGGGGAACAGTAGCCAGGCAGCACCTGTCAAAGGGCTGTGCTGAGTCCCAAAAGGCAGCACAGCAGTCTGTGCTTCTCATCTATTTATTATAAGTGTTGGAAGCTCCAGCTTCTGTCAGTTGTAGCCACCGGTGGATTTGACAAAACTTTATTCTTCTGCTTCTTGCAGCTGACAGGGAATCCAGGAGCTGATGAGCTGATGCCACCCTTTCCTTTCCCCTTCCTCCATGCAGTACAAGATGCATTATTGTGGCAGACAATCATTAAAATCCAACTGGCTCTCAGTTGCACTGATAAATTTACCCAGAGGAGACCTAAAAAAAGCCCCCAGTTTGGCTTCCTACTTTTGAACTGAGACTTCAAACTATTCCAGGTAAAGTTTCCTCAGCCAAAACCATGATGTGTTGCATGGTTCAGGAGGAGGGAAACGTGGCATTACCAAGTAGTTCAAATGATGGAACATTACTTTAAAAGTAGTGTACATGTAAAGGAACACTGCTGTTCCTTTTACAGTATATTGCAGAAAACTCTGCATGCTGGTATTGTATTTGGCCAGGATTATGTCCATTAAAAACAACACATAAGAGATGTGGAATCCACTGAAACACTTAGCTCCAATTTTGGAGGTTCTGGGCAATATCCCACATTCTCCAGTAAGTGCCTGTCCCCATAAGTCTGAAAAAACCCACTCATGTTCCTGTAAAGCTGGAAGATTTGTTCCAGTCCCAAACCTCTGTATAGAGACGGGCTGGTTTAGATGAGACTCAGGCAGGGATGGGATGCACATCTATTCCAGTATCCCACCAAAATCCTTCACCTGAAGGGTCAATGTAGCATCAGGCCAGGCAGGCAGTTACTCTGCCAGAACTTTCCTACCCCTTATTTTCCTCTGCCAAAGCCCCTGCAAGGTACACACATTAATTAAATCCCTTCTCTTGAGAAATGGTTTAGTTTAGGACACCCAAAATCAAGGTGTTTACTATAGGCTCAGCCCTGATAGGTGCTAAACACCTCTTCCTTTCTCGATGACCACCAGCCAATAGCCATGAAAGCCAAAATCCCATCATTACCTTGTGGCAAGAGGAAAACAAACAGGAAGCCCAGATTCACCAACACTCTTGCGTTGACAAACCCTTACAGGTCAGTCTAGTTTTACTTGTAGGAAAACTGTATCAAAAGCAGAACTTCCCATCAATAGGGCACCACCCTGTTAGTCAAGAATCAATAGATCAGCATCTCCTCCTTGTTAGGATACTGACTGGGTGTTACTGAACAAAAGACTTCCGTTAAACTCATCAATTTGAATTCCTCTGCTGACAAACATAAGCGTGCACACACACACCACCAGTAAGAGGAATACTAATTATTTCCTAGAGAACAATAATTTTGCTATAAATTTCAGAGGCAGCTAATTTAACAAATTAAGCTGAAAGCCAAGGACACTAAATGGAGTTAACCTCTTTGAAGCTATTGGTATCAAAAATTATTTCCCATATGCCTTTAAATGCTTTCACTTCTGAAGGGATGAACACAAGGTTCTTGACAAAACTCCTGGTTTGTGTTTTTAAAGGAGTAGGAATCTAAAACTGACTCCAGAGAAACATATTTCCAACTAATAAGCCACAGGTGCATTTCTCTTCCTGGCACTTTTCAGAACTTCCTCCATGAATTAATTAATAGAACTAGAATAGCAAATATCAATAGAAGAATCCCATTCAAAGCATTAGCATTTTACTTTTATTATTCAAACTTGGGGGAGCTCTACATATTGAATTACTTTTCTCACTTCTTCCTATTATTAGGATTGGTATTTTATCATTACTTTATGAAAGACAGCAAACTGCTGAAAAAGTGCTAATAGTATTGCTTTCCTTAAGAAAAATAGCAGCAGTGCCCTGCTGTCATACAGCCTGGACATTACAACTGTTAAAGGACTTTTGTGTAGCTGGGGGTTTCTGCTCAGATGCCTTTTTTTTTTTTCCAATGACATAGGGAAGAACATAAAGATCCTTCCCTCTGTAAATTGTTCCTTCTCCCTTTGCTATGATAAATGCCATCTCAGAGATGGTGACACACATAAACTTTGAGGATTTATAGCACATTTCCAACACCAATATTAAACACATCCTTTAAACTTCTTTTTGGAAAGCTTTCGATTCCCCCCCCTCCCTTCAGTATCATTTAATGGCTGTTAAGTCACCTTCAAAGAACTTGCAAATCCTTTGAAGTACAACACCAAAAAAATAGACTTCAACATCTTCCCAACAGTCATAGGTAATGGGTAATAATTTTTTAAGGCACACAGAGATAGAGCTGTCTAATGCCAAGATACCACCTCCTACCCTGCAAACCTCCTCCTGCCAAAGTCAATTTTACAAACATGCTTTTGTTAAGCTCCCTTATGCTACAGTGGTTTGGGGGATGAAAGACACAGATTTTTTTTTTCCCCGTTTGGATAACTTACATATATTTCATTTTTAGAGGGAAGATTCTTCTACAACTCCTTTGCAACAGAGCTTGGGTTTGCAGCATCTTGCTTTCCCTTCATGGGGACAAGGGATAACTTTGCTGCCTAATTTCTTACTTAGAGATCTGATTCGGTAAGTAAGAGGGAGGCTTACTGCCTACCTGTCATAGATTTTTCCATTTTGTGACAATATAGTCATGGATTGTCAATAACAAGCCTTTAGGAAAGGCTTAGGAAACTTTTAGGAGTAAATATTTTCAATTTTAACTTACTCTAAACTCCATTAACATGCACGTGACCAAGTGATGCTATTGCCCAACCACATGAAAACAGATTTCTAGCATACTAAAAAATAATTCTACCCTTTAAAAGTTCAGAGTGCAGAAGTTTTGCACAATTAAAACATTTTCTGAACCTTGCTAGTGGTCCAAAGGTTAAATACTTTTCTTTGCTAGCACAGACCACATAATTGAGAGGAAGCAAGTGAATTTGTTCTTTGAAAGGCCATGAAAAAAAAACAAAACAAAAAACCACCAGAAGTTTATTTGTGCTTGCAAATCCTTTCAGGTCTAAAGAAACAGCGAGATAATAAATTGGTTTTGCTGAAAACAGGAAGTTTGGCAGAGATGCAAAAGGACAGCTAAACTTTGGCTAGACAACCCAAAACTCCGCGTTCCACTTTGAGAGTATTTCCAACAACAAAACAAAACCAAGAAAAAAAAAAAAAAAAGAAAACCAAAGTGCCTCAAATCCATAGAAAGCTAAAGGAACAGCAAAGGCATCTGGCAGCAGTAATTTGTTGCCAAACTTGGGGTTGTGTTGTGCTGGCTTCCAGGCTGGTGCACCAGTTTGCAGTGACTTCCATCAAGCGCAGCTGAAGCCCACATTTATAAAGCCTCAAATGCTCTCAAAGCTAGGAAATTCTCAAGAACTCCTTTTTTTGTTTTTCCTCTTTTCAGCTTGACCAAGACCAAAGGAATAAATAAATAAGCACTGTTCATAACATTCTGGTGTATAAAGAGAGACAACAGAATTTTGAGTTTCAGGACTAAGTCCCTACCAGGTTTGTCCACATAGCACCCAACAGGGCAATGCAACACCCCTGGCTCATGCCACCTCCTTGCCACTGCTACCCCATCATCAGGCCACCAGTGGGACCTTCTGGCAGGAAAAGACATCCTTCAGCACACAATGCAACTTGAATGAAAAAGTTCATAAGACATCTGTGTGAAATGATTAATCTTTAAAAAGAATGTATGCTCACAATCCATCCATCCTGGACACAACTAGAAACTAGGACAGAGTCCAGCCTTTCAGAGGGATTTCAGATAGGTTATAGGACATGACCACCAGCTACAGTCTGTGAGTGAAGCCAGTGGTTAGGTTTATGGTAGGCTCCAGCACTGCCCTTTTTTTGTTGGCATTGTGGTACTTTCTGGCACAGTTCTAGCTTGGGTGGATTGGCTCCCTCCTTGCCAAGGGCCAGGTGGGGTTCTGGGGTGCCAGAGGCCAGGGTTTTCTCCTAGGAAGACACTCGAACATTGCTGACTTCTTTTGAGAAAGAAAGATTTCAAAACGCACGGGTACCAGCTGTATCATGATATTTGCCCAAAGAAACAGAGAACAAATCCCCAACACAAATCTAGCAAATTATGCAAAAGGTGCCTCCTAGGACTGTACTCATATGAATGCATTCTTTAAAGTAAGGCAATATTAAATACTTAACTTTGTTTTTTCGTGATTGAACTCATCATGATTAATCTGAGACCTTTGCCTTCCATAATGTTGTCTGGGGTTTTTTCCCCACTCTCTTTTTTTCCTTCTTTATCCCCTCCCTCCCCACTCCTATTTATTATAAAAATTCAGATCCTCACAACATTTAATCACAAAGAACCACTGGACCCTTTGGGCCAATCAAAATATAAATATTATCAACAGCATAAATATTACCTTTTGAAACACACAACTCTAAAATGCACTGATCACAGACTGACCTCTTTTCATAAGATCCATTACTATTGTTATGCAGTCTTAACACCCAATTTACCAACAGAGATTATCTCCCCTATATCTGGTTTTTTTTAATCCTAAATCATGACCTCATAAAAAAAGTCCTAAAGTAGACAGTGAGTTCCAATCTTCAAATCTGTTTCCTCAGTACAATTACTTGCTGAATTTAATTGCAGGACCCCTTATTAACACCTACAGGAGCACAGGCAAGAGAAAAGCAACACATTGGTATACTATAAAGATGGAATATGCAGAAAGCTGGAATGTAAAGGTCCTGAGAAGTTTTAATTATTATCAAGCAGAAAAAAACCCAAACCAAAACAAAAAAAACCACTTTACTTTTGTTTTGGTGTTCATCCTGGGACACTTAAAAATCAAGCTTTTAGAGAGACTTCAGCTCCTCTGAAAACCTAAACCAAGTTTTTCATATTGAGCACCCTCAGCATCTGCTCTTTAATTGTTGCAGTGATGATGATAACAACAACACCCACACTTTATAACATAGCACTTTTCATCTGCTGGAAACAAAACATTTCCCAAAGGAGGCAAAACATTACCATTCCATTCTGTTTGGAAACAGAGACATTCAAGTACAGAGAAATGAATTCACTTACCCAAGACCATTCAGCTGGAGCAGTAGCAGAGCCAGGAGAAGAAGCCAGAGTCCCTGTCCAGATCTCCAATGTGAGTCTTTAACACTCAGCACCACACCTTCAACTTCAGCAGAGCAGGTAATAATATGCTCTCCTCTCTCACAGATCCAGGCTGAGTTTCAGTTATAATCTGGAAGCACTTCAAAAGCTGTGGATTAAAAAGCACTATATAAATGCAAAGCATGATTATAATTCAACAGATATTGGAAAAATTACTGCAGTTTGTATTTGTTTTTCTGTATTTGTGGAATTTATGTTGTTTCAACACTTGAACAGCTTTTGATAATGACACCATCTGTTAATTCTCACCCCTCACTAAATTAGAACAAGTGGTGGAATTGTTAGACTGCAGTTTTACAGATCCCAGCTTAGCAAACAAATCTGAACCCAGGGTCAGCAAGAGGCATTGCCAGCAACAGGAGGCAGCAACCAGTCAGGCACAAATTTCCAGCCCAAGCAGAAGAAAAAGAGTAGGACAATCAGGAACAACACACCTCTCAGCAAGTCCTCTGGAACAATTCTTTGTTGTGCTCCCTCTCCCAGCCCTACCAGGTGAACAGCATTAACTCTGAGGCTGCTCAGATTGGTGGGGCACCAGTGGGTGGGGTATTTCTGTTCTCATCTGAGAGCCCTGCCAGGTGGAATGGTCACCTGGGCACAAGTTAAACACTCTACAGTTGCAACAAGCTTCAGGTGGGCAGAGCTCTTGAATGGCTCTGTTAAATTAACGTTGCTAGGTTAGAGTCCAAGCTGGTGTAAATTACTATAATTTCGCATGTAGAACACGTGCGTTACCTGTAAAAATACCAGCTGGGGAGCAGGACCACAGACATATTGGTAATACATTTGAAAGTAAAATTAAAGTTTATAATCAACCTTTTGGTTTCACACACACACCATTTTCCTTAAATAATGATATCCTTCTCTCTGCTCTAAGAAACGCTCTTCCTCTGTTATCAGTTTCTATGAGAGTTTCTTTAATACATTTGTACCAGGGTCAGATTATGCTACATGCAGATTAAACGGTGAACATACACACCTCCTGGTCTCTAGACTACTTTTTGCATATGCTGTTAAACACCCCTTAGCTCTTCTACAAACCTTTTAACTCTCTCTCTTTCTGAATTTGTCTCAATAATTTCAGTGTTTTCTCAGGCAGTGAACTAAATCCCAAACAGCTGTAATTTTCTGTTTCACAAAGAGTTTTTAGTAAAAGAACTGACTTTTACTACAGACACAAGCCATGATACATCCCTGCACAAGGCAACAGGGAGTTTGCTCATTTTATTTATGAGTGTTCAGGACATATCTACGGAAACCTCAGCCCTTTATGTTCCTGATTATGCAGGGGTCAGGAACAATACTGCAGTTACACTTGTCTAGCAACAGCCTTGGTGGAGTTCTTCAAATTAAGCTCATTTGGTATTCGGCATCACTGCAATGCCTAATTACCTCACATGCCCTGGAGTGAAATGGGTTTCTCACCTGCCATTAACACAAGTCCCCATTGCCTTTGGTGGGCTTCTAAGAAAGTTTCCCAGGGAAGTTGTGGATGCCCCATTCCTGAAAGTGTTCAAGGCCAGGTTGGATGGAGCTCTGAGAACCCTGGTGTAGGAAAAGATGTCCCTGCTCATAGCAGTTGGGTTGGAACTAGATGTTCTTTAAGGTCCCTTCCAGCTCAGGCCATTCTGTGATTCCATGAAAGCAAGGAATTAGGTTCTTCTTCCCTTTATAGACAGGGACCTGAAGATATGCTCACGGAACAGCAGCATGACATAATGCTATGAAAACCCTACATGTGGTAATAGAAAGATCACGGTCATCTTAGCACAGTGCTTTGCCTGATCTAACACAGAGTAAGCACTTCAGGTTACATTTACATCACGTATATCACATACTGAGGCACAGAGTGAATGTGCCTGTCCTAAAATTGCACAGAGCATCAGCAGCAAGTTTAGGCAGAAGTCAAGATTCTCCAAGCCCTACTTCTGTGTCCGAACCAAAAGGCAACACAGCATGAGGTCTCCTCTCCAACCTCCCAGCTGGGCTAATATTGCAAGAATGAGCTTCACAAACAAAATCTACTCTCTCAACTGGTTGTACTGGGTGTCACCATGGTGAGCCATGGCCTTTTTCCACGAACCCATGTTTGAGAGGAGACACAGAACTGGCAGATTCTAGAGAACAGGCTGTTGCATACGGCATCTGGAGTTACCTAGAAAGAATCAGTTGTGATCTAAGAACAAGGGAGCCACTTGTCCTGCTGCCAAAATGCTATGACCTCATTAACCAGCAATATATGAGAACACGTTGGAAAACAAACCTTCTGGTAGCCCCAGGAAAGGCAGATGTAGGACTTCAACCAAAAAGGTGCACGTGCTGCTATGATGGGGTAAGGAAGGTGTCCAAGGTGCAAAATCTACCTGACAAAAACGCTTTGCTCCTCAGTTCTGTTTGTTGTCACTACACATAATAGCTCACAGCACACCCCAAGCGACCTAAATTCACTTGTTGCTGCTATTAAGAGGTAATTATTCCTAAAAGGGAAGAAGAATGAGACACTGACTGGGCATTCTAGGCACATGGTTGACATCACTAGGAGCCAATCCAGACCCCTCAGTTCGGGCCAGCTTTCTAAAGCCCTTTATGTCACTGTTTTACAAAAGGTATTTGATACTATTGCTGCCTTCTCAGATGTGATCTCATCCTTGACCCTGAGTGACACTTTTAGGAATAGCTCCCTCAGGTTTACTTTTATCAGATCATAAAGTACATCATACTCCCTTCCTATGAGATGTGTTAAGACTTGTATCGTTTGTAACTGGAAATCCTATAAAGCTGCCTGACATTTTTTTCCATGAAAAATTGAAGTCAAAGTTGGAAAGGATGAGAAAGAAGCTTTCAAGATTAAAAGAGTATGTGTTTGGTGGAGGAA
This sequence comes from Myiozetetes cayanensis, assembly GCF_022539395.1. Classification (NCBI taxonomy): domain Eukaryota; kingdom Metazoa; phylum Chordata; class Aves; order Passeriformes; family Tyrannidae; genus Myiozetetes; species Myiozetetes cayanensis. Next base: position 6,433,950 of record NW_026087411.1, on the reverse strand, counting down.
ACTGTAATCTGGTAAACTTTTCTCTGAATATAGTAAGACCTAAATTTTTTTGGTAATAACAGCAGGGCTGTATCCCTTTTTGAAGGGATAAACACATGGTCCCTGACTGACTTGTCTCACTAGCATTACAAATATGTTATATGCTGTATTAAATACATTCAGCTCTTCTACAGAGAGAGTGGAGTGGTGCACAAACATTCCAGCATCACTCCTGGCAGGACTGTTGGAGTCATCCTTTTACTTTGCAGATCTGCAAACCAAGGATGAGGAATGAAATGACTTGCCCAAGGTCTGCGAGCAAGCCTGCTGCCCAGTCAAATTTTCAAGGCAGAAGGAAGACAAGTCCCACATTATCAAACAGTGTGAATCTAAACAAACAGACAGGTTGGAAGATGTCAGCAAGAGGGGCCAGGAAGACTTGAGTCACAGCTGGCACGGGTCAGCATGTAAGTTGAGGGGGGCAGAGAATAAGCTGAAGCTAAATATACTCCAACTCCTTGTAGACTCCGTGCTGGCAGTAGGCCAGGCTGCAGCAGTAATGGCTGGGGTAGGTTTAAAGTGCTCTCCCCTGCCAGCTAGTCAGCCCTGTCTTAAATTAACCCAGCTGACTTTAGGCTGAAACAGATGATGGTTCCTCATAAACTCAATTACACCAGTTCAGCCATGAGTGGGGAAGGCTCCAGATGAAGTGTGGAGCTTTACCAATATCTCGAATTTCCACTGTCTTCCCTGCAGTGACTGTTGACAGTGACCTAAATTTTTAAATCCATCTGAAAGACAAAACTTCAGGCTAACCTAAGCAACATCACTTTCAGGGGCCTCCGGCTAAGATTGCTGTATAGACGATGAAAGGAGGCTTTTCTGAGACCATTTCTCCACTGGATGTCAACATGTAGCAATGAATTCACTCAAGATGTTCCTGTGGATCTTTTTCCTGGTAGGGTCATCCATTTCTCTGGACTCTTTTTATTACACTCTCTGAGGTTTCCAACTGCAAGAAACCACAGTGCTGCTTTACTGGAGACTGGTGTAAGTCCTGATGTAAAATGATGATATACACCGTTAACAATTCCACTACAATACAATCGTTTACTATGATAACAGTTTAAATAAAATAAAAACTCTGGGTCTGTAAAAACATGTATATGTGCACAGATATAAATATAGTTTGACTGCTAAATTTACATGCTGAGCCTACATTTTCTGTAATAAAATATTTAAGTAGTTCCAACTCCACAGTGAGACTTTTAAAAAAAATCTAGGATAGAAAAAGAGATCAGCACAGAACAGTATCCAGTGGACACAATCAATCACTGGGATGAGTAATAAGATGCATATCTTCATTGTGGACTGACAAGGGCCAATACAGATTTTTCCAGAGAGAAATAACCTCAATACTGCCATCTCATGCAACCATAAACTAAGCCCAAGCTTTTATTTTCATTTTAAGCTGCATTTCTAATGCCTAGCACTTAAACATCAAAAAAATCTGATAAAGAATTGTCCAAGGCTGAGACAAAGCAGAGTAAATGGCAAGGCTGCAGTCTGCCACACAGCTGAAACTTGTGGAGGCTTTGGAGAGCAGATAGTCACTTCCACAAAATCTAGTAAGAGCTAAATTTTTGTTATTTCCACCTCATTTTTTTCCCTGTGCTTCTTCAGAAATTAGGCTTTCCTGGAAAGTCACCTTTGAGGCTGGTCTGTCATAGCTGGGGCTGGATTGGTGGCAGGACTTGCTTGAGCTCAGTCCTGGTAGTTCAAGTAGAAGCTCTCCCACTTGTCATCACAGAATATATGACCTTATTACTCCTCCCTCGGTTCTGGCACTGACTGCTAATGCTGTTTGCAGCCAGTGAAGTTTCCTCAGTGCTCTCTGCTGCTGTGTCTCCCAGCCCCTTCTGCTTTTGTTTTCCAATTGCAGCAAAATATATGTGAATCCAATTTTCTGCCAACACCTAGATGAACAAACTGCAGAAAATAACGTGAAAGATAGCAAAGCAGGAAGATTTGTGTTAGGGTTATACTTCTTGCTAAGAACATATTGAAAATTGCAGGAATTTGTCTGTGTATCAATGAGATGATGCCGCTTGCTACTGTAGGACCTGAACAAATTAGCTACCGAACTCTGGCCCTCAACAGCTCAGATTTATCTCAGATTTTACTGGCAGGGAAAATGGAGAGTCAGAGAAGTGACAGGATGAGCCCACGACTGTGAAGAAGGCCAGCAGTAGACCTAGATCTGCTGGCACACTGCCCTCAGCGTTTGGCTTTCCACAAGCTTCCTGTTCGCCAGCAGTGTCGTGGCGAGCCGGAGAACCCTCTTGTCTTTTCGGCAGAGTTTTTTCACTGGCAGTGAGGAGGTCACCAGGCAGGACTGGAAAGATGTCAGGGCTGCAGCAGGCTCCTCTCTGCCTGGGAGCAGTCCCTCTGTCAGAGTGTGAGCTCCCCTTGCTCTCTCACAGCCCTATCCAAAAGGCATTGTCTGGAAGCAATTAGAGATTTTTTTTTTTTTAATTTCTTTTTTTTCTTTTTTTTTCCATCGTTGCCTGACAACTTCAGCAGACGCACATGTAGCGGTCCCCCTACGCTTCTAAAGGACTTTGCTTACTGTTAACTATTTAAATGTAGAAAGTATTAAAGCTAGTTGAACTCACTGCTGAGAGAACTGAGATCAACTGTCATGTACGGTAACACTATTTGGGTAAAAAAAGAATTTGGGGTAGCTTAAAAATCTTTAGAAAAGTGCTCATGCCTGTCCACATACTTGTCAGTCCTATTTGTCATTACTGATGGGGGTGGGGGAATTTTAGATTGGACAAATAGATAGAGCTGTTTGGAGGAGCTCCTGAAGGAACAACTGGAGTTAGTGCTGAAAGGGGTGACATGAGATGCTACTCAGCTGGCCAAATTTTAAGCACCTTGCTTCAGGTGCTTAACCTGGCACAGTCCTTACGGTCCAGGGAGGCATAAGGGGGGAAAGAGATGGTGGTGGAGTGGGAGAATAAAAGATAGCCTCTTCCACTGAACACTACAGATTCGTATTTGAATGTTATAATTGTCTTCCAGAGCAACTGACTGTCTCCTTGTCAACTTTATTGGAAACTTTAAGAAATTCCCCAGTAAATGTAGATATTGTGAAAATCTTCTCCGTATCACACTGAAAAATTCTCAAATGGAAAATGAGAAAAGTTGTCTTGACTTCAAAGGTGTTATTGTTTACTTATATCCTGCTGAGGACTCAGCCCAGTATTTTTAAAATACTAATGCTCCTTGGCCCATGCGAGAATAAATGCATTCTGATTGACATATTCTTTTTTTTTTTCTTTGAGAAAAAAGGAAAGGAAGAAGTAGTTGATGGCTAATAATGGTGCAGTAGCAGCAGAGCACTTGTCCCTAATGTGTGATCCTTTCCTGCTGTAAATCCAAGGCAAGTGACGGGATCAGACCAGTAAAGCAAAGATGTTCACAATGCTGTGAGGATATCTTCTCCATGCACAAATAGACTGTCTTCTATAACAACAAACTGATGACTTTGAGGGTGCAACCTGCTGGAAATAAACAGCATGTACTGCTGATTTTATAGAAGGGTGAATTGTCTTTAAGGAGTGCTGAGGAACATGAGCATCCCACACATCCTGACACTCTTTGTAGTCAAAGACTGAAAAGAAGGAAAAAAAGAGAGGTCCAGTTCTTTCTCATCTGCCAGGCCTAAGGCCAGTAGATAGGTATTTCAATTTTGTAGGAGAAAAGGAAGTCTGCTGGAAGCATGATTTGGAAGGCTATAAGGAGACACGCCGCTGTCAGAGAGGTTATCATGGGACCAGTGTCAGCCAAGCTCTAAAGCACAACTGCAGTTATGATTTGTCCACATTGTCTTGTCATTAATCCTCTAGCCAGTCTTTTGGGGGATAACAGTAAATCTCCAGATGGCAAAATTGATGCCCTAGACACATTCATATCCTTTGACATCTGTGACTATGGCCTTGTGCAGGCTTTGCAAAGAACAACATTTGAGATTCTACCACACTTTGAACTCCGGGCAAGAGGCTTAGATCCCCAGCAGCACAGGGAACAGTCATGAATGACTCGGTCTTACTTACTGGGTCATCAGTCAAACTCTGTAATCTGTACAAAACAATGAATTACTATCAAAAGAATATGAACAACCTTAAGCAGCTGCAGGGCTCTTCTGGGGGAAAGCAAGGGTCTCCCACTTATATCAGAATGGGAACAACTTGGTGACCTAAGAAGTGGAGTCATTTTTAATACCTGCTCTTTTCTCCCAGTACCTGGAGGGGTAGAGTCCTGCATGCCTCATCTCACTGGTTATCATTATTATGTCATCCAGATCAATCATTTCAAGCTCATTGGGTTGTAAATGCAGCTTTGATCATTCGTTACACTTTGTTAGTATTTATCAGAGCCAGGGCTCTGTTAATCCAAAACAGCAGCACTGAAAGAGCAAGGGAACCTGGGCTCCAAGAGCACTTACTGCAAGTTGGAGGGGCGGTGTTTGGTTTTGTTTGTTTTCTGAATTATTCACCTCTACAGATTTCCCAACTGCTGCAGCGAACAGCTCCGAAGGGCAAGAGGAAACCCTCCCTCTCTCAAGACGGGTACAGCAAGAGTGAAACACAGAGCACTTGCCAGTTTGCTCTAAGCCCAGTGGATCGGAAACAGGCACAGGAGAGGGAGGGAGTCCTCTGAGGGCAAAGCCTCTTTGATGTCAAAGTACGGGTGAGGCTCCTGGGGCTGACCCACAGCGCACTGAAGCCATCGAAACCAACAGGCCTAACTCACAAAGTGCTCCTGAGCAGGTCTTTCCCTGGTTTTGACTCCTTGCATGCACCAGCAGCAGCTTACACTGCATTTAGGACAAAACAAAAGCGCTGCTTTGTGATTCCGAGCCCAGGAGCCGAAAGGAGGATTGCACTCCAAATGGTCTCCTCAGCGATGACAAGCAAAAATTCTTTAGCACCATCTAGCTAACAGCGAAGGTAACCCACACCGACACTCCTGCCTACAGATCTGCTCGTCCACCGAGGCTCCCGGCTGGAGTGCACAGACTTCCAAAGCCGGAGAGACGGGCGCTGAATGCTGATGAGAAGAAGGCGAGGACGGATTTAGCAAAGCACCAAAGAGCGGAGCGAGCGTTTCACGTGGAGCCGGATGGAGCGCGGAACGATTTCTTTCTGATAAAAAGAAAAATTATGTAAATGGCCATGGGAAGAACAAGTGCAAGTTTTATTAAACAGTTGACATAGTGCCTTGTTCAACAATCTGAGAAAACACAGGAGCAGGACATGGGAAGGGATGAGAATACCTTTATTTTGCTGAAATGTCAGAAGGAAAACAGAGATCAAAATGCTGTAGAAGCAAAACTGAATGCAGAGAGCTGAATAAAGGGCTCAGAAATAATGGGAGGTGCCTAGAAAACTTTGAGAGAATAGTCAGAAACAGTCAATCAAAATCCTTTTCAAGTACATGCAATATTTGCTGGAATGTTTCTGTAGAAACAAAAAGAGAAATACAGTAGGATGAACAGTTCAAAACACTACAGTATTTTGAAGTGAATGATTTGGAATTTTCCTTTTTGAAAGTAATTTCTTTCTTAAGATTTTATGATGTTGTATTATTATATTATATAAAATGTGAAACAAATCCCAAAACCTGAGTTAGTGATCTATATTGAAATTTTTCTGAAAGGAACATTTCAGAGTCCCCTTTAAAAACCCAATTGCTGGAAAAATTTGAAATTGATAGACAAAGCATTTCAGAATGAAGTCAGTGTTACAAACCTTGAAAAAAAGGACTTTTCTCCCTAGAAGTTTCATTAAAAATTATAAATCCTTTTTTCTCCCTTACAGTTCTGATGAGAAACCAGTTATGCTGATATTGGAACTCCCTGCAGGATGAGGCACAACCTTAAAAGAACTATTTGACTTGGGGACTTCCCTTTTCTAAAGAATTACTAGTTAAGTATGAATTTAACTGAATTATTGTTCCATGTTGGACTGAATAATTTTCAAAAAAAGAGTACATCTTCACCTTACATGGATTTGTCAAGGAAAACTAATCAAAATACGCAAGAATAGGAAGCATTTTGATTTAGCAATGGCCCAATTATCTATTTACATTTAGGCCTTCAGAAAAATCCAACTGATTTTTATTTTCACAACCAACTAAACCAATGTTTTAATTTTTGATCTTTATCTTTTGACCCAAGTTATTTAACAACACTTACTAGACCTTCTTAAGCTTCCTCCCACCAAGTGTTTGTCTTCTTTTGATGGGTTGTTATCTTTCTTTTAAGAAATGACCCAAAACACTCACACACCACGTTTCCACAAGGAAAGACCATGGGCAAATTGATGCCTTTTTATTTAAGCACTTGTATCATAATTTATAGACTAGAAAGACCCAAATTGAAGCCTAGGCTAACCTGTGAGCTGGACAGACCATGCTCTGCAGCAAGGAGAGGCTCAAAGAAGGTCCAAGTTTTGAGAATGGAGCTTGGGTGGGGACAGGAGGAGACAACAACAGCAGTGGAGCACAACCTCTTCCATAGCAATAGAGCAAACTTCTGCCAAGCCATGTTACACTCAGAAACTCACCATGTAATGTGGTCAAATACTACAGGAAAAGAAAACTACTACAAGTCTGACAAGATCAATACCTACATTGCTGAGTGGTGGAGATGCTGGTGCCAATGAGATGGGAGCCAACATTCCCATGGGTCTTTCTGGCCACCCAGCACGGGGCCACTTCTATCTAGTGTGACAATACTCTCATGGCTTTGGAAACAGCCCGTGCTTGGATCTGCTTACCTAAAGAGAGAACGGAGAGATGAGCTTTTGTTTGCTTTCCTTTTTTCATTTACCTGTTTGAGGTGGTCCTCTTATAATTGGGCTTGTGCAAAAAATACTCTGTCAAAATGCACGTAATAGTGTTGCCTCTGAGACTCTGAGCATAGCCTGGTCCCACGCCCTCTCACACCCTATAATAAGCTTTTTATTCTACTATAATTAAGAGCCAGTCCCTCTTTCCTTAAAATCACAAACAGCCCCACACTGAGTATTTTGTGCTGCTTTTGCTTTACCAACTAATAACCCTTTCCCCTCCCTGGATTGCTTTCATATCTCACTGTCTGCCCAGCCACCACATGATGAATTTGAATTCCCTGATTGCTTAATTAAGTTATTTTTACCTAAATATATTTTATACCTATTTATACATATTACCTAAATACTGTACATTTCACACCAGAATGAAATCAAGGCATACTTTCTGCAAACCAGACATACATCTTTTGGGGAGAGGGACCGCTGGGGTAAACTTTAATTCATGTCCATGGGATATTTACTGAATGTATTACAGGTCCTCTTATTAAATATTTCCAAATTTCAGAGTAATGCTTTGACATGCAATGCCAGCATATACAGCTTTATTCCTGCAGACAGGTGATTTACAATGGCCCTAAATAAGCAAGGGCACTTATATCTCCCCTTAGAGAACTCCTATAGGCAATCAGGAGTCTCAGCCTCATTGAAAAACTAAACAAGCCAAAATTAGGAATTTTCACTTAAGTAATGTAGATCATTTACAATATTTTATGGGGTTTATCTTCAAATATAGGTTACACATAGGACACCTCTGCTTGAATTTTTATCAACTTAAATTCCCCCCACCAAAAAAAAAAAAGTGTTGAGCAGCAGTGGTTCAGTTTACTGATCACTACTGGTAATTTTAAAGAGTAAAAAAATGTAGCATTCACAGAGGAATAGGATCCAAATCCCCCCACAGTCAGTGGGCTTCCCATTTAATGACAGGCATTAGATCAGGCTGATTATATCGACTGACAGGGGCACAGAAACTGACTCTTTTGGCTTCATAAAAGCAAATGCCTTTTTATCTGAATAATTATTATTATCGCTAAAACAAAATGTATATTTTCTCAGCTTTTTATTTACAATGTAAAGTGCTTTCCACAGTAAATCAACAAATATGAGTATTCATGTCACCAAAAGCTGATGATTAAAAATAATTACTTTAATGGTAGCTGGCCTGATGCCAAACATGATTAGCTTTCGCATTTCAAGCATGATAGTAGATAATTTACATCTCCTTTCACACCAATACCAAACTACTCCTAATGGATTCTATTTTAGTTTTTATGAATTAATAGAAATTTAGTGTCCAATTCACGATATTATAGCCCCCATTTGCTTTCAAAACCAAAGAATTGTTTCAAAAAGGGGCAGAAAGTATCCAAATCACAGGATCTGAAGCCAATAAACTCAGCTTCTCTGCTAACAGTGTCCTTGCCTGTGCCCTTAGAGCTGTTAGAGGCAGAATAAGAAGAAAACTTTCTCCAACAGGCCAGAAAATCCTGCCAAGGGGGAAAAACCTGTGGAAGTACCCAGAGTGTCTCTACCAGAACACATGCAGGTTGAAGTCCCTCTCTCCTAAAGTCCAAGGAAAATTTCCCATATGCTCCAGTGGACAGGATTTCATTCTGGGGACAGTGAAGGAAATAAGACATTTGCCTTTTAAAAACATCACAAACTTTTCAAGGACCTAGTGGGTGAAAACAGAAAACATATTTACATTCTTTTAAAGGAGTTTTAAAACCAGTTGCCTTTTACCTACCCATTAGATCTGAGAACAGAGCATATCCTGTGGGGATAAACACTGATGTGCACACACGGGATTGCCCTCACCCACCTCAGTTCAGTCTCAGGGTGTCAAAAGCACCCAAAAGCTCTTTGTGGGAGGAAAAGGAAGAGCAAAGAAATTCTCCTACATCTGTTTTGGAAGGTTGTGCCCATAGAGAGTGTGGAAGTTCTAAAGACAGCGAGAAAACACAGATAGTGGACTTATGGCCAAGTGGGAAAGTCAGAAGGACAGCCTTAGCTTTTAAACATGGAATTATTCCTTCTCGGCTGGAAGGGAGCATACAGGACCACTGAGGCAAAAAACACCAGGGATGTTACCGTGGTGAAGGACTCACTAGGTATGTGAAGCAAAAATTAAAGGTAAGACAACACCTTCCCTATAGAAGATAATACCCTTTCATGAAAATAATAACCTTCAGCAGGCTGGAAGAAGAAAAGAGGAGTTTAAGCTCCCACAAGAGCAAACTTTGGTTTCCCTTCATCCCCAGATCTCCATCTCCAACAGGCCCAGCAAAGCTCCAAGCGTTGTTTGACTTGCACCAGGACCAGGGCATGGGTCTGGAAAGTTCAGCTACTTTTGGTGGCTACAGGAATTTGGAACCTGTGCTTTCAAAGAACAAATTCGAGAAGAGTATCCAAAAAAAGCATAACTAAAGAGAAGCAAAAAGAAGCACTCTCCCTCACTAGCCTACCTGACATTCCTTAGTGCTACAGGAGACAATTTCTGACACCCATGATTCCCTAAAGACTTTGAGACTTGCTTTAGGACCGCAATAATGTACCCAGCCCAAGCTAATGGGTTTCACAGAACCTGTAAACACGTATTTTCTTTTGCTGATCACTGATTAAAAGAAAATATATTTGTCAAGTTTAAGCCTTCACCTTTCAGCCTACTGCTGATACAACATATAAACGCTTCTTGTGAAACCCTTCCAATTTACATTTCAATGCCCCACAACCCTCATCTACACTGACATTAAAACTTCCAGCACTGGCTGCCTCAGGAGTACAGAGTGGATGTGGTGGCAGCATCCCCATGCTTCTCCCAGGTTTTATTCCTGACCTTCCCTAGGCTCCTATAGGGGCTGACAGGAAACCAGACCTTCACATCATGTCAGTGCTTGGCTTGAGTGGAGAGTCTCAACCCCAGCAGCAATTAATGCTGGTGGTGATGCTGGTTTTTGCTGGGTGGACAGCCAGTGCAGTTTTCCTACAAAGGTCTCTCACATCAGTTCCCAGGGGCTGTAGAGCAAGTATTTGGATGGGGGAAGGTGCAGGGAAGACCACACAAAACTGGTGGGCTCTACCAGTTGGAGCAAGTTTGGAATTGCTTACTTAGAGAGAAAATCTAGTATCACAACAGGAAATCCCGAGGCCTGTTCCTGTCCCTTGTAATTGCTGTTGGTCTGGCAGTACACCCCTGTTGCTGAGCCATCCCTTCTCACTGGAAAGAGCTCCCAATACCTCCCCCCTCATTTCACTTTGGCAGAAATCCGAGCGTATCCTCCGCGCTCCGATCTAAAGTAAACCGCCATGTCATCACCCGAGCACAAAAACACACAAATACCTTCCCACCTTCAGAAAGCAGCAAAGCATCAAGCTTTATGGGTACAACAACTAATATTAAAAAAAAAAAAAAAAAGAAAAAAAAAAAAGCCTGACTATTTAATGCAATGTTGTGGCTGAGAATTTAACCACACCAAAGGCAGAAAATTCAAATGTACAATTCCCACAGAAACCATAACTTGGCCACGTTTCATATACACACGTCAAGGCTGAGACTTTAACAGCGCGCTCCCCCATCTGAATTATTGCATTTGCAGGAGAGGTACAGCTCTCCTCCTCCTCCCTTTGCTTTTTTCACCTCATTTTTTTCCTCATATACGAATCACCAGTGGCAACATTTATGAAAAGTTAGGGAGGGGATGCCAGGGGACAGGGGAGGATGACTTTGGGTAAACACACATGCACTGGAGAGGCTTCAAAAGCACAGCTTCACCTCCAAACTGCTTCCAACTATGGCTGACTTGTGTTCCAGCCCCCAGGTTTAAGTCCTTCTCTGGGGCAATCCCTGAAGTCTGCACCATAACTTAGCCTGATCACTCAGCACCCAACCCTAGACACACCCCTACCAAGACTTAACCCTGCAGGGTACTGCCCAACAGACAACCTGCCAAGTCTCAGCTCCTTTACTAGTTCTTCAGCACAAATTTCGATTTTGCCAAAGATCCACCCAAATCTACTTTGGCCAACACATTCCTGTTTTGTGGATCAATGCTACACAAGGAAATGAGGTGTTCTGCATCCTGCTGAACTCACCCCTTAGTGGGAACAAGCCATTACCCTATTTACAGAGCAGGCTGAGAGTGCCTTTGTACCAGCCTGGAGTGAGGACACATGTCATGGCTCTGGACCTACAGTAGGTTACCTTCACCCCTGCACCACTACAGGTGAAACAATGCAGAAAATAAAAATTTCCAAGCTTCTCTGCTCAGCTTTTAGAGCAGTAACTGCTGGTGTTGTATATGCAGGCAGCTAAACCCTCCTCCACCTGCCAGCCCTGCTGCTTAATCCTTTTTCACGTGTTCCAGAGAAGGAGGTACAGCAAGCAACAAGCTTTTATCTTCCTCAACTTCCAACCCCAAGGTTGGAGTCAACTTTGCTTGAGTACCTTTACTCATATAAGCAAATAGGCCTTTGTACCCAGAGGGAAGATGTGGTTCCAGCCATTGATCTGGGCTGCAAGCTTACTTGGCCCCAGGCAGTCACAGGGACCAGTATGGAATATGTTATACTTAATGTGCTGAGCTGTGTCTGCTCTGGCTCTGAGGAGCCTGTCCTGAGTGGCCTGAGCAGTTGGAAATCTGAATTTCTTGGCACTAGTGAATTTCAGCTTGTAGAGGGGAGAAAAACGAGGTAGCTTCTCCATTCATTTTACAGCAATTAAGAACGTAAAAATAGATGAGCCATTCTGAGTCACTGATGGCCCATCCAACCCAGTATCTCATCTCCCTCAGCGGTGAGCGCTGGGTGCTTCAGAAGCAAATATAAGCAGCGTGGCAATTACAGTGATCCCTCCTCTGGTATAACCTCTCAGATTCCAGCAATCAGCAGTCTAGGGACTTCCTGAGCCAGAGGTTGCATCTGGCCCATCGTGTTTAATAGCTCCCAGTAGAATTCTCCTCCATGAATCTGTCTAATCCCTTCTTGAACCCATTTATACTGCTGGCTTCTACAACATCCTGTGACAAGGAGTTTCACACTACAGTCATGCACTATGGGTGTTGGGGAAGCTGGGGGCAGGGAGGAAAACTTCCTTTTTGCTGATTTAAACTTGCTGCCTAATTATTTCAGGGAGTGCCCTCCAGTTCCAGTAGTACCAACAGCAGGAAAAAGTCTTTGCTTGGGAACTTGCTCCCCACCATTCAGACCATTATCAGGTTCATCCAAGCTTCAGTTTTACGGGCTAATCAGTATCTCATACAGTCTGTTTACTGTTTCTCAACAATACATTTCCATATATTCACCACCTTTCTTAGTGCTTTTCTGTTTTCACTGTAACCCTTCCAGTACAAGCAGTTTTTCTTTGGTAGTGGCCGGTCCTGATAACTAACCTGAGTGTATTTACCAGAAAAGTTTTGAAACCAAATTATTTACCCTGAAAATCCAGGCATAGTTATAGGACAAAAAAAAGAAAAAAGAAAAAAAAAGTTTGTTTTGCTCTTTGGTGGCTTCATTGACTTAAAGTGAGCAACTAAGCTTTAATTAGATTTATGTCCCATCTTCTCTCAGCCATCCAAGATGTCCTGAGTTCCTACATATCCCTATATATAATAAAACATTCATGTTATAGCACAATGATATATTACTTTTCAATAATTATTACAATTGAGTTATGTAAGAATTCATAATTACATGGTAAAATGCTGTGGTGATATAAGCATAACACACACACACATATATATAACCTTTTTATACATATACATGCATGCATGTTATAAAAACACAGAAACAATACATGTTATAACTACACATAACTTCTTTTGACTACTTAAATTAATTAATTACCTAATTTAAGGGAATATGTCCCAGTTAGGTCATAGCTCCATCTTTTGCATGGCTTCTGTGACCACAAGCAAAACAAAGAGTAAGACACAACATCTTAAATTATCCAGCAGGGCTGAGTTTGTCTGGTCTCAGGGCAGCTGATAGGAGTGTAGCAGTCAGCAAGTGAAAGAAAACAGCTTCTGTCTCTGGTGCTGACTATTCCCTCATCTTTTCTTTCCCCCTTCACGTGCTTTTGCTTTGTAAGGAAAGAAGCAGGCTTGAATTTCAGCTGCAAGAACAGACATACAACTCCAACCTATCTCAACTAACTCTTTTTGGTCTCCCCCAAAGAACATTCATCCTATTTATTTGAAGTCATTTTAAGAGACTTGAAAGCTAAAAGGGAGTTTATAAAAATTTCCTGCAGTGAAAAAGAAAGAAAATTGAAAGCAGTACTTTATATATTTCCCACATCTAATGCTTTAACTAATTTCCCTCCCTTCCTCTACCCATATATTTAAAAAATCAGATACCTCTTCTTTTGGTAAAAAGACAAGGAGTAATATTTCAATCTTGGCCAACAGAAGTTTTGAGAACCAGTTACTACCTGCCAGCAATTAAAGATACACTTAACCAAATCCGACATCAAATGACAACAACATACACCCATGTTACCATGGAGGTACCTACATTCAAGTGTGGAAAATAAACATTTAAGAGTAATTAAATCTTAGTCAGATGCCTAGAAATGAAGAAATGTGATTTGCTTTGTTGGTCTTATGGACAACATCTGAGCAAAAGTTATAGAGCCTGACGCCAACCTTTGGAGCTTCACTTCAACCTTTCATTGCCTTGATTTGTTCCCTCTTTCTTTGGGACAGATACATACACATAGACATCTCTAAATATATTGATGTGTGCGTGTTAAATACAAACATCCATTCTCCTTGTAAGGATTTTATGAGGGCTAGTTAATGTCTGCATGTCATAAAGAAGACTGAAAGGCACTCTGCACATGCACTTAATCACCCTTATTGCACCTAAGAGTCACTCACACAACATCAAGCAAGGGAGACGTGAAAATGGGAAGACTCCCCACCTGGTGAAAGACAAAGAACAGAGAAACAACCTGGGCCAGGTAGCAAAGGACCTCTTTGCTGGCACCTGGCCCCTCATAGGTGAAGCAAAGCAGTGCTAAGTACATTATTAATGTGTGTCAAACGCAAAATCAACTTGTGCTCCTGCATGGGGCTGTAGGATCTGGTGGTCCATGGGCAGAAATTACACCCACTTTTCCAGCTAGACCAGGAACACCTGCATGTTTTAGAATCATAGAATCATTAAGTTTGGAAAAGACCTTTAAGATCATCAAGTCCAACCATCAGCCTAGCACCACTACCATGTTCACCACTGAGCCATGTCTTCAAGTGCCATATCCACGCATTTTTGAACACTTCCAAGGATGGTAACTCCACCAGTTCCCTGAGCAGTCTGTTCCAATGTTTTACAACCCTTTCCACGCTTTAAATATTTGGCTTATGGGCATTTTGACTTGCAGGAAAGCATCCAACTGAAAGACCATAGAAGACAGCCACTATATCCTGTGCCTGGGAGGGACTTCCAATAACCACCCCACACATCCTGGTCCTTTGAGGCAGGACTAGCCACACTTAGGTCCTCCCTGACACAGGTTTGTCTATCTTGTTCTTAAGGATGTCCAGTCACAGGCACTTACTGGACTCATCAGGCAATCTAGTCCACGGTTTCACCAAACTGCATCATTAAGGAGTGTCTAACACCATCTTTTTTCTCAGGGCTGGGGGATGGGGAAGAAAAATGAAGAGCAAACAGTCTATCAGGCCTTCATTAGCAGATATGTTCTTTGGTGTCTTCGTGGTTGACCTTGTCTACTAAGGCATACTGAGAGATAATAATAATAATAATAATTAGCACTTACATAGCACTTAATCCTCAAAGCACTTTACAAACATTAGCTAATTAACTAAAAGGCAGATTATATATGTGTCTGTGCATATAAATAAATAAATAAATATAAAGGATCTGGGAAGCCTGCCACATTCATTCTTGCAGAAGTGAGGTCTTGCAAACTGCCTGCACTACACAAATCTTACTGCTTTCAGTAACATGTCATGCCAGCTTGGTGCAAAGCCCACAGTTTAGCTTATGAGGGTGTACTCTGCCATCCATGTAGACCTGCAGAGTAGGGAAATTTCTTTAGGACAGCCCTGAGATGGTATTAATTAAGCAGTCTGACTAATTTAGTACTCAATAGGCTTATTTTCCAACATGAGGAGTTGCTAATTACTGTAAATACTTGGCTTTTATGGTTGCTAGCCACTTTAAATAATTGCCAGATACCAATTAAACTCACAGAAAAAGAAACAAGGTCAGAGAAATGGCAGCATTTTTAATCTCCCACCATCTTTAAAAAAAACCCATATATTTCATTTTCTTTTCTTTCAACTCAAATTCCACACAATCTTATGGACTAGCTCATTTTAGGAAAGGTTTTTCCCTAAAATGAGTTGCTTCATGTGACAAGCCAGGGGCTAGTTTTGTCACATCCTTGAAAACTGTGGTGATGGTCCCAGAGGTTGTGTCAGAGGGGAGGTCAAGCCTGCACCCCGTGGGCTGATGTGGCGACAGGGAGGCTGGAATCAGCCCTGAAGGGCATATTGTATGAAACACCACATTCAGCTTCTCCTCATGTTATGACCTACTTATCCTTGTCTCTACACTTTGACAGCTGTGGGCTGTCCCAGAGACTTGAAGCCCAGCAGCAGTGGGCAATGCTCTCCTTGCTGGCAGCTCTGGCTGCTCTCATCCACCTCATGGAGCTGGCAATGGCCTTTCGTACTTTCCTCCACCTCTCCCTTCACCTCCCCCTCTTTTGCATAGCCTAACATTTTGACTGAGCTTGAGATTCAGATCCATTCCAGAGTAGTAACCTATGGCAGGTGATGAAACTCCAGCAAGACAAACAAAAAATTCAGCAAATTAAAGAATGAAACTGAATGCAATGTAAATGGAAGGTCACCTTGCTGACTTTTGGGCAAGGTGGTTGTGATGCAGTGAGACCAAATTCCTGCTTCACGTGCTTCCCTCAGAGAAAAAAAAAAAAAAATCAAATTTAAAATGCTGTTCTCCCTTGCACTTTGAAATTTGACTTGGCTGCAAATGTTGGCTGTGAAATCCCTCCTTTTCAGCTTCTCCTTTCCCCTGGCACATGTACACGTGTGTACGTGCAGCGGACACAAGGTGCCACACATAGCAACACCCATGTCAATCCAAGAAGATTTAAACCTCTGTGAGAGGAAAAAAGCACAGACATCCACCTCCATAATCCTCTTGGGCAGTGTCAAGGGCCGGGTCCAGTTTTCCTACAGAGTCAGTGCAACATTTATTTCAACACTCTGGATCCCTTCCTCAGACAAGATCTCTGCCTTACAAACCAGTTCTTATTCTGCATTTTCCAAAAAGGTGTAAAAAAAAAAAAAAAAAAAGGCATGTAAAAGAAGTGACAGACAAAAGCTGAACATGTACCTATTTTCAAGCTCCTTCTGCAACAGGGCAAGTATAAAACAAGGTTACAACCGCTGCAAATTCATACTGTCACCCCCAGATTCATATCATGACACCTGACAGCAGTAATAGGACTTGTTAAATTGAAAGGGGGAACAGGAACCTGCTTCCAATTGCACAGGTCCACAGAAGGCAATGGGAATCATACCAGGCAGCTGAGAAGAGAACTTAAAGCTTTATATTGTAATTTATTCTCTTTCAAGAAAGGAATCAGACTTGAAAATGAGCCTGAGATGTGCTTGCTGAACACCTTTAATATTCCCACCACCAAAACAAAAGCAGCACTTGTGCCATTTTTTATTCTATTGTATTTATTTTTCCTAGCTGCGGTGGAATCCCTTCCTCTCTGGATACAGCTGGACCATCTCTGCCAGAGGACACCCCTGGGGCTCAGGAAACCACTTCTAAAGAGCTTTCTTTTTTTTTTCTTTCTTTCTTTTTTTTTTTTTTTTTACATTTGGAATACAGTAGATTATATCAAGTGTCAGATATTTTCAAAACATTTCCCAAGGGACAGTACTCCTATAAATTCTTCACACATACACTGCTTCACTTTCCCACTCCAAGTGTTGTGTTGTCCACTGGCTGCAAATTGGACCTGTGGTTCCCAGTGCCTTTCAAGACTATGCACAAGAGAAAGTAAGCTGTATTTAAATACACAAATCCACAGGATAGCAACTTTTTAATTTCTATGAATGCGTAAGTTAAAGGAATTTTATAGTTGTTGAAATTACTAATTTAGAGGCTGACAGATCTTTCCAAAAAAAAACCCAAGAAAAACTATTACTTTCCTTCTGGCTTGGTGATCACATAATATAATTTTGATATCTGCACATTTTCTCAGAATTAACACACTCAACAGATGTCCAGACAGAAAAGAAATAATTTTGTTCACAAAGAAGCACACTGTACAAATGGTGAACCAACATTAGAAAACTAAATCCACCTACATGTACTCAAACTTATTATGGTCTATGCTCATATTTGAAAACATCTGTGTAAAAGTTTAAGTGTATTACAGAAAACCCAGCAGAAGTTGTCTGGTACATCCCTAAGGTCTTCAGATGCGTTTTTTTGCCATTCAGAGAGCCCATGAAATGAAACTTGCAGATCCACTGGCCTCGCTAAGCAGCATTTCCAACCTCTGAAGTGCCTCCATGAAGCTAAAGCAAACATGGGACTTTAGCAGGCTGAGCAGAGCTGGAAATGGAAGTGCTTGGAACACACTTGCTTTATCTTGTTTGGGGTTTTTTTCAATTCAATAAGAGAACACGTTTTCATTTTTTGGGGTGCTCAGAGTCACCACAGCCTCCATTTACCTGGAACTGAGGTGGAGAGATAGTTGATAAGAAAAGGAGAAGCCAAAATATTTGAAGACCCTGCACTGATATGCCAACATCATATCCCTTACTTGTTTCATGGCTTGTTGGAGGAAGGGCTCAGCCATCGAAGGGAGCCGGGAGGAGCCCTCCCTCACTCTGGGCCAGCGAAGGAACAGGAATGGATGCGGACACGGTCCCCTCCCCGTGTGCCTTCAAACCCGGGGGAGGGAGGGCACACAATAGAGGGAGTTGCTTCTGCAGCCAGGGGCAGGAAGGAGAGCTGAGGAGGACTCAGCATCACCTCAAACTCCTGCTCTGCATGTTCCCACAAGCCACAGAAACACCCCACCTGCCCCTGGCAGGGAGATGATGTGTTCGGAGATAAGTACTCACCCTGCCCACAGGCCTTCCAACACCCACGGGCTCCTGGGCTCTGCCCACACCTAATCCTCCCTTTCTGTAATTCCCTTGAAATCAGGCATTAGCTAACTTTCTTTCCACCTGTCACAATCCACAGGGAAATCCCAGTCTGGATTCACCCCACCCAGCCAGCCATGGCATGAAAAGGTTGCAAGTACACGGCAGCCTCATCAGAGCCAAGCTTCATAGAACACTTGAAAACAGAATACACAGAAGAGCTTCTCCCAAAAGATGCAAGTCCTCCCTTTACTATGTGAACTACTCCATGAAACCAATGTGCTATTTATGTCTGAAAATGAAAGGCAATAAAAAAAAAAAAAAAAGGACTGTTTTATGTTGCTCAGCAAGCATCAGCACTGCTACATAACCCAACTCTTTAGAGTAAGGGTCTTTGCACACCAGTCTAACATTCCTTTGACTCCGACAAAGTGGAATAAAATCTATTTCAAATATATTATTTGATGAAAGCAGATGTCAGCAGATACTGCCTATGTAATTGATATTTGATTTATTCAAGATTTATGCATGCTGTGCCTTAGATTTATTAATGATAATCCCCTGCTCTTGTGTTTAATATAGTGGAACCAAAACATAATTTGCTGGGATCAGTCAGAAATGCATCAAAGTGATTAACTCTACATGCAAACCATTATCCAGTGACATCCCTACTGTGCATAGTGCAAAAGGAGGCAATAATACAGTAATTGGCTTCACTTAAGCAAGTCAGATATTTGCTGTGATTGCTGGTAAAATTTGGTCCCTTTAATCTCAATGGTGCCACTTCTTCACAACCTTCATCTTCCCTTGATGCATTTCTGTTCACAAGAGAGTCAGAAATGTAAAATAATAATAATAATACCAAAAAAAAAAATTTAAAAGCAACACAACTAAAATCCCTCCAACAACCTGGCAATTTAACATGAGGAAATCATCAGAATCACAGTCAGCACAGCAATGAAACACAGATCTGCTCCTGAAAGCAACTAAGAGGGCTTCTCCCACCTCCAGGAACATGGTATTTGCAGGTTGTTCATGGCATCCCTGTCATTGCAGGGGTGGGATGAGGCAGAGGGACTCTATAACCAGCAGAACACTTTGTGTGCTCAAGGAGCGAGGAGGAGATTTAAACCTGACACAGGCCCCAGTGCCCTGTATCAAGAGGGGAAGCACACCCTGAGGAAAGGCTGGTGGGGAGCTTTGTGGAGAGCAGCACAGCAAGAATAGTTTCAAAAGAGCTCAAAGGAGGGATTAAGTTCAATGGGGAAGAGAGACTGTGACTCTACAAGTATTGGTTGGAAAGGTATCTCTTCTTTGCCTTCTCCTCACTGCTGCATGCTAAGTCCTTTATCCAGGGAAGGAGCAGGAGTCCCTTAGCTCTGGGGCTGGGCACAGAGGCTCAAATGAAGAGGCAGAGAGCAAAAAAAAACACAGAAAGACATAGTACACATGGGCAGGAGGAGGGAAGCTGTTAGAAAAAGGCAGCCCGTCTCCTGTGAATTTTCTCACCGGAGTCATGACAGCCAAAGACTCCATTTAGTCTAATTAATTTGTTCCACTCCTGAACAATACAATTTTGGTTACATGTCTTACGAGTTGTTACATTTCCAGGCAGATTCATTGCCACTGCAAGAGCAACCATGTGTTTCTATGTTGTGGAACTAAATTTTTATCTCCTGGACCAGCACAGTTATTCTGCTCCTGATTACTGACCTACAGGACTGGTTAGATTCCTCTTTGGAAAACCCAGAAACCACCTTTCCCCTGAGTCCCTTAGCTAATGCAGCAACAAACACTACCTGAGAACAGCTTATAGAGCTCTGTCTTATTATTTAAAGTGCTAATCCTGGGAGCAAGTCAAATAAAGAGATACTGAGTGAAGTTCAATGTTTTATGCACAAAGCAACTCCACGAAGAGTCAAATCAGTTTCCAGTTTGTGGATTCTCCTCATCCATGCTCGGATCCGCAATGACTGCAGCATTCTTGAGAAGCTGCACCCAAATTAAAACTTGGACTGATCAGGATGGCCAGGTCTTCTAGATTCATAGTGATCCAGATTTTGAAAAAGACCTCTGACATGATAAAAGTCAAACAAACAAAACCCCATTCTGATCCAGAATCTGATTCTAACCACCAGTCCTGAAGCTGTCCCGGGGGCAGTGCTGCCCTAACAAACAGTAAATGGGGTGTTCTGATATTCGGTCTAATTAGAAAGTAGGTGTCTTGAGAGAGAAGTTTTTAAATGGGGTGTTTAAATCTGCAAATATTATCACTTACAGAAGAAACACATGCTTAGCGTGATTTTCTCTTTCTTTCCACCTGGAATGACAAAATGTAACAAAAAAAAAAAAGTCTCCACTCGTTTCTCCTACAAGGGTGATGTGCTATGATACAGACTTTCCTCACTAAAATAAGTTCATCCTGCATTGAGGGTGTTGGCTGGAGAATGTGGTGTGTGCAAGCCACAACAAATTCAATAGAAAATAGAGTTGCAGCAGTGAGAACTGGACACTGGATCTGCCTTGCCTCAAAGAAGCTTTATGACCTGCAAGATAGAAAAGAAGCCTCCCCTTTTCTTATTCTCTCACTTTTTTTGTCTTCCAGGAAGAACACAGAGCCAGGAGGCACCAAGTCAAGCATGTCCCAGGACAAGGAAAATAAAAAAAAAAAAAAAGAGAAGAGGAGAAGGAAGAGATGGTCTACTTTATTCACACAGGAAAGAAATTCTAGATTTAAAATAATTATTTTTGTTCTTTTTTCCTCTCCTCCAACTAAAACAAGCCATTCTCCCTCCTGTAGCTTCCTTTCCATTGATACCAGGTTAGAGGAGACTCTCTCCTTATCCAGCTTATGCCTCAATGTATTCATTGTTTGCACTTTCCTGCAACCAATTCTATACAGTACAAAAGAGTCCTCTTCTCATGGGCTGTGTAATTCTCCCAGTATAGGGTTTATGATCTAACCAAGTTCAGCAAGTCTTTCTCTTTTCTACCTGGTTATTTAAAGAAATAAAGTTGTCCTGCACTTCAAAAGATGTAGCTGACAAGGTGAGAAGATGACATCGATCCTCCCTGGTAGGAAGGGTCTACAATTCCCTGCTGAATTTATCTTTGAACGAAATGAAGAAAAATTTATAGCTTCAATTACAGAGAGAATTCATATCACATGCAATTTAAAAACCCCAAATCTTCATTAATATACTTTTTCCAGATTGAGAATGATCACAGCCATCTGGAGATGAGAATTATGCAATAAGAAGGAACCTTGTCACTCAAACTTTGTACAATTTCATCCTTTAAAAAAATTGCTATCACTGATTTTGTAATGCTCTGCTTCATCCTTCTTCTGGGCTGCTTTATCCTTAAAGTTCCAGAACACACCTGGTACGCCCACGGAACAACCAGGACACTAGTAGCTCCTGATCATGTCATTTCAGCCCTGGGATACAGTGCCAGGATACTAATGGAAGAAAGGGAGAGAATTACCAGAAGCAGCATAGATATGATATAGGAAATGTGCTTTAGGAGGAAAGGAAATATTGAGACCCAGACAAGCCATTGGCCTGATCTTCCCCATGGATTCAGAAAAGTGACAGAGACAGGCAGCTGTAGGCACTGCCAAGAGAGAGGTTTCTGGACACACAGAAACATCCTCCAAATGTTCCTTTCCTTCTCCAAAGCTGCTCAACCTATCTTTACCTGCAGCCTATTTTTACCTCCACTTTATGCCTTCCTCTCTTCTGCCCTCTTCTCTATTTCTTTTTCTCTTTTAGGAAAACTGATCTCTTTTTCACAAAATCTAGCTCATGCCACCACACTGAAGAATTAGGAGAGCCTCACACTGTTCCACAAAGGCATCTTCTACCCACCCAGACTCTACCCCCTTTCCCATTTCCAGTGGAATATCTCTGAGACAAGAGACACCTACAGCTCCATGTTCGTGCAGCAACAGAGGTTCGTGTTGACCTCAAATGCCCTACAGTAATAAACGCAATCCACGACAACTCCCACTTCCAAAGCTCGGTGAAGCAATCCTTTGCATTTTAATGACACTGATTAAGCTTCCTTAGAACACAAACCCAGAAAATTTCAAACCACTTTGTGCTTGAACCCATTCAAGATGATCAGTGCTGTAACTTCACTGTCCATTGCCCTGCGCACACACACACACACAAGAAACCAAACTTGGAGTCTCTTGCATCTCAGAATCATAGGACAGCCACACAGAAATCATAAGAGAAGCTGAAAATGAGGGATATTTCCATATAAAACTCATTTTATATGCCTTCATGGATGTGATACTCTCTAACAGCCACATCTTCACACTGTTTTCCATAAACCAAGAGGACTACCTCTTTAAGGGAAAACTGAGGATTTTCTTTGAATGCATGCCTTCAGGAATTGTGAGATCAAGGAAAATATGAAAGCAAATGCAGAACATCAAGTATCAGAAGAGTCATGGTTAAAAAAGGATGAGCTGACAATGAAGACAGAATTCTGATTCATTAGAAAAATTCTGATATAAAACATAGGAAATTTTCCTCAAGAAAATCAGGAAAATAACAGCTTGAATTAATGTATGTATTATTTTGGAGTTTGAAAAGAGATGCCCTTATTTATGAAGGACTTAAGTACATAATGGTTAATCACACAAGCAGCATTATTCCCCACCACCACTTCTGCTCCATGACTAATATTGTTATTGGGGCAAATATCACCCTAGTAAAAACCCTTTCCATCACTACATACCACAAGAGTACAGAAGTACTTTTCAACTCTTCAGGACACAGACCTTTTGAAAAACTCAGTATAGACCCAAGGCAAATGAGCTAGCAGTGAGCCAGCTTTGAATTCATCAGCCAAAATTTCTGTGTCCTTCAAGGCATTTAGATGAGCTGATGCAGGACACTCGGCCAGTGGGAAGGAATGACAAGTCGATAAGTACTAACCTGTTTAAATTTACTGCTGAGCTATACTTATAGTGCCTGGAAAGTTGTCCCACATTCAAAACACAGCAGCAGAAAATACGAAATATCATTTTCAGCACTGAACTAGTCCAGTTTTGACAATCCTCTCCATAGGGTTTCCCTGAGAAAACCATCCCTCTGGTTCCTTTCACTCTTGAGCCGTGTCTCTGTTGATGTCATGAAGGAAAATGGTGCTAATGAGCAGGACTAGTCCCTGCAGAAAAACCATATCTAAAGACTGCATCTCTGAAAAAAGGACATTTTCGGGATATGAGGATGTTAAGAGGATGTGATGTTGATGATTTAATGCAGTGAGTGTCTCCTTTGAGCTAAGTGTCCCTGCCTCGGCCGAGAGACGATGGTGTGCTAGAAATATTAAACTAGCAGCCTCCATGGAGATACATAGCTACGAGTAAGAACAGAATTTGAAACCCTGTCTTCAGGATAAGTCATCAAACAGATCCTCCTAAACAGCAGCCAAATATATACATGCATCTACTGCTGTAGGTGTTAATGGAACAGCTCCCAAATATGAATGCTGAAATAACATCCTGATCTCCTGTAACCAGAGCTAAGAGGATTTGCCATTGATATACCAGCTCTGAGCTGGATTTACTTCAAAATTGTCAAAAGCCCCTGCACTGGCATAAAGCACGTTTTTGTGTCTAAGGAATCCAGATGAGTGCTTCACATGGGGCACTGGGCAACACGTAATGAATTCCACATTCTGATTTTGTCCCCAGAGAAGGCTTCCACGGATTCCACAATGGAACAAGAGGTTTATTGAACAGGACAATGAGAGAGGAAATCTATTTTACAACTTGAA
This sequence comes from Myiozetetes cayanensis, assembly GCF_022539395.1. Lineage (NCBI taxonomy): Eukaryota > Metazoa > Chordata > Aves > Passeriformes > Tyrannidae > Myiozetetes > Myiozetetes cayanensis. Next base: position 6,410,093 of record NW_026087411.1, on the reverse strand, counting down.
GCAAGCTTCTGTCCACAGAGGATGAGCATAATTTGTTGCTGAAAAGGAAACTAATATCAAGAAAAACAGCCTAAACAGAAAAAGAACAAAACTTCCCCTCCTGTAGTTCTTCACCCCCATGTTTTTTGTATGTATGCACTCAGCCCCACACACGTGTAGCATGTGCACACAGATACTATGTAGAAGCACTTTCCAAACACAAAGGAGATAAAAACGACATAATCCTGTCTTCTGGAAGTTCTCGGTATGGAAACAGTAATTAGATAATTCTACATTTGAATGTAGTACAGTTAATCAGAGCTTTCCCAGGGGCATTTTAGAATTAGGAGGAATGCTATTAAGGAATACAAATCTTTTATTTCCTAAACCGCCAATAAACGGAGACGATCAGCTTAAAAAAAAAAAAAAAAAGGCAATGGAAATAGGTTGCTCCTAAAAAAAAAAAAATAGATAAATTCAGACCAATTCACTCCAATGTCACAAACCTAAATAGGATGTCTTGCCAGGGAATTAATTGGATTGTAAATAAAAGTGAAACCGATCAGTAACTTTTTATTGCTTGTGATGAGTGAGATGCAAAGAGTGTACAGAAATCATAAATGATGAAAGTTGAATTTGTTCTGAAAAAACTCTTTCAGTTTGAATAATCTGCAGGGTATTAACGGCACTGGTAAGAATTTTTATTATAAACATATGAGGACAGTGTGAATCAGGAATAATTCTGTTTAAACCAATGGGATTGTACTGAGGGAACATTTTTGAGGGCTGCAGAATGGAAACTAACTGAGTTCTGCATACTCTTTTGATGAGAGCAGAATCGGGACCGCGGTCCTCTTTTTGCTTTTCCTCCTGGCTCCATAGTCGCTTCTGTACTCTTATAGAAAACTCTCTTTTCTCAAGCAGAGCAGCAGGTCCTCCAGACGAGTACCTCATCTGGGTGCTCCTGACCAACTGTGGTGACAACATCCCTTCCAACTAAAAAAAAGACAGCTCCCAGGGAAGCCAGCCAGCTGGAAAGCAGGACCTGCTGTACTGAAGTATGTCAAAGAAATGCAAAATAAATCAAGCCCAAACTTTTCAAAGAGGTGACCTGAGCAAAACAGAGGCATTATGAGATGGCGAGGAACTGAGGGCAATGCCTCCAAGAGCAAGCCACCTGAAGTCAAGGATCACAAAACAGAAGAATCAGAGTGACAAGATATATCCTCATTCTGTATTTTGATCAGGATCTTGTGTCTCCTTTTTCAAGGAGCAGAAAAGAGCAGGCACCCAGTAATTTTGTTTGAATGGCCAGCATGTTGGAGATCATACCTGATGAATGGGGTTGAAGGCCAAGGACTCACACTTTTCCTTAGCAGTCCACACTAACCATGAGAAGGAGAAAGTCCTGTCAGCTTTAGATGCTAAAGAACACAGGGAGAAGCCTTTGGGGAGGAGTGTCCTATCTCAGCCACACTAGTTATAAGATATAAATACACATTCTTCTTTCATCTTGCATCTCCCCATTATCTAGAGATTTAAAAGGATCCATGCAATCTGCATGCAGTGTTATGAGTACCCCAAGGCAGACCAATTTCACTTGAGCAGAGCTACATAACAACATCACAACAACAAAAGTGTGGTTGCTATCTGAAACATGCTGGGGTGAAAACCCAAGGAAAGAGAGCACCTTCTTATGTTAATGGATAACAATGTTAACAAAGCTATGATTTTATTTAGGCCTGGAACAAGCACCAAACCTGAAACTGGCAGAGCACTTATATTTTGGGATGATCCTCTAAGAGGAGCCACAGAAGTGCCTTACTGCCCAGGTCTCCTGAGGACTTCCTTGATGGAAAACAGCATTACTTGACTCTCTTGCTGCAGACCAGGGTTTCTACATACCATGAAACAGTTGCACATGGTAGCTTATAAGGCCTTCCTATGCAGACAAAAAGGGTTTAAAGAGATCTGTAATGAGTGTTTCAGTAACCAAACCTCAAGTTGTTTATCCTACCTCTTAGAGAGTGAAATAGCTCAAGGAAAAGCAAAACAGGGACAGAGAAAGAGCGCATGAGCAAAAGAGATGGACTCTCACAGAACAACATAGCATACTAATTCATTCTGATCTTACTATTTAGTACCTGCAAAGTCTACCATTATGCATTATTAAATTCATGTATTATTGAATCACAATCCTTGTTGCCTGGTAAGAAATGTGGATGATTTCTTAGCTTAAATTAAAGCACTGCTTCCCTTATTTGAATAAAACTGCATTACTGGCTGCCTCTCATGGTAATCAGAAAACTGCATTAGGCAGGTAGTACTGTATGAATTAAAAAATAATGAAACAAGACTTTTCAGTCAGACATTGTTCCCTCGCCTGCTTTTCATGACAGCAGATTCCCTACTCTGAGTTGATAAGACAACAGCAAATGAAGATAACAACATGAGAGCAAAATCATTCACTCTAATAGGCTCCACCTGTGCAGGCTCCAGCTCATTTACATGACTGCAGAAAAATTAGAAATCATGCAGCAATTAGTCTCTTCTAGATTATGCACTGTGTCAACTGATACCACTCTAGAGAGCACTAGTGCTAAAATGGTTTCAAAAGATAAATCTACTAGCCTGTGCAAACATTTTTAATTACCTGGAAAACTGGATTGCCTGTTTAGAAAACTCTGCTGTAAATGAGGCTGCCCACACAGCCCTGGAATCAAATGTCACCAGCTTCAAATGTTTGTATAACTGACTTTTATAGTGTTTGATGGCTTGCTGGAACAGAACCACGTATCTGCTTTTGCTGCTGTGCAGCTGAAGGAACATCTCTTTAGAGGGAGGTAATGGAATTGAGGTAAAAGGAATTTTTCTTTCTGCTTTTTGTGTTAGCAGGTATTGATTCCTTTAGTCTCAGATCTCATCATCCACTCTGGTCATCCATTGCAAAACGATGATCATTCACAGCACTGAGCAAACCCAGCAGCTATTTACAGGATAAAAATTAAGGGCTGCATTGCGAACCCTGTACTCTCCCCAGCAAGGAGCTCTTCACCTAAGAGGCCCAGTGAAGTCAATTTAACTGCTTAAGAGTAGCTGTTCATCCTTGTGAGGAAGCAGTTCACAATCTGGGCTCCAGTTCTCTGCCAGGGCAAGCATATGTGCTGGTGGAAAGGCAAGTCTGCACTCCCAGCTGGTGCAAATCTGCAGTGCTCCCAAACCCACAGAAGCTCTGCAGATTTGCACTGAGCGGAGATCTGGGCCCCTTGCACAAAGCATGTGCTCTCCACACCTTGGCTGTTGTTAAAGAGGCTTTAAAATCATCTCTTGGAATTTGAAAATTATGCTTCTTTGGTATATTTAAATCTTTCTCAAAGAAAGGGAAAAAAAAATAAATAAAAACCACCAAAACCCAAAGCCTTAGGATAACTGGAAAGGAAGAGAGTAATTAAAGCACCGTAAAGACTTGGAGAGCTACAGAGTGTAATTCAGAGCCAGGTCCTTTCTGTTTATCTGACTCATTCTCTAAAGAACTCCAGAGCAAGGAAATACCTAACTGTGAAGCTTGCAACCTCGAGGACTGCTCTTGGGTTCCTATTCTGTATAGAATATTTCCACAGAGTGTAATAACGTAGCTTTATAATTTGAACTGGATGAACTCATGAAGGGCCACTTTAACACCACAGTCATAGCTTTGGTTACTTAAACTGTTCCTGCAGGCTGAGTTTAGATTTAGCACCCAACCCTTGAAGTTTTTCTCTTTCCCTGCTCAAAATACTGTCCATGTCTTTTCATGTCACACAGAATCCATTCTATGGTTCATAGAAGTGGATTCAGTGAGGGTCACCCCCATCTCCACAAGGTATTTACATGGCTCAGCTCTGATGAGGCACCAGGCTTGCATCAGTCTTAATTCAGGACCCCTGAATTATCCCTCTTTAATTATCAAGACTTCTTGTTAAGCTTTTTAGTTTTGAAACCCTTCTCTGAACATCTTCAGCATTTCCAGTTACAACTCAAAGAGCTTAACTTGGTTCTCAGAGCTAGGTCCTCATGAGTTGGACTATGTCCCTCGGTCACACCTGGGCAGTGTGGGTGCCACGGAGTCACAGTCCTCCCAAAACCCCAGAGATCCTTCAGAGCTATCGAGTGCATCTGGGAGCTGCAGCACTGTGATGAGGCTTAGCTGGACTGTGGAACATCTTGCCAGAAGATGACTTGAATATTAAAAAAGTTAGTGTGGAACCAAAAAAACCAGACTGGAAAGGATGAGGTGCCCAAGGGCATCTATTCTGATATATATCTCAAAAGATACCCCATTCTTCCCCTAAGCAGCCCACCAGCTCAGTGAGCTGATACCTGTAAGGGGGACACCACTCCCCTACCCTTATATTTCTGTTTCCTTCTTGCTCCACATTATAAACTTTGTTTCTGTGCAACTCATGAGCAATTGAGAGGGGAAAGGCAGGTTGGTTGGTTGGCCTTGTACCCAACACACAGCTCATACAGAGAAGGACCCACTGTCCAGGTAAATGTCCCGCAGGCACAGGGCAGTTCTGCTCCATTCATCCCTTATGCAGGATTACGTGTACTCTTCCCTACACAGGTCTGTGATTACAACCTTCACAGAGGAAATAGCCCGGGAAACTCCGGCACAAACCACACGGACAGCGCTTTCATCACTGCAGCCTTTACCCTGGGCTCTGCACTGGCCACTCTTACGTTCTAGTTTTAGGTGGCTACTGGGGCCACAACGTTGCTCATCTGCAAAAAGTCATCATGCACAGCTTTGTTGCAGCTTTTTTAAATTTCAACTCAAATCTAGTACAATTTAACCAGTTTTGGGCTAATGTATGTATGCTTTGGATTGCAGTATAATCAGCCACACAGTAGCACTGCACGGGAAAGTGATGGGAGGATAGGGCCCTTTGGATGTGTGGGGAAAGCTGGACTGACAGGATGCAACAGCCCTCCTTGAAATGTGGCCAGAATGCAAAAGAGCAACTCTGGAGATGCTGCATGGAGACGTGCATACAGGCACCTACCCTACTGCAAGCCAGTTCATTTGAGCTTTAATAGGAAGGACTGGCAAGGAGAGCCTCCTAACAGCCTTAATTTATTCCTTGATGATGCCACAGTTGGTGGTACTGCCTAGGATTCAAATATAAAATGGAATTTATGGAGAAATTTATGAGTTTAATGGAGAAATCTGTTAAGAGCCTTGAAAGCCCTTATATAGCTAACGAGGTGTTTTAAGTCCCCTAGCAAATTCTGTGCTTGCCTGATGAGGTTCAAATTTCATAGTTTAACCAGACAGCAAGGGGAAAGAATGACAGTATATGTGGCAGAGCTGTAACACTGACTATGGGCTGCTCATTTGGAGGCATCTTGGAAGATGAGGCATGAGGTTATGAGGCATGTTCGTCTGTCATTATTAATGACTGAAGTCAAAGAATTAACTGGGTAAGCCTGATCTGAGGCTTGTAGTGCCTGATCTAAGACTTACGGACTCGATAACGTGCACAGAAACTGCAAAATAGTGCATTGGATTTGGAACTATAAGTACCTTAAAACCATGAAGGACAAACAGTGAGGGAGAGGGGGGTTCATGCCTGCCTCACTTACTGGGATTGCCTTAAGGATACATGGGCACACTGAACACTGTAGAATGCAGGAGTTGCCACAAGATGGGACATTCAGCTCACAAATATGAAAGTTGCTGGCAGAATGCTGAACTTTACATCTAATGAGTAAAGGTGGCTTGATAAATGGTCACTTGAAGGAGATAATCCTTTGCTCCCTTTGTGAAACACCTGCCAACAGGCTCCTGATAAAAACCTTCTCATTCAAGCCAGGGGGAATTTTGACAGTGGTGGCAGACTTTCTGTTCAATTCTGGCTTTTTTGTAACCAACTGGTGAAAACTGAGAATCAGAAACATCATCTTCCAGAAGGTGTCCAAAATGTCTGTTGTTTGTTTTCCTTCAATGACATTAATGGAGACACATCTCTGGCTGTAAAGTCAACTGGCCAAGTGATGCCTCCAGAGGGGAAACCTCTGCAGCTTCCTCCTTCAGAGGAATCCTCTCTTCTTCTCCAAATTAACATGTATTTTCAAATGCTGCTGTGGCCAAGCTTCCAGAACTATGACTCAGGCCACACAGTGAGCAAACAAGCAAGCAAGCAGGCTGAACAAAATAACTCCCTGCTGCAGACAGCACACATGTAGACACAGTGGCAGCAGGACAGCAAAAGTGAGTAATTCCCTGAGTAAGGAAAGTAAACTTGGTTTCTGAAGTCAACATAATAACATTCAAAGAAGTGTTTTCCTCTCTGCTCTTTGGCCAGGTTTGGTTTGGTTTTGGTTTTATTTTTTAGTGGTAGTTGGAATTCAAGTCCTAAAGGGCGTGAAAACTTCTGGATAAAAGGTGATGCAAGGAAACGTAGCTCCTGTGATGTATGTCACAATGAAGGGAAGGAAATTAGTTCAATAACTTGCCTAATGCACCATATGGAGATAGAAGCGAGGAAAGCGCGGCTGAAAGAAGTTAATGTAAAAAACACTAACCACAAATCCAGCGCAGGGCCAGGCTCCAAAACGTAAGTGGAAGTGGCCTAGAAAACCCACACAAAGCCAGTAATTTACAAGCAAAGGTTCTGTGCTTCTGGAAAATAAGGGCAAGAATAAAAACTGCCTGTGTTAGTAATCTAGGATCTGGAGCAGAGTAGCTAAATCTATTGGGCTTAGACTGCCTGAAGGCATAACATTAAACTGGGGAGAGACATTCAGTTTAATCTCCAGCATGACAGATGTCCTTAAGGGGATTCTATGTAAATATGCAGTGTATTGTTTTTGCCTTCTTAAAAAAAGCTGGAGGAGTTGAACCACCACTCTCCTATCAGATGGTATGGATATTTTGCTCTGCCTTGAAGGAGATGTGGTTAAGTTTAAGAGCCTCCTCATGATTCCAGTTCACCCCCTCCCCTGGGCCAATGTAAATCAGCTGCATTACAGAGATGTTGTAAGTAACCCTCATCATGATGTGCTGACTAGATTCTGTCTATAGATATGCCTGCACCCCAGGAACACATGATGCGGTCTTAACAGCAGCATCTCTGCCTTCACAGCTGCATGCAGGAAAAAAAAATAGTGGGGTATGAAAGGCAAAGAGAGAGCAGAGAGAGGAGAAAATATTACTTTAAAATCACAGAATACAGGAGCCCATATTACATTCCCAGTACCAGATAATAAATCAATTTTTGGGAAGCTAATCTGGGGAAGAAATATTACCTTTTGGCAGAATTTAAGCTGCACCTTAATCAGCATCACCATCCGAGGTCTCACAATATTCATATTCCTGCTTGATATCACAGGATGGGACTGAATGAGTTAAACGCGAGGACAGGGTATGGGGCCAAATGGGTCTGCTAAGAATTCATTTTAAAACCTGCTTTCAAAATAAATAATGCAGAAAAACACTTAGGGAGAAGTCTGAGAATATTCCAAAACAACCTCTGAAACAGATGATCATACAAATTCACCTGAAAGATGGGAAAGAAGTTTGTGTGTGCCAGCCTGCAACTGCAAAAACATGTGGTGCATGCAACCTCCAGAGTGACTGAAATGCTGAAAGCTTCCCTAATCCAAAACTAAGCTGATTTTACACTACAACCACAATTATTTTCTTTTTAAAATCGAGCATGCCACTGCCAGCTCCGTAGCAGGTGCAAATCAGCACAGGCTTCAAGGGAGTAGTCTGATCTACAGCAGCTGAGGATCTTGTGTAAAATGAGATCATCTGCTGAAAAATTAAGAGAAAGGCATTTCTATTTGTCATCTGCCACCTCTTATAATTGCTTAGCAATTTCTATCTTGCCCCTCTAGAAATCCAAGTGATTGACTTGCTTAGTGCTCTGGCTGTTCCCCACTCTCAGCAAGCTCCGAGGACTAATGCCTCCTGGCCAGGGGTACTCACTTATTCCCAAAGGATTTTGGCTGGTTTTTCTTCCAGATAGAAGCCAAAAGGCCATATCCCAGTCTTACTTATGCTCAAAAAACCAATGCATAGCCTGGACATATCCCAGACTAAACCATCTAAGAAAGATAGACTTCATTTCCCTAGCAAGGATTACATCCTAAAAAAAACAGCCAGAGCGGCGGATCTGAGAGAAGCCCTTCCACCACAACGGGATGTTTCCCACAGCAAAAACTGCATTTCCAACCTAAAACTGCCACAGCAATCTCTGCTACGCTGATCACCATCTACCCGTGTTCCAATAAAGCCTTGGAGTTAGCACAGGGAGGAAATGGAGCACCAAGGCAACAACATCAACAGCAGCATTTAAGACACCATGGAGGTTTAAACCACTCTAACTGGGTGGATGCCCAGCATGAGGGAGCTTTATGGATTAGTTAATGCTGGCATCTTTCTCCTGCAGAAAAAAAGACTGGCAGGAACCATCTGTGTCACGGTGTATGGCCGACTGCCATGTGACACAGGGCCCAGAGGGTTTACAGAGAATCTATTCTGAGCAACTCTGTAAACCCAAACCAAGACGATCCCAAGAGCACAGAACAAACTAAATAGCATTAGTTTTCTCTGCATCTAATGCATCCAAGTGTGCCAAAGGAAGAAAGCAAAAAAAAAAAAACAAAAAAGAACAAGGGAATCACCAAGCTAAGGGAAAACATCTAGATGGACCTTGACAGTCCCCACTGCAAAGCACAAGAGGATACAGAGAGCATAAGAACACAGTTGCCGCTTTTCTTAACGCCTTAATTTTGAGCTCATAAATAAGACATCTCAACCACCATTCTCAGCTCAGTATCTGCATCAGAACTACTTGTTTCGACCTTTGGTAAATCTCAGCTCTTTTAGAGGAGAAGAAATCCCTCCCAGAGGTCAAATTATAATTACAGGAGAGACAAAAGAAAGCATTTCCTAGTCAGTTCATTGCACGCAGTGCAAAATCCCAACCCCAGCAGCAGTGATTACCCCTTTTAATCTCCATTCATCAAAATTGCCTTTCACAACCTGTCAGTTGTAACTCCTACCTTGCTTACAAAAAATATATGACAGTCAGAAGATCATCAGTTTCTACCACCAGTAGAAAAATCCTTCCCAAACCATCTAAACCCCCCCACAGTCCCACATCTCCAGGACTCACCAGGGCTGCATTTGACCTACAATTTTGCAACTGGACTTTATTCACAGTTGCAAATGGCAGCTCATGGCACATTTAAAATCTGGTTTTATGACCAACTTGTTAAATACCATGCAACTACTCCAGATTCTTAAAAGTGAATGCAATATTTGGGAAACAAGTCCAGTTGGCAAAGATGCTGCCTCTTCATTTGCATAATTATAGGCTGTGCTTTAATATTACTTATGGTTAAGGGTGCCTGACACTTTCCATTAAGAAATTCGGCTTCCATTTACTAAGGACATTGCCAAACTCTCTATGCTTGGTATTATATTTTCCTAGCCAATTTCTGTCTGACTTGGGCTGAATTATTTGGGAAAGTTTCAGTTAAAACAGTTCAGCTGTCTCCCAGAATGAAGTGAAAGAGAAAAAACAATTTGTCTGCAAAGAAAAAAAAAACCAATAACCATTTAATGGAGAGGTTCTCACAACCACATACTCTGGAGCAGGAACTTATAGCATTGGGGAAGGATTGCCTGTATCAAACCTGTTGCTGCCTCACCCCGCCCTTTTGGCCCGTTTCTCCTTTTGGCAAACTTCTAACCCTGTAGGGGACCCTCACCTCAGGCATGTTCTCTGGGCACTTATTCCAGCTAAGTTCTCTCAAGATAAGTTTGCTCTGAATATGCTCCAAATTCACAGAGCTGTAACAGGCAGGTAACTTTTCAGGAGCATCCCTGACAGGCCCATCGCAGGCATAAGAATCATTTTCCAGAGGTCCAGTTTATTTCCTTTCTTCATCTCCCCAAACTGTGCTAAAACCAAGGAGATCAGAAGAGAGGTAAAGACATGAGGAGTCCTTCCCTTTTCTTCCAGCTAGTTCTTCCCATCTGTTCCTTGCCACTTCAGAGAGAGAGAAGGCCCAGTAATATGAGTGTTCTGTTTTGGGGTGGCAAGGTTCTAAACCTCCCATGGAGGGTAAAAACTCCTCTGCTCTTCTGCACAAGGAGGCCCTAACCCAGGCTGGGCAGTTACACTCTCCAGTTCAGAAAGCTCAATGTCATCCATTAACTCAGTGAAAGGAGCCACACTAGGGAGTTCTTTTCCAAAGGGCATTAACCAAGAAAGGGATGAACTGAGAAAATAAAACACTCCTTCAACAGCCAACAAAAAAACCCACCCCAATGCAAGAAACCCAAAGACCACATATTCTGATTCACCACTAAAAATCCCTCTGTAAGCATCATGTTTGTTCTGAATAAGCACGGGATACAGTGTACTGAGAGGAAGAAATGCTGCCTAGGAGTTAAACCACAAAGTCAAGAGATTCCAATTCTATTCCTGGCAAATACCCAACACCAGCATTTGCAAACCCAACTGCCTGAAGCAAGGCACCAACATCCATATTCAGGCACTTAAACACGGACTCTTGTATCCAACAGCCTTGCAAGGCCAGTATCAGTTACCCAGTGCTTCAAAAATCTCTGCCTTAACTGTTCGGTGTCTTGGTGTCTTCAAGTCACCAAACCTCAAGTTAATAGCGTTCAACCTGTGGAAATACTTGGGGTGGAAAAAAATTGGATAAAATCCCAATGAATAAAATCCTTGCCACAGGTTTCCCCTGCCTCTGTTAACACTTGGCAGTGGAAGAAGCCAATTCCCTATTTAGCATCTCTGGTGGGGCAGAAACCTGCCAGTGTGCAGCACATACCTGGGTTCTGAGTTCTATAACACCTATCCCCACCTTCATGGCATAGCCAGTGATTGCTGGAGGAGGATACAGATATTTCAGGTGTTGCAATACTCAGGTAGCAGTAGCTCCACACAGGTGGAAAAGTGCCTCACACTGTGGGAATCCCACAATCACAGTGGAATTTCAAGCAAGAGAAATTGCTGTCTGTTCATGAGCTGGGAATCACTGGCTGGTCTCTCCCACTAAATCATCAGAACAAAACATCTTGTAGTTTTAGGTTCCCAAATGAAAGATTTTGTTAAAACAATCTGCAATTAAACTCCTGTCCTAAATATTCAGAACAACTTCTGTCTTTTCAAGGATCACAGAATCATTAAGGTTGGAAAAGACCACCAAGATCATCGAGTCCAACCTTTGATCATCTCATCAACTAGTCTGTAGCACTAGGAGCCACGCCCAGTCTTTTCTTGAACACTTCCAGTGATGGTGACTCCACCACCTCTCTGGGCAGCCCATTCCAATGCTTGACAACCCTTTTCAGTGGAGAAATTCTTCCTGATGCCCAAGCTGAAGCTTTCCTGTCACAGCCTGAGGCTGTGTTCTCTTGTCCTGCCTCTATCTGCTTGATGTGCTATCACCCCAGTCACAACAGGAACCCAGCCCAGCCAACAGCACCACACTCACACTCGTACAGCAGGTAATGACGACTGAAGGAGTTCAACCACCGTATCCAGGGTCACTTTTTTAGGGGAGCTTGAAGGCAGATGGCAAAAGAAAAGCCCTGCTCCTCATGAGTTATGCCTGCATGTCAGTACAGCTTTAAATTTTGACTTCTTTCACAAATGCTTGATCATATTTGCTAACCGGTCATTAGATGCGGCTACATTCCTTCGCATCTTATTAGAAAGCATTCCTTTTTTCCCGAAGAAATAAATAAAGTGAATGCATAGTAAATGCCTAACAGATGAAGCCATAACAAGCTGTTGCAAAGCACATAACTTGGAGATATTGTTAAAACAATGTGTGTGCCTGTTAAATGCAGAAACATTTAATGTTATTATTAGGTATGTTATAAAATCCACCATAATTTATTAAATAATATTAAAGTATTTATAGATGGACCCTTCTATACTACGTAACTGGTTACTACTGCAGCAAACACGCAATGCCAAATCTATCATTTAGGTTTTTTAACTTTCCTGAAGCGTATTTTTTCCCCTCCTATGAAAAAGCAGATGTTCTAAAGCAACAGGAACCGTAAACTCCCAGTATGTGCTCAAAGGCTGAAATCTAATATTTAAAACGAGCTGTTCTAGTACAAAATGTCTCCATGGTGACCCCTGGTAGCTGAGTGGGAACTAGATTTGGCAGCAAGTCCAAGCGGATGCAGCTCCTGTTGGTGGCATGCACTGACCAAGGATTCATCGCAATCTGGGCTCCAAACCAGGCCAAGGTGTCAAGTATTGCTCCACGCACTCACCAAAAGAAACCAAAGAGGTTTTCCAGCAAACTGTTTCCCCTGAGCAAATAGATAAGATGCCCAGTTTGTTGTGAATTAGTAATTTATGTAATGAGGTCAGGCTTTATAACGGGGTTTAACCCTAACAGTAAATCTTATTGCGACCTGCAACCAGTAATTAACAAAGGCCGTTTTTCCTAGTGAAATGCCCACAGAGTTAAGGATATGAAATTCCACCTTCTTTAGTAGCTCAAATATCCATATGCCCGTAAAATAAAATTAAGGGTTTGCTTTGATTTTTAAGTTAGGGAGTTCAGATAACTCAAGCCACAAAAAAAAGTGTGTGACAGCTCAACAACTAAACACGGTGCCAATAATTTTAACAAAACGTTTAATCGTCAGAGACTATGTTAGAATTGGAAGAAAATAATTTCTCTACTTCATACACAAAAATCAAACCCTGGAGTTCTTCCAAGTTGTCCTGTTTTTTAGTTTTAACTGTAGAGGAACAAAAGCACCAGGAGAGAAATTCAGTTCTCCTTCTCAATCCAGAATTCCCCTTCTGATGAAAGCTGGACTGATGCCAGCGGAGCTGACAGCGGTCCTTGCTCTGATGGAGAACGCCAGAAAATTATTGTTACTGAAAATTCAAACCGCTACATAATCCGGTTAGGATTTAAGAATAAGTAATGTTTTCTCTAATAACAGTTTTCATAATGGAGAGCCTTTCTCACATGCTGTATTTTTCATGCAAGCCGGATGACATTAGCCAGGGACTGGGGATGGTTGCCAGTCAACCTGAAGTGCTCAACACCTTCCAGGAGACGGTGCAGCGCACATGGCTGGTCCCTGTATTGTGTATAAGCCAGAGAGAAACCTGGAGCTGAAATGAAATTCAGCTGAGAGGCTGGTCTCTAAAGCTGTAGGAGCTTATTAAAGCCCACCCGGGAGGGGAAGCAGGTTTTATAAAACACATTCTCAACCTTCTGAAGGTCCATAAGCCCAGGCAGTTTGAAGGAAGTCAACACATTTTTAAAAGTAAGTATTTTCTTCTGCTTCCTTTATAGACCCTAGCAAACCTCCCCAGGGTGAGAAGGCCTAGAGAATACTGTATTTGGCCAAATGGGACAGGGATAACCTTTCCTGGGACTGTCTGCAACAGTATTTTGATTTCAGATAGAAGGCAATGATCTCCACTAAGCCTGTTGATTTCAGATGCAGGGTGTGACAGATTTACCCCTAAGGATCAGACCCATCAATGAGAAATTGCTGAAGTTTTATTTCCCCCCAGTACTTTCTGTCTTATTCCCTTGAAGCACAAACATGCACTGATTAAAAAAAAAATTGTTTCAAGCAAGACACACCATAGTGACCTCATCATGAGGTTTCATTTCAGCAGAAATGTTTGATTTCATACTTTTGAGTAAAGCTGAGCACCTCTTTGTGAGGTAGCCAGGGAACTCGACACCGTTGCTGGTCAAGATGTGCACATCTCACACTGCAGTTTGGATAGCAATGAACTTGGCTTGAGCAGACAAGCAGGCAGGTCCAAGAAAACAATCTGCCAACCAAAACAGATATCCTAGGTTCAAATTCCCATCCCTTCCATGCACAAGTTTCTCTGTCCTAGCTCCCATCCCTATCATCACCTTGAAAAAAGATGGCTCAGATCCACAAACTATTTCAGGACCAAGGAGCAAGTTGCAGCTGGAGCTGAAACTCTTGCTTGGAAAGTCCCAAAGGACAAATGAGGCAGCATCTTTCAAAGCAAGAGGCAAACCCTGTTCCATTTATGGCTAAGATTACGACTGAGAGAGAAAACAAAATAATTAAAACAAAAAAAAAATAAAAAATAAACTCTGTCCTGAAGCCAGAGATCAGCCAGCACAGGAGCTTTGGCTGCAAGCACTCGAGGAAGAGACCATGTCTAATAACAAGCAAGCTGCCACATTCTGGACCAGACCCAGTTCCCAAATGGATTTTAAGACATAGCCCTATATTTATTTTTGCAAAGATCAAGTGTATGCTTATTTATATTGACTGGATAAAGAAGGTTGACCAGAAATAAGCAAGCAAAAACTGCCTTCCTGTTCCCTGCCTCTGGCTGAAGTGGTCCCATTCACAACACGATCTCTTACCTGAAACTGCGCATAGAGGGTGCCAGGAGTTTGTCTGATCCCATAAAGGAAGTTGCTCAGTCTTGCCTGGGAAAAGCCTTAGTTATCCCAGAGCAGAGCTAACTAATTGATCTCAGCCTATTCTTGCCTCTTTTTGCTATAGAACAGTAACTATGAAACATGTACAGTGAAGGAATACCACGCAGGACAGGCACAAGCTCAGCACTACAGTCTGCACAGGCCTCCTGAGGTGGGCTTTCTCCAGGCAACCCAAAATGCCTGCCTGCATTCTCAGTCCATATCAGGAAACACAGAGCCATATGCAGAGATGGCCAGCATGATGCCTCCTGGTAAAGTCGTGACACACAGAGAAGAGTGAGCTGCAAAAACAAAGTTCTGGGACAAAACCAATCTGTTTTAGTAGACCAATAAGTACATTTGGGCAAGTACTCTGTCAGGTACACACACGTTTCTGTAGGTTACAGAAAACACCTCTGGGTGGTGGTGGCTTAGGGGTAAGTCTGTGCACCTGAATGCTGAGAAGCTGATAAAAACATTATTGCTACCTACAAACTTCTGTTATGGATGCAACATTTCCACTTCACTGGACATTTCCACTTCACTGTACAGAAGAGGGCTCTGGGCAGCATTTCAGTATAAAGCTGAAGAGCTGCTTGAATTTGCTCTTCCACTCCAGCTAACTCTTGGTTGACTTTATTCCTTGGCTCTGCCCTTCCACCCTCTCAGTGTGGAAGTTATCCTGCCTTGCTGCTCCATAACTTATCCCAGCGCATGTCACCTCTCAGCCTAGCCAGTTCAGCTTGCTGCATCTTAGATTTCAAACTTTCCATGATTTGAGACTTCAAAAGGTCCCCAGGTTGCCAGAGAGGCAAGTCAGGACACAGTACTTTTAGTGTAAAAGAAGACACAGATCTATATTTTTACTTTTCATAAAAAAATTTCCAAGAATAGATTCAATTTCAAGAATTAATTCAATGCCAGAACACACTCACCTCCCTGGGTCATTCCTTTCTTCCTTTAAGCACTGTTGGTTAATTGCTATCATATTTGGATATGTTAAACCAGACCCTTGGTAATGAGCATGAAAAAGAAATGGCTTCATCCAATTCAGAAAGGGCACAAAGCAGGTAGATGGTGAGGGTCAGACACAGTTCTGTTAGAGCAGCTTAAAAACTTAGCCAATCTCCTTCACGCACACGCACAACTGGGATGTTTTACTCCAAGCTCTCGCGAAAAATGAGGCTTCACTACCAAAATCTGCAGCAGGCAATCCAGCAGAGAAAAGTGCCCAGTCACACCCAAGTGACGGAGCTTGGGCTGCTCAGTTGCATGGCCTTGGAAATGAGGCAAGGACAGAAAGAGCAATTAGTGCAGGTTAAGGCAGGACAGGTCCCTTGCCAAAGCAACTGCACATCTGGGCACACTGACTCCCTCAAGGACCTCGACTCCTAAGTGCCTGTCACCTCTGAAGAGGAGATGTGGACTCCCAAATTACTAGAGGCTTTCGGAAATGTTACCCTACCACATCCCACCCCTTCCATCACCCACAGAGCAGCCGAGCTAGGAATTGTGCCAGAAAAGGCTTGAAGAGCAAGAGTGCCATTCTCAAGTAGTAGATTCAAATTTGCAGACCCCAGGTCTTCCTTCTAAGGGAAGTCTGTGAAGGCAAATAAATGAAAGCTGTAGGAGCAAAGGCAGCTGCCCTGGAACTGCTGATGTGGCTGCAAGTGCACCAGCCCTGCAAGGAATGAATAGGCCTTCCAAAAATGCTAAAAATTAGAAATTATTGCCTCTCTTCAGTCACTTCCCCCCCCCCCTTTTTTTTTTTTAAGGCTAAAAAATACAAGTAGAGGAAAAAACAAGTGTTTAGTAGTTAAGGTTAGAGTAGTTCAGGGTAGGTCACAAAACATTTGGTGTATACAGGAAAGTGATTAGAGTACAATAGAGTACATTCTTCACTTCTGAATAACAATATCTGGAAAAAGCTACAAAGATGTGCTACACATTAACTTTTAGGGTGGTTTGGGGTTTTGCCCCTGGTATACATATTCAAATTAGAGAGGACAAAAAAAGAGAAAAGACAATACTGACATGTAATTTAAGATAAAAGCTACAGTACAAAATTTAGTTTACGAGAAAGTAGTGAGTATCTGAGATACAAAAGAAAGTGGCATTTCAGAAGAAAATTTAACTTGCTATTCCTAATTATAACTTCACTAATACAATATTAAGGACTAAAAATAAAGCTTGGCTTATAACAGATAGGAATCATAATTGCCAAATGCAGTAATTTTGACAAAATAACTTCATTCGAAATGTATTTGTTAGCTCACACAGAAAGTCTGAAGTGTGGCAGTAATAAAATCACCTTATATAGTATTCTAAATTTTTTTTACTGGCCCCAAAGAACAAAAACAGTTCATGTAAAAGTTTTCCTTCCATATTTTTTCCATTTCTTTTCTTTTTTATTTATTTTTGTTTTAAAATTTTAGGCTTCAGGAGAAAAAACAGTACTATAAAGTTAAAAGAAAAGAAGTCACTGTTTTTGTGTTTCCCCACAAACTGCGTTTGACTCATTGTTGCCCAATGCAATATCAGACTCAGAGCAACTTCTTGTGAGTATGGAGTCATCCAGACAACCAAGGGCTCGATTTTTGGAGCTGCTATTCTGCTTCAGTTGAAGTTACTGAAGCTAAATGAAAGGGCATGATTGGGAGGCATGAAAGGAGTCAATTTTGCTGCCTTATTCACATTTAAGGAACTGCTGAGACTTTCATGTTAAACTGGATCCTCATAAGGGCAGGCTTTGGCCTAAAAATGCATTTCAAAACAATCCAAACAGATGGTAGCACTTAATATATCCACGAGAAGTGTTTCTCACTCCCTTGCAAGCTTTCTGAGCTCTCAGCTGGGCAGGATAGGGAAAGCTCTCTTTCAAGTCATGTTTGTTTTCTATATGAGCATATAGAGTTCTATAATGGGGGGGAAATTGGTGAAAACTATCCAATATCAGTCTGCAACAGGTCAAACTGAAGAGAGAAAAGGAGTCCTTGAAGACTCTGAGTGCATGTCCATGCCAAGGACTTAAAGACAATCTTAACTGTGCAGTTCCCATTAAGTTAAATCCCATATTTTGCAGCAGCTATTTATTACACCGTGAAACAAATGTGCTTTGCTCAGGAAATCTAATTCCTAATGATGAATATGAAATAGTTTTGTCAAGTGACTCTTTTCTCAAATAACAGTTTGTTACTGAATGTTAAAATTCCAGCCTTGGCCTTATTCTCACACAGGCTACACGTGTGATGAACTTCAAAGAGAGCATTCCTTTAATCAACAATTCTGCAGGAGGATTTTCAAAGGGGGGTTGTTTGTTTGAGGCCTCAAGTGAGCTGCTATCCTTTTTAAGGCACAAAATCCTGGATTCGTGCAGATTATGAGATTAACAGCAGTTATTATTTAATCTGCAAGCCACTTTTTAGCTCAAATGGTCATGAAGAAAAATTAGGAAAATAGGATTTGAAGGTAGCGTGCACAACAAGAACTGAAACAATCCCTCCTCTTCTGATGCTCACTAGTAGCATGATTTCTAGGGCCTGTCTCTAAAGTCATAGCTATTTGGAATTTTACCTATAAACTATACAAATAAACCAATTTCTAGTACTTAGAAAAGTACCGAAGTTTTTCTTTTTTGTGTGTGTAAAACACACTCTCAGCCTAAAACTTCTTTCCCTAGTAAAAATTTTCCACTGAAGCAAGACACAGATAACAGACCCTTTAAAGCTTTAAGGAGATCCTTGCCATTAAAAGACAACCAAAATGAAGTTCAAAGCAAAGAACAAGTTAACTCTTTCTTAAACAGTGCAAAGATTTCATGTGTGTGGAATCTGAAGAGGAAAGTGCATTGATATCCTTCATAGTTATTATATTTATGGGTGCTCTGCCTTCCTTTATAGCATGAAAATATCACAAGATACTGTGCCTGATTTCAGAAGATAGGGGGTTCATCATTTTTATTTCAGATCAGTCATCAGATTATTTTATCTGAATAAATAAGAGAAAGGTCACCTCCTGCTCTGACACATTTCTAACTTCCTGATTCTCCCCTTTTTCACTTCCAAAGTTATTTTAAAGCTTCCAGAGTTATTTTAACCACTATAATTTTTTTAACCAAAACATTGCTTCCCAGGCTGAAATCTCAGTTCCCTGAAGTTTTACCCTAAACTTAATAGTGGCAAGGTTTTACCAACTGCCACTCTTTTCCAGACTTTATACAAACTGAGAAATGGTTAGAACCTCCAATCTAATTTCGACATCAGTAGCAGAAAATAGAATTGTTAAAATTAATACAAAGCTACCTGAATTTCTGTATTTATAACATTTACCAATTATATATAATCTTGACTTTGTATATACCCCTTTCCACTTTCTGCTCAACAAGATCTTCCTTTAAGTCACAGGGTTGAAAGGTACCTTTCTCTGAACCAAGATTATGAGTCTTTACTGTAAGAACAGAAAGAAAAAGAAAGAAAGAAAAAAAAAAACTTAAGAAGCCTCATCTGAAGTTAATCTCTTGTCCTTGAGACAGCTCCTATCCAGCTTTTTTAAAAGCAAGAGTGAACCCGCAGTCCCTCAAGGGTATAAGGATCACACACCATGTTCTCACTGCCCGATGGGTTTGGGTCGGCTATTTTAATGTTTCCAGTCCTTCATCTGCATATGCCACTAGACATCATGCCCCGAGCAGCCTGGGAACATGGCCATTTGTTAAATCTTGCTGGCGTCAGCTCCAAATTGTGCCAGCTCGAGCCTTAATTTTTATTCGAGTGTAACTATCAGCTCTACTGCTAATAAAAAGTCTTTGAAGAACCTCATCCTTTATTTGTATTCTCCGCTAAATTGAACGCCAACAGCAACGTGCACCCAACCTCACACCTGGTGGAGGCAGTCAACAAACCTGACTGTTGTGACACTTCTATTTAAGAGTTTGAACCATTTTTCCTGAATTTTACCGTTGTAGAGACAACTAAGTATTAAAAAAACAAACAAACAAAATAAGCAGCTAAAATCACCTGACTGGATTATACGAAGTTCATTAACTTTCTTGTTGTCTAAATCAGATTTCGTACTGGATTACAAACCAATCTGAAAAGAGTGCTTTGATCCAAGTTTAATCAGTTACTTTGTGTCATTCATTTACACATTCTATGTAGGAGGAAATGTCCTTCCAACTAGTTGCAGTCCCGAGAAAAAATAAACTGCTATTTTCACCTGTCCCCCTAGCACCTCCTTTTGGTTATTTTGAGGCTTTGGATCTGCTTCAGTGTTCAGAGAGCTGCAATTGTAAGATTATTTGGCTGATGGTGAGAGGCTGGCTCGTTCTCCCCAGTAAGATCAGAGCACTGTGCCCAGGGCTCCAGGCGCAGACCTGCACACAGACAGATTTTCTAAACACAGAGTTAATGTAACCATGTCATCTCATAACCACTCAAGTGGTTATTTACCCCTTCAAGTGTTTCTCGCTCAGCTGCTAAGAATGAGCTCAAAAGGGAGGAAAAGTCCAAACTGAATATGAAAATTTTACCTACCTATTTTTGGGGCATAGTCTAAACCACATTGGTTTAATGGAAAGGCTCCAGCTGGCTGTGAATCAAATCTAGTATGGAGGTCTTTAAGTGTTACTGAGTTCTTGTACCATTCACTGTGTAACAATTATTATAATTTTCACATCAGTCCCTCAAAATATGAGAGGGCCTTTTGTGCTATTTATGTCTCGTGCTAGGAGTTGATAAAGTTTATTGTGGCAAGGATATTAGTCAGTGATTGTAATCTTTGCCAGTTGTGACAGTGCTTAGGGTTTCTTTGTGTGTGTTGAAAGAACAATATGGTGAATAAATAAAAACACAGAAGTGAAGGGAGAAACAACAGAGTTCCCCTCCTTGCCCAGACATATAGGAGGCCAAATGAGCCCTCTACCCTGCCAAAACATGCATGGGAATAAAAGCAAAATGTGTATGTTCGGGGTAGTTATCATCCGTGTATTTTGGACAAGCTGCATTTGTTTCTTGAGTGCTCCATCAGACAAGAGAGGAAACCAATGCCAACATTGCAAAGACACACACAAAAGCCTGGGGTAAGCCAACTCCACTGTGCACTTTTGGTGCTAAATTAGGGATAAAATGTTGGAAACCAGCCCTAACTTAGCAAAAAATAAACAAACTATCCAGTGATGGAGGAACTGCAAACAGCTTAGTTCAGAGACAGGGTCTCAACTTCTTCCCTGTTCAGACCCCATAAGTTCCTCTCAATAAATAATTCTGGAAATTCTGAAAACAGAATAAGGAGAGTAAGGGTGCAAAAAGAGATTAATTTCCCTTTTCTAACAGAGAAATGCCTCTTCAACAATTCAGTAAAAATATAAATACCTTCTCTAATGATGTGCTTATCAGCACTAAACATTGTTTTTCTAAACAAGGAATTAATTAGCTGATAGGAAGTACTACTAATAAATAAATAGAGATGAAGCCAGTGAGCATGAATATTTTACTATGGAATAATGACAAACATACCAAGACATGGAGAGAGAAACATGCTGCAATGCACAAGGTCTTTTTCTTGCCAGCTGACACCTTTCTAAAATAGGAGGGGAAAACAATGAAAAGAGAAAGCATCAAGTATCATTGATTTGTAAGGGGAAAAAAACCCCAAAGTTTTATGTTTAGAAATCCTATGTAAACAGAGACATAGTGGTATGCAAATGCAGAAGAAACTCATTCTAAAGAAAATGCTTGGAAAAAAAACAACCTGACATGCCTATATCTTTTCAATACCATGTAGTTAATAGAGAAGAACATGAGGATCAATCTGCCCTTGGCAAGTGGTACATGGGAAGTGTCATTGCAGAATCCTCTAAGTTTGGGAATAAAACAAATTCAGTGGAATACCTATCAGCTGGAGAAAGCAATGTGAAGGCCTGAAGGGCAGCAGTAACGCTCTTAGTTATAACACTGTTCTGAAAACTATTTCACTGCTCAACACCAAAATATTTCACACCATTTTTTTCTTCTTCCTCCCAGATGTACCCCTCTACTGTGCTGTTGTTGAAGGTCATCACAGTGTTCTAGACTGTTAATTTCTTTATCCAGACCCTCAAAGCCTTTTTTTAGAGGGACAAGTTAAGAGTGACCTACTACCATTCTCCAGGTAGTGGATTATTCCCTTCCCTAGATTTAGCCATCAGGCTTCCTCATTACACTTATTCAACTAAATTCAACCTCCACTGCATAGATCAGTACGTGTTCTCAGGACCAAAGTGTGTTTTGATTTGGAAAATGGGCTTGGATGCATTTTAGAATATCCCATATGTTAATTTTGTAATTCTACCCAAAATACTACAGCTAAATAGATGGGGAATAGATGGGAGCAGCAGAGTAATTGCATCAAAAGCCATGAGGAAAGAAGGAACTATATGTTTTCAACTGACATTTCTACTGGGAAAGGACATAAAGGACAGAGACTGAGACATGAAAACTGTTTCAGATGGCAGAATAATAGAGAAAAGTGCTTCTGTGTCAAGACAATAATTGGTGTGAGAAGATAGAGTTTAGGCCAATATTGAAAATAAGGAAGAATCTTATATCTGTTGTTTGGATATAAATTTACATTAAATTATTCAGTCTTACTTCAAATTTAAATCTATAAGCTAAGATCAGAACATAGCCCAGTATGTTTAAGACTGTAAGCAAATTTTTCCATACAGGAAATTTTCAGCCACAATAGGACATTACTGGCTAGAACTTGGTGTCCCAATTGAAAATATTCATATCTACATATAAGTAGCCAAGTAGGACAAATACATTACACTCTCTGTAACTTGCATCTGATACAGAGCAGAAATACTGAAAATAAGAACTGCACAGAGACAAAAATTGCAGGGATGTAAATCCCACCTCTTCAAAACAAAACTGCTCTTGGTTTTTCTATCAGGAAAACTAAGATCCAAACACCTTGGTCCTTGTAGATGCAGGTGAGTAAAAAAAAGGATTGCTTGAAACAGCTGGTTTTGAGTGAGGAAATTAGGAATTACCTACAGCCCGAGCCAGAGGAATGTTATCTGACATACAGACAGACAGCTCCGCTTGGAGTTCAGATGCTCACACTCTCACTTCCTCTTTTCCACCCTTCTCAGACTGTCACTGAGTAAATATTACATGGCATGTTAACCTCAACAGTCCTGCCATGCAAAAAAGTGAAATATTATGCCTTTGCTATAAAATATGTTCCTGGGATAGAAAGGACTTACAGGTAAAAGACTAAAGGAGGGGAGGACAGACAGGTAAAGGTGTGGCCCCAACTGGCTAGAAAGATCTGATGAGCCAATAGCTGGAGGAGGATGGGAGGGAAGTCTGTTGTCCTAAAATAGAAATCTTCACTATTACTATATAATCAGACTGAATCTGCCTATTTCAAACTTTACTAAGACTTGGCATACAAACTGTTTCATTTATTTTGATCATATCAAAACTCTCTGTTCATTGTAAATCCTGGTTTAATTCCAGCACTAGATCCCACAGCTTTTTTCTCACATTAAATTTCAACTTAGGTTGACTGACTCTTTAATGCAAATAATTTCCAAAACTACTTCTATCAGCTCTGAGAAGAAATACCTTCACCTATCCCTTCACACAAAGCAGGACAGGTGATAAATGGAGACACGGACCCATCCATCTATGGCAGGAGGATGTGCTAAGTAGCTGCAGACATGTTGTTTTACACATTTGGTAAGTCTTATGAATTCTTGGATCTCTTCCAAGGTCCAGACCCTAACTACCACTTCATCTATCCCTAAAAGGCAGAGAACCACAAACCCATATGACGTCACCAGGTACAAATCAACTGACTTCAGCTATTCTCTGTGCTCAGTTCTGGTGAAATGTTCTGGACTTCCACCTGAACTCCAAATAGGTACTGAAGATTTCATTAAAACAGAGTGAATTCGAGAATTTTGTTTGCTGCCCATTGCGGAGCAGAGGAAATTGATTGTTTTTTATACCTTTAATAATCTCCCAGGTTTCTATGATTCGTTATTCTTTCTCCTTAAATAACTTGTTTAAAACAGCTATCTTATTTTATCAAAGTTTTGAATGAACATCTGTATGAAATGGATTGATCCCTACTAAATTCTCTGGTGTTTTTGATGAAGGGACAGGAAACAATTCATGCCACTTCTAGTTTGTTATCCCCTCACTCCATTTTGAACTAGAGTCGATGCCTTCCTGCTGTCTACATAACCCTGGCAATATCTTCTAAATCTGTTGTCCAGCTTCAGCCAGATCTGCTAGAAGGCTACAAACTTCAAGGATTAGGGAGTTCCTACAGATTTCAGGAAAATCAGTTGGATTTATGAGAAAGGTCTGGACTAGCCTCCTGACAGAAGAGCAGGCTCAGCTGTTACAAACGCTGCTTGGGAGCAGTCACCCAACCAGCAGCACCACCTCCCCTGCCAGTTTGCATGCACAGAGCTCCAGATAGACCACACACCCAACAGCAACCAGAGGTGAAGCCACAGAGGCTGGTGTCATTGCACAGTAACAGCATGGGAGGCGTGGGTAACAAGAAAATCCAGTTTTGTTAGTTCTGCCACTCACAGCACAAAGCATCCCCTCCTGAAGGCCAAGCCCAAGCTGAGCAGGTAATCCAAACTAAGAACATCAGACCAAACTTCGTGTTTGCTTTAGCAGAATTTACTAATGAGTAGATGGGAACAGAGATACAAATTCTTTTTGGAAAACAGCGACTGGACATCTCCTTTAGCAAACAAGAACCATGAGCTTCTCATGCACTGAAGATGAAAACCTTTGCTTCATTTAAGCCAGGCACTCCACTCCCACTGATTTCAAACAGACCAGGAATTCACTCCAAACCTTTAGAGTTTTTCAATTTGTGCTGACAGTTCAGGAGAATTACAGCTCCACAATTCAGAATAAAGGGACATTTGAAATGCCTTACCCTTCACTAAGAAATAACCAAGATCAGGTGGCCATGTGATTCCATTATTTATGTAATGCCTCAGAACGTCATTTGTCTTTTAATACGGGATGACAGTTTTCACATGTACATGTTTTCTATCAGAGTAACGGGCTTGTCTTGATCCACTCAATACACACATTGCTAATTTCAGATAAAAGATTTATCACACAGATCCTGTAGTTAATTGTCTGCACTTGCCCCTTTTTTCTCTTCACTATGTAGATTTATTTGGAATTTCTTTATAGATGTGCCAGTTTTCAAAAATGATATATATTCAGGCCACGGGTTTCTTTTGGGAAAGATTTTATTTTCACTTTCTATCTCCTGGTACTTCACAGTATGTATTCCTAATGCCTACTTGAGGCTTCTATGTGTTCCTGCATGCTCACACAAGCAGAATAAAAGAGCTTTTAATACTAACTTCATTGCTCTCTTTAAGCATCAATAAGAAAATTATTCTTTTTAGTTATCAAATCTCACATAACATACGCAAAACTGTGTTTGTGACTTCAGTGAATTACACTCTTATACTGAAACTAAGATTTAACTGATTTTGAAATTAACAAAACACGAGTCTTTCCCCTCAGTGATGCCTTTCTTCTACCAACTCAAGGAAGCAGCATCCATCATTATTTGCCCTTAGTGTTCCAAGTGTTTGACAGCAATTCACCTGCTCAAAGAAAGGGCAGCTACAGCAGATTATCCAAGATTCTGTCCAGCTGCATTTTGAAAATCTCCAAGGACAGAGGCTTCACAACCTCTCCATGCAACTTGTTCCAGTGTTCAAACATCCCCACAGTCATTTATAAGAATATGGAGAATATTTCATTATTCTGCAAGACAAACTGATCAGCTTGGTCCAACAACCTACGCTCACAGCCTGGCAGGAGTCCCTCATGGTTACATTCTGGGAATGGGGAAGACACACTGGCTCTAGAGAATGTGAAGTACTATGAGATAAAGGCAACTAGTGTAGTCTGGTTTGGTTAAACTGGTATTAAAATCATAGTTGAAACACAAAGTAGCTGTAAAAACTGCAAGCTCCATTCCCCCATTCCTGCCACCTCTTCTCCTGAGAGAAAAGTCCATGTTGAGCTTCACAGGATGTTCATTTTTCCACTCTGCAGAATACATGTGTGTTTGGAAGTACTCTCCCTTTACAAGTTTAGGAAGCAGTGTTTTTTGTTATGGTGGATTCCTCTTCTGTCCATGATTTATAGAAGACCTGATTTCTGTCCCTCCTCAGACATCAAAACCTGTCCTGTCTGCAAAGGTGTTGGATAGAAGGTCAAGGATATCACCTGAATGAAGTTTGTAAAAAGAGAAAGAGAAAATACAAGTGCAACTCATGAAGTGTAAGACACATGGTCCAATTAAGCTGACCATTTTAATTCCTTCACCTCAGAAGTAAAAGAAATCAGGCACAGAGACACCACATAATTACGGTGCTGAACTGTTAGAACTGTGTAGAAAGAAATGTTGTTTAGGCACAACTACAGAAATTCCAAAAACAACAACCATATTTTTGCTTAACTAAAATAAACAGTTGTATGAGAGGACATGAAGCAGCGTTGCCCTGCATTTGCCCTCTCTCTCACAAATATGAAGCAAAGCCATATCATCATTTCAGGCGGGGAGTCCCATCCCCCTCCCCCAGACTGAGGCTCAAGGGGGGTGGCCGACACTTCATCCATTGGACTCCTTTGATCACCTGTGTTGTTTTTGAGGAAACTCTATTTGGGTTGAACAAGAACCTCTCCTTTAAGGTTTAGAGAGCTCGATTTGGGCTACTTTTGCTGAAGGTATTCCGGCACAGGCTATGCTTAATGGGACAATATTCCAATCTCTGTTGCAGAATGGGTAAATCTGTACAGAAGAGAAGGAAAACTCAATGCTGGCATGAACAGAACCTCAGTAGTGATCCTATACAGGATCACTTTTCTAAGACCTGACACAAGTTTTCAAAATTTGGCAACTAGAGAGAAGTGAATATGACCTTTCCCCAGAGGGGCAGAGACAAGAAAGAAAATTGAGTCTTGGAAAAGACACAGTCTCTTTTAACATTATGATAAAAAGATGCCACCCTTCCTGGAAAAGAAACACTAAGGGGCCTGAAGCCAGCATTTGATCTGTACTAAGAAACATTTGGATATTTTTATGAGCAGCAAGTTCATCATGAACCTTGCTTGAGGTTAAACCTCACAGAAAAGACAAAATAAGGTTAGTAAGGACTCTCCATGTGAGCAAAGATGTGTAGGAAGAGGCCAATGTGTTGATCTTGCATTATGGAAATCAATTAAGCATTAATTATAAATGTTCCTGAAGGTTAAGTGAAGTGTGCCTTGCTACAGAGCCAGCAGCCTGACGGACCCACAGGGCTTCCTGACACACACAGCTATGGGTTCCTTGGGCAGAGGGGAATGCTGAGCCCCACTGCCTCTCTGCAGCAGGGCACCCCACCCTGCAGGAGTTCATCATGTGCAACAGAGGGGTCTCTGAGACCTGCACCAAGCATTAGACATCCTTGGGAGACCAAGAGCGATCAACAGTCCTCCTGTTTCCTAAATAGCCTCACTCCTAGTCTTACTAGACTAAAACAGCAAACCCCTCCGAGTTACTCCCATTGGTGAAAGTTTTGCCTCAGCAAAAGCAGAGTGGAGAGATCAAGCTTTGAAACATTCCCTCCCTTGGCACCATTCCCAGGAGGCAGGTTGCAAGAAAAGGCCCCAGTGGAGCTTCTGTTTGCTGCGGATGCAATGTTGATCAAGCAGTTTCTGCCTTCTCTCCCATCCCTGTCGTGCAGTTTCTGGAACAGGGCTTCTCCTGCTCTGCTCTATCTGTGGACTGAGGTGGTTTGTCTGCAGTACTCTGATTATGTACAGCTTAATTAGCTACTGACTAATTGCACTTGCCTTCTTGAATGTCTCCAGGTAACAGGAGTACTGCTTTATTTTTGCTCATCGGGCCGTGAAGGCAACCAGTTTGCCTCATCCTTTCTGGTACTTCCAGACAAAGGGCCTTTCAAAACAAAAAAGTCCTGAGCAGATAATCTAAGTAATCCCTCTTTCCCCACCCCAAATAAGACAAATATATGTGTGTGCACAAGTCCATCCTGGAGTCAGCTCTTCAATGCAGTAACTCGACGGTACCACCCTGAGAGATTTACCTGTACCCAAGAGGAGGAGGAGCCTGCCCACATTTACCTTCCAAGTGATTTATTAAAGGGAATTTTCAGGAATGCAGGGTTAATCCTGACAGCCATACCTGCTACCAGGTTGAAGCAGCAGCACAAATAAGGGTGTTGCCACTCACCACGTGGGGGTCAGTGTTACTGTTTTTCACACGGGAATTGCCAGCTCCCACCCGGAGGAAGCGTTTTGCCTATTCCCCATCACAAGCCAAGTACAGCAAAGTGAATTACACTTAAAATACAGACAGAAATTTGTGCTGCAGCAAAACAAGGAGCACACAGCCAGTTTTCTGCATCTCTGAGAAGAAGCAGCAGTGTGGGATAGATCAATAACCAGCTCACTCCCATGCCTGTGTGATCAGCCCTTGCACAAGGGTCAGCACATATCCCTTGGGACATTCTCTTTTCAACACTTATCTAAAATTGGAAACAGTCAAGAAATTGAGCATTTCCCAGCAGGTGTCCTTGAGCCAACAGAAGTGCAGGTGATGCAATGCAGCAGCCTCAGCCCATCTCCATTTGGGAATACTTGGCATGCTGATGCACTTCTAACTGCATCTGTTCTCAGCAAACTCCAATACCTTCATAGATTACTCTTCCTGAGCCAACCACAGATGGGAAGAGCCACTGTATAACAATGGGCAGAAAAATACCTTCTTTGGAGATCCAAATGGATTATGAACACAACAGAAACCCAAATCCTACTGGGAAAATTGTCAGGAAAAACAGGCTCTCTGAGTAAACACTAGTAAGTGAACAAGTAGATTGGTACTCCTGCATGTTTTCCGTCAGCTACTTATCAAAACCTGATGCACAGGCTTTTGCACTGTGTCTGTCCAACAAGCAACACTCACAGGTCAAATCAACAGAAAAAGCTGGAGGCTGTGGCGGAGCATCTTTCCCTTTTTGGAGCAGTAGCAGCAGATAACACACTCACCTGCCATAGGAAACTTGCCTTTCTGAAACTCGAGCTGATCCACAGCTTGAATGGCAGAGCATAGAGGCTGGTCCTGAAAACAAACTTCTGACCAGACAAGCAGGGCATTAAACACTGATGTTTCCACTTTCACAGCTTTGTAGCTAAAGACAGTTTTAAAGCCTGTATTAAAGGCAGTGGCTTGGTTAGTAGGTTGATACATAGATTGATAGTAGATACATAGAGAGTTGATACAAAGATTTTCTTCAACTGAAATGATCTCATAATTGTGTTCCTAAAAAGAGGAAAATCTCCTCCAAATCATGCATATTCCCCAACTTCCCCTGAAGAGGTTCTGCTAAGAATCTCTTTGAAAATTGATTCTGGTATACAAAAATTAGCTTAAATCTATGATAAAAAGTGTCTGAGCATAGTCCAAATCTGGATACCCTGGAATAATGACACGAGAGGTTATTGACTAAAATGTCAACAGGGCTTTCGTTTTATGTCATCTATCAGCCTGTTGCTACCTAAAAATCAATATTTGAAATTTAAATTCTGTATTTTATGGGTTATTGGAGTTTCTCTTCCCTGTTTTTTTGTTGTTGTTTTTGTTGTGAGGGGTTTTTTGTTTGTTTGTTGTTTGTTTTTGGGAGGGTTGTGGGGGTTTTGTTTTGTTTTTGTTGGATTTGTTTGTTTGTTTGGTGTTTTTTTGGGTTTTTTTTGCGGGAATCCCCCCACCCCTTCCAGTCAGCTCTGGTAAGTTAATTCATTTAATGCCCTTAATTTTTCTCTCCTGACATTTTTCACCATCCTCCTTTTGCTACCAGTTAAATTTAACCCATCACTAATAAATTAAAAATATCAAGTCCTCTATCCCCCTGTCATGACTATATTAGCCCAAGAAGTTCATAAAAGCCTTCTTCAAATTTTGTCAATACCTTCACCACTCTTACCTCCTTTTATGAGGTCTTTTCTTGTGTTACTCTGGGCCACGGAACTCAGTCTTGTTCAACACAAGTAAAGTCTCCTGAGCAGGAATTTGAAACGGGGTTTCTCCCTTGCTAAGGGAATGGGTCATTACTGCCTGTCTCTGGCTCTGTTTTAGACCAAAAAGCCCACAACTGAGTTTTGTGAGGGGTCCAAACACAGTCTGGAAAAAGACCCTATAAAAAGCATTAGCGTATTTTTTTTCTGTGTCTCATCGACACTTATGGGGGAAGCAGGGAACAAGCTGCTTGGAGTAGAGCAGCTATGGGCATAGAGAGGAACAGATCTCCAGGTTGCTGAAGAAATCTGAGCCCAAACTGATGAGGGTTGAACACCCCACACTTTAAAACAGCAGCTGAGAACCACCATTCTACTCCAAGAAAAGCTCCTCCGTATGTCATCAGCATCAAATTGGGGCAACAGCCTCTTTCCTGTAGAGTTCATCTACAACAGCAAACTCAGAAGGGGAAGGCTCACGATTAAACCGTATCTGCCAGGTAGTTTACTCCTAGGAGAGATTAAAACTAAGCCATAGCATCCCTCTGAGATTTATACTGCTAAAATAGAAATCATCTAATCGAGAAACAAATGCCTTATTTGCTCTCGTGCCTGAAGTTGACCAGAGCTACTCTCATGAAGAGCTGCTGCTGCAGAAAATAGAAATTACTGGGGAAAGAATTACACTGAACATGGGAAGTCAAAGCCAAGTAACTGAGAGAAATGGGTAAATAAAAGCAGCTATCAAATGCAGCATGAAAAGACAAAAGTTTCCTTTTATACTCTGGTTTTGCACTAGTCTTATCTAGACACATCATATGTTGGCACTAAGTGAAGTTAGACAAGATGCTCAGCTCTTGTCTGCACTTCAGCACTGATATTTATTTCAGAAATAAAAGGGCCTTGTAATTAATTTGTAAGGCTGTACATGGTTAATTTTTGATGCCTTGTAAATGCTAATTATGAAAGCAGATGTTAAAGGGTTCCTCTGGAAATCAATACTTTATTATACAATAATTGCATCTGAAAGTATAATGTTCTTCATAAGACTCTGAAAGAATGGGAGAGGTTGGGAGGTCAGATGATGCAAATGGTGGCTGCATGACCTGGAAAGTTATCAAGAATCTGAGGCCGAGTAAAATGCCCACATGTCACTAAAATATTTTCAAAAATCCAACACTTATTATGGAAAGCAAACTGTGAGTACATCTGTCTAGATGACACTTTGGCCCAGTATAAACCTTGGCACACTTATAATTGAAATGTCTGTTTCGTTATTCATCTAAGAGCTTTGATTATTCCTTTGCCTGAATGATTTGTTTCTCTCAGGAGCAGCATTTCAGCTCTGTCCCCCCTCATCTTCCCCTGGCTCACTCCCCAGTTGTTCCAGCTTTCTACACAGAAATCAGCGAGGAGCTACTGTTGGGGTTATAAGCCCTGGAGACAGGATATAGCTGAAAAATCATTCTTCCAAGAATTTCTGGGTCACTGTCTAATTGATACTAGCATTAGCATGCTTCATATTCATGTTTCAACTCCACAGGCAGTACTTACTTTGTACCCAGCCATGTGGGACCGCTCCAGGCAGTGAGTGGGAACCCAAAACAACACTACTGTATCAGGCTAAGAACGCACCAGCCCCAAGAGTTTTACAACAGCAAAGCAGTGGTCACCAGTGCAGCAGTACATTCCTCTGCTTTTTATTACACACTTTTAAAAAGAAATATTCCATGTTTCTTAGAGCTTATTAATTTGTAAAGAAACCACAAGTTATTTCCTTATATCATTATGGGGTTTTTAAAAAAAATTTTTTGCAATCCTTACAGGCTATGAAAGTCCAGGGACTTCAAAGGAAATGAGTTTAAGGCTCAATATGTTATAAAAGGAGTCCAGACCACGTTCACAAACAAGGTACCTTTTGCTAACAGCAAAGTATTTCACAGGTTGTATTGTAGCTTATACTTCGTTGAGAAAATGAATGAGAAGTGAGTAGTGATTCATAAAACAATCTGTACATTTAACACACGATAAAATAAGATAGTATTGCACGGCTTTCTTGGAGAGGCAAAAGGCAGTGCCTTGTGATCAGCAAACGTGGCAAATAAAAACCCAGCAGGAGAGGGTGTAATGTGGAATTGCTGCAACCACTCCTTAGTGATTCATCTCTTCTCCAGCAACTCACTCAGTCAGCACATCCAAATTGCAATAGGAAAATTTAATGGACACCCCATTCCCTCCTCCCCAGAAAGGGATGAAAAAAGGACAATATGCACATATGTTCACATGTGTGGTGTGCAGAAAACACTTCTCTGTGAAAGGAGGTTCACTTCTGTGCTATTGTGAGAAATTTTGGTTTGGCTGCCTTCAGACAGGTCAGAGGGAACCTGCCTCAACACATCAGCCACGTGCTGACAGAGGTCTTTTCAGGAATTTCATCTTTCAGGAGAAAGCTTGGTCTTTGCTGAACACAGCAAACACCCCAACAAATCTCCAAAAGTACGAATCCTGGCACACTGAAATACCCTCTCTTCCCCTTTTGCCTAATGATGCATTTTTCTGGCACTTGTCCATGATCAGTGAGATGTAATATACGTTCATTTATGAAGGAGTGACACATCACAGCTTGACACCCATAAGCAAAACACACTAAAGAAGTAACTTCATGTATACCAGAGAATAGGCAATGCCAAGAGGGAATTTCTTTTTCCAGCATGTCAAACATTACCTCACTCAAAATCATTAAGGGTGAAGAGCTCTACCTCTATGTTCTGTAAACCCTGCCTGAGCTTTGCTCAGTGCTTTGTAATCTGGAGATGTAGTCCACACAGGGGACAGAAGTGAGTCCATCAACACTATACCCAAACTTTCCTGAAGATATTACCAACACCTGGGAACACTTTTTAAAAACAGATCAGCACCCAGATAGTCACCAAGCTAAGTATCCTGGCTGGCTGAGTCCTGGAGAAAATCCAGCCAGTAGTGCTTTGGAAATCTTGCTTTTGTTGTGAACCCTATTGAAAACCTATCCTGAAAGCAACCTTTACAGGGACAGCTGCTCCAGATTCGAACATGACATAAATGTCCCTTTATGAATCTGGGCAATGAAATCAGATGCATAATTCTAAAAACAAACAGACATACAAACAAAGCACAAAACTGAACCCCAAAAAAATCAACAAACAGGAATAAATAAACGTGCTTACCCCAAAATTTTCCTTTCTTCAAGAACAGCATCCACTGGTGTTACCTAGCATCTTCACAGCTGCCTGGAAGCCTGAGGACCCAATCCAGGCTCATCGACCCCTGCCACAAGCACAACTCGCCTGTGAGCGAGAACGACTCAAAACTTACGATTGAAAATGTCTCCTTCTGACAACAAACACCTGTACTTTGGTCAAACACCAAACACTGCATATACACATCTACTGGAGAGCACAGGAACTCTGCCATTCAGTCAGTTATGGAACAGCAAGAGCTTATCTTTGAGCTGGTCCATAACACGTAACCAGCATCACTGCCTGAAGAAGGGAAACAGCAAGGTAAACACCTGAATGGGCTTTTTATTCTTACACACAATGAAAATCACAAGGGCATCTTATCATCCTCAGAAGGCGTGGAAGGAAATGAGATTAGCTTTATAAATACAGTGTCCACCAGGAATAGCTAATTAGGCACACTACTTCCTGCTGCCAAAACTCTAGGCCTATTTCAGACTGTGGAATAGCTAGAGATATTTCAAGGATGTCATTTCAATCAAAATTGATTTGGCAATTAATTGTTTGATCCCAGTTGCAAGACAGAGGTGAGAAGAGAATGAAGACAGATGTTGTTGCAAGGCCTGCCCAAACCCTACCAAAACCAGCCACATCATCACAAGCTACCTGTTGAATAAACTCAACAGATGTAGCTTAAGAAATGCTGCTCAGTGTGACCATCCTACAGATCAATGCTCAGAGCAGTGTTGCTTCCCAAATGGTCTTATGGGTTTCAGGATGTGGTCTCAGAGATTTCATGTCCAGACACTGAAGAAGCGTCTCCAGTCCCTTCCAGGCTGATGATGAAGCATCACCAGCAATGGGCATAATGTTGAGCATGTTTTGGGCCTGGAAAAGCTGCTGTGAGGACATCTCATTTATCTGCATCTACTGGATGAATCAGTTTGGCAGGCAGGGATGTTACAAGAAACAGGAAAAAGGAATAGAGCTGAAGGGGGACTGCCCCCAAAGTAATTCTTACAGTATGAAGGATTTTATCCTGACGTCCCCAGTCAAGGCACTCCCTGTAATATCATGTCATCTCCCTATAATAAGACAATAAGAACAGCCCTAACAAACAACCATACTGTTCCTTGAGCTTTTGCCCAGAGCATTGTCTGAGAGAGTAAACTCAACAGTGCTGTCTCCAGAGAGGCTGACTATCCACTGCTGGCTAGCCAAGATGTGCTTAAAGAAGTCTAAGGATTTGAAGGAATATTTCAATATGTTTTCTATGGTTTCGCACAGCACCTGATATTGTCCCACTGGGATGATCTTCCACAAACTGACTATGCCACCTCAAGGGCTACTTTGAAGTAGAAAAGGAGCACCAGAGCAGCTCTCACTAGAGCCAGTTGCTAGTCAGTACTCATATGAGTGAGTTATAATTTGCCCAGAAGAAACAGATGCTCATCATGAGATTGAATTGGAATGGAGATTGGAAGAGAGGGCTTGCTAGAGATCTGAGAGAGGCCATTCCTGCTAATGACATGGGGAGATATAAATCTCAGTGACAAAATACATACCCATCTTCCTTAGCAGGGTAGGAGGGCTTTGTCCCAAACACAGAGGAAAGTCAAGAGGGAAGAGACTGAATAATTGCTTTTCAAGGAGATAACACATACACATACACACATTCCCAAACAGACTACCCTGAGTGTTAAAAATAATCTTCTGGATTTCTTAATAGTTCAAAGAGTACCTTACATGTTAACATGTCATTTAAATAAGGAACCAAAGCAATTGTATTTTTCCTACTTTCTTGTGGGGTTTATTGAGGCTTTGAGGTTCATACTTTTAAGTCCTCTCCACAGCCTTGGGACCTCATGATTTAATGAAAGATAAGATTGTCACATAACATCTTGACTTCAGAAGCTTGAATTTTAACAAAACACCACTACTGCCATGCTAATGACAGGATTGTAATAGTTGGCCCCTCTCAAATTTGGTACAAACACCACCTGTTGAGTGATCAACAGATGCTACAGATTGGAATTTGAGCAACATTCCTTTGCTATGAAGTCTCTTCCGTGCCACTCTGGATAAGAAGAGAATATCGACTTCAGCTTATAATTGTCTGGTTTCTGTCATTTTTTTGTTGCAACTTTACCACCAGTGCTGTCATCTCAAATTTGGCTGAAATGATAGATTTTTGTCAAATGAGCTTTCCCAGCATGTTACGAGAAGTAACACATTCCTATGACTTTAAAGCAAAAAATTCCAGAGCAAAGAGTTGTTTTGGAAAAAGTAGAGACTTCTGCAGTGCTGAAGCACTGAAGAACTTGGAGGTTGAACTGATTAAAGACAAAAGCAAAACCCACTTCAAGACCATGTTGAAAAGTAAACACCAGGGGGTGGAGGGGGAAGAAAAAAGGAGGGGGAAAAAAAAAGAGCATTCCAATTTTTCCCTGTTGTCTCAATTTAAAGATTTTTATAAATAACATATTTTTAAAGATTCATTTCTCTCCACAGATTTCTCAGTCTCCAGGAAGTTTTCTTCCATACTAAAGATTTGTTCTTTGTGCTAAAG
The DNA here is from genome assembly GCF_022539395.1 of Myiozetetes cayanensis. Classification (NCBI taxonomy): domain Eukaryota; kingdom Metazoa; phylum Chordata; class Aves; order Passeriformes; family Tyrannidae; genus Myiozetetes; species Myiozetetes cayanensis. Next base: position 6,374,775 of record NW_026087411.1, on the reverse strand, counting down.
TAGGAGTTCAACAATATCATGCCCCAATGTAATTTTTTTTGAGTAGACTTAAAAGTATCATTATCCTCACTCTACAGGTGAGGAAATAGCTTTTGTAAATTGCTGAGGGTCACTAACCAGTCAACAGTGCAGGCTCAAGGTTCTCTCTTCCCTCCACCACACTTTACGGGAAATGGAATGAAAGAAAATTTCTAAATGAAAAATATTATTTTTCTTTTTAAGTCCTGTCCTTAATATCTGACCCAGAGACCACCAATTCTATGTTCTGAAACATCTGAGAAAGGGGAAAGATATCTAAATTGAATTAACTAGCAGGAGCTCGTATCGGTTAATGAGGGAAAGAAACCACTAAACCCACACTTTATTTCTAGAAGCATGGGTGCTGAGGCTCTACTTGATTTATTCTGCTTGATGCAGTGGGCATGTGTCAACCCATAAACATCCAGACAGCTCCTGTGCATCTTTGCTGAACAGAAATTTCCACCTACCAGGGCTGCAAAAAAAACCAGAGGGGAGATGCTCTGCTCTTTGCCTTGACCAGATCTCACACCTAAGGGATTCTTCTGTTCTAACGTGCCCCTTTATCTTCAGGATGAACATTATAGGACACTAAGGTCATGAAGATTTGACATTGCATCTACTTTGCAAACTCTTCATCCTCTACTCTGAGCAGCTTTCCAGCTCAAACAGTGAAAGACCAGAGTAAGGAGGTAAAAAGTTTGCTGTTGCCAATGATGCTACCAGCCCATACATGAATACTGTGCTCTCCCAACCACTTGGGCTTCCCTGCCCATTAGCTATCCTCCACTCTTCAAAATAATTAGTTGTTTGCTCTTATCTTTGTAGACTTTTGAACGAGAATGTTCCCCCTTCCTTTCTAATGGTATTTGGAGGAACTCACGGTATTTACACAGCAGAACTCACTGACATGAAGAGGCCACACTGGCTTATATACCTGCCTAGCATATCACCTTCTCCATGCAAAGCAAGTTATTGAAGTCAAACAGTTGCAACTGGTCCTTAAAGGCAAGTAATTTCCAGAAAAAAAAGCCTCCTTTTCCCCTAAAGGTCAAACATTTTAACCTGCCAACCAGGTCTCATGCAGAACCTCTGCAAATACAGATTTGTGTGCCATTAGGTGTTGATTGCTAATTGGAATAATAATAATAATAATTAAAGAAAAAAAATCACAGCTAGCAAGAGTCAGCGTAGCAATTACAGAACACCACTGCTGGTGGTTTTACCATTGCAGAAACCTTACACATTTAAGATATCCCAAAGCAGAATGCTGGAAACTCTGAGAGAGTGTCTTTCACTGAGGTGAGACTGACAAAACTGACAAAACAGCTTCTTCTAGGCAAAAACCTATAGGTTTCAGCAGTGTATAGGGATGCTCATAATATAAAATGACTCTAAGATTTCATGCCTTTTAACTCAAGTGGATGCTGCCAAAATTTTCTGGTCTTACTCTCTATGTAGAACAGGTCAGTGCTTCCTGCATTAACCTCTATCCGTGCTTCAACATGGCAGGTTTTACATTAGCAATCTTCCTCAACTTTCACTGCACTCTGCCTGGGGTTTTTATGTCTTACACGCTAAGGTTACACTCAGAAAGGTAAAAAACTGAGGTGGGTTGGGTTGGGCAGCCTGGAGAAGATTCAGGGGATGTTATACCTGTACATAAATATCTGATGGGGATTGTGGTGGGCAGTAAAGAAGATGGAGGTAGGCTCTTCTCAGAGGTGCCCAACGACAAAGCCTCTTCCCAGAGGTGCCCAAGAGACAACTGGCACAATCTGAAATACAGAAAACTTCATTTAAACGTAGTAGAAACACTATTACTGTGGGAGTGGTTAAACAGTGCAACAAGTTGCCCAGAAATTTGTGCCATCTCCATCTTTGGAGATATTTAAAAATCCCACTATGGTACTGACTATGGTCCTGACTATTCTGCTCTTGAGGACCTTGCTTTGAGTAGGGTTAGTTGGACTAAACAGTTTTCAGAGACCAGTTCCTATCTCAACCACTCTGCAACTCTGATTTTTGAACGTTTTAAATTTGAAATAAGTAATTATTTTTTAGAAGTAGTGACTGATAATACCCACAAAGTATAAATCTTTGTTTATTTAGATTGAGAAAACTTTTTCAGCCACTTGGATAAAATCTCTCAGCTGACCTACAAAGATCTACCCCTCATCAGCAACTAGGGATGGAGATACACCTTAGCCTCTCCTGCTCTACATGCCTTGCCTATGATCAAAGCAAGCTGTATCATTCCATAGGAAAGGTGGGAACTGTGACAGGGCAGGGCAGACAAAGGGGACAGGGACCTCAGAAGTTTAGTAACAGGAAGGTCAGGAAGCAGTGACCTGAAATTCAGTGACACCCTGTGCGATGTAGCCCACCATGAGGTCTGGAATACACACATCTCCAACGCCTTAACACCACAGCAGCTAAACTAAACACAGCTCAAAAAAAGTATTTTATTGTAATAGCATGGAAACATATTCAAATAAAATTCCTTCTGTGAGGGTTGTTTTTTAGGATTCCCCCCAGCAAAACTGTCCTGTTTTCATTATTTCCCCCCCTCTACCACATCCAAACACAGCTGTATTTGAAGTTCTGGCAAAACCAGGTTAGAGTATGAACTAACAAAGCAAGTAGGAATTTAAGGTGCACAAGCCTTGCCCTGATGAAGGTAATTATTAGGTCAGCTCAAGAAAAATTGATGAACCTAACATAACACTCCCAAACAGATCACCAGGCTTCATATAAATTTTGGTCCTGGCTCCTATAAAACCATTAGCATTCCCTAGCATTGTAATTTACAGCCTGATGATGCACTGAATCATATTTTAATTTATCCGGAAGATATAAACAAACATTCTTGGGTGGAAATTACTACCTGATCTTTGGCTACCTCTTGTGGTATAAAAATCCAGAGAGGAATTACATTGAAAAAAAAAAAAAAAAGAGAGAGAGAAAAGAACATTAAAGAAAATCATTGCCCAGCTGATGAGCTTGTCAAATAATTCTAAGGAGAAAATTAGTTCTTAGAGGTTTTGTGTGTTGGAAGCTTAGAAGATTTTGCTGTGAAAATGCATTCTAGAGTATAACCAGGGTGAATATTTCTGTAAGTATATGCCACAGATGGCATCTGTTTTCATACACAAGTAGAGGGCAGATAAAGAATCAAAGCAAAGCCTAGCCTCTTCCACTTTCCTCTTGTCCACACTGTTCTGCAAAACATTTCATGCTGTTGTAGGAATTTTGTGTTTAGAGAGAAATCTGCGAAGCATTGCTAACCTACGGAGAAAAACCCAGGGAGCTGATGTGAACCTCTGCTGCACAACCAGAGCTCTCCCACATAAAACCAGGCTCAGCAGCTACAAGTAATCCCAAGCATAGTAAAGGTGCGAGACATGCAGTTATGGAGAGGAGAATCGTAAGTGCAGGCTGGCATGCTGGGAGAACATCTGCACCCTTACTGTACCACAGTTCATCAGCTGTTCATTTCAACCAAGTACCAGGCGCAAAGAAGAAAGGGGGGAGAGCACGAACACAAAACAGAATTTGCTCAGATATAGAGAATCAGGTGGTAGATCCACGGTCTGAGTTAAACAAGGAAAGCAAAGAGATTCTCAGAATGAGACAGTAGTTTTTATCTGGCCTCCAACTGAAGCAAATCAGCGTAGCCCCAACAAAGCTCATGGTTCTTATTAGTTCTGGTCTACTTTTATGTAAACCCAAAACTTTCTTCTGTGGTTACAACAGTAATTCAAAAAGTAGCTGTACTCCCTAGGGTAGAAACAGAGACTTGTCCAAAGAGAAAATTTGTGCAACTTCAGTGTCTTTATGTGTTTTTAAGAAGGACTGACAATATGGGGTTTAGAGTAGAAATACAGGTCTTGTTGAAATAATCTCCCACCACCACCCAATAAACTGAAGAACTAGCAAGATCACTGGATCACATTAACCAGGGTCAAGAAAACACACTCGGTTTCTCTTCTGCACAACCAAATTAATATTGGGAAGGGTTTTCATTTTTCAGAGAATTTAGCATTCCCTACCAGTCAAGAACCCATTTTGCCAAAGGCATGGCTTGTGGGAACACCATCCAATCAAAACAAGAGTTTTGCCTTTAAGACTGCACCTATATTAGATGGCCTGTAAGTCCAAAATCTTCTCTTGCTCTAACCCCGAGTGTCACAGACCTTTGCACAGTGGACTTCAGCCCGCAGTAAATATGTGGTTGGAGAAAGAGCTGTGCCACGTAAATATCTATTGATATATAAAAGGAATTAAGACAGAACACACAAAACAAGTGATAAGAAGAAACAGTTCAGATGAAAACACAAGAGAGAAAACAGAGCAACATATAGTCACTCTCAAACTGGGGGCATTATAAAAGGTGATATTACATACAAGTTGATTTTGTGGCAGGTATCAGTGTTTTCTGTAACCAAGGTCACAAGAGAATTATTTTTACCGTGTCCTGCACGTTGTGCTGTGGAAGTCAATCCAAGTAAGTTAAGTGTTTCTATTGCACTTCTCATCATGCTGGAGGTGGTAGGAAACGAACTCTTCTGAAAAGACTGGAAAGTATCCATTTGTATATGAGCAGAAAAGAGTGACAGCATTAACTGCACCACTCCAGAGCCCCCTGAGCAGCTGAGAAAGTCACAGGCAGGACTACTGTGAAAGGAGATAGGCAACACAAACACTGCAGCAAAGGAAATGGAATACTCTGATGGGTGATGAGGAACCAGAGAGAGATGACTCCTGGAAAACCAAGAGCAGACAGCAAAGGAGATCTCTGCATGGGGTTTTGCAAGAAATTGAAGTGGAAAAGAGAGGGTTCTCCTGAGGAGGAGTAGACCAGAGGAGTGCAAACACATAGCTCTGTCCGAAGCTGTCCTTTGTACACCAGCATCCTGCAGCAAAAGGCACACTCTCTCCTTACGTGCTGATCTCTCGATGGCCAGCACTCACATTCAGATAGTTACAGACAGAGAAATAAGATTTCATCACCAATTCAAAAAGCCATTATAAAATTTGCTGAGGAAATTGCAAACCCAAAATGGAAGCCAGTTGAGACCACAGCCTGCAGGGTCATGTATCATTAGCGCCAAGTGAACCAAGTCCAAATGTCCAGCTTACTGTTCAGGAGGAAACAAAAGCACTACTATATATGTGAGCAAAGCATCATCTTTTTCTAATCAAACCTCTCTTAGGTCTGGGTTCAGGAAAGCACTCAAGCATGTGCTTAAAGGTCTTTTTTTTTTTCAGAAAACAGCTCAAAACACACATTTACCTGTAAGCACTTGCTAACAGCTGTGAATAACAGTGAAAATCATAACTAAAATCTTCAGAGAAAAAGGTGTTAAAAAAAAAAAAGGGCAAAATGTGATAAGATGTGATCGTCCATTGCCTTATCTCTCAGCTAGGAATACTGTGGGCTAAACAATGAATAACACAAGACTGTTCCCAGACTATGATGGATACAGATACTAGACACACTATTCTGGTCACAAAAAATACATAATCTGCACACCAGCATATTCTTGGGTTTATTTATAGCATTGTTACAGGGCCAGTAAAAAAGAAATTAGAACAGCTCCAAGTTTTAGCCCACTCTCAGCCGTACAAGTTCCAAAAGGGATGTTTTGAAGGAGTCTGAAGTGAAAGTTATGACCCCATTTAGTGCCACTCACTAATGGCAGTAAACATGACACAGTTTTCACACCCTGGCTCAGCCCTGATGCCTGCTTGCAGTACATTAATAATCCTGTCAGAGCTGTCAAGGGGACGCAACACTTGCTGTTCTGGTGACGTTCTGTCCCTGTCTCCATGCAAATAATTTGTCTTTCATCACCATCAGAACTGTTTTCCAGCATTTCTGTTTGACCCGACGACTTTTGATCCCTGGCCTAATGTTCCATTCAACCTTATAAAAAAAACCTCAAAACACAAACAAACAAAAAAAACAGAACCACAAATCTGAATAATTAGCTAGAAAGTTGCTGGCTAACAAATCTAAAAGGTTGCAAAGGTAAACTGTCACTAATCTTATCGTGTGATTAATACAAGTTGACTTACATCCACGTTACCTCCCTGGGAAATACCCTTCTGCACCAGTTATTCTTAGGTGTTATTTCTGATTAATTATGCTCTCGCTCCATTAGAAAACTGATGGCCAACTTTGCATCTGTCTCTTTGCTTTGTATCTTACAAAGACAGTGGTTATAAAAAATTCATAGGAATGAATGAATGAATAAGTGGTCAGTGTGTCCGAGGAGGTGTGGCAGCTCAGGTTTGCTGTCCTGGGAGTAGACAAGTGAAGGTCACAGAAGCATCAGTTGATACAGAACCTAATCATGCCAGGTAGAGATGCGGTTTTTCACCCACCACGCAGTTTAACACAGTAGAATTATTAACAATTCGATGAAAAAATACCAGATAAATCCTCAGTTTTATGAATGCAAATAGCCCTATTGGAGCCAAGGGGAATACTCACATGTGTTTAAGTTAGACACATGCATAAGCAAAGGCAGGATCAGAGCCCCAGCTATAAATATTTATGTCTGCAGTACAACACAGCCTCAAAAATGCATTCACAAAACAGACTATAATGCAAGATCCTGACAATACAGGTTACTCCATAGAATTTCAATGGGAGGCTCTCCTCTTTTGGGTCCCTTTGAAAACCCCAGACTCTATTATTTTAATAAAGCTTCCAGTGTCATTTCAGCAATCTTGACCAATAGCACCCAAAAAAAATCAAAAGATAGAAAGTGTAGTAAAAAATAATAAAAATAATTTGTTACTGCCAATGTAAAAATATTTTCACATTATGTTTTGGCTTTTTTATTGATTATCGAGTACTAAAAGGATCTGACTTTTAAGCACTAACATATATCTTCAACTAAGATTAGCACAAATCAGGCAAACTCCCACCTCTCTCTTCCTTAGATTTAAAATTAGATTTGGGTGACTAATGCAGATAAAAATAATCATTTGCTTCAGCCATACAATCTGGTTTCCTGGCACAAATGTTTGCAGAAAACAAATGTCATAGCAAATGTCATTATTTACTTTGGAAGAATATTTCTAGACATCCAATCATAGAATAGAAACACCAGCAGGTGACTTATGCAGCCAGTCAGAAATAATATCCCTCATATTTGAAACAGTCAATTCACAGAGGAAGAACATTTGGGAAAAATTTTATCAGATCCACTTGAACTCAGAATACATAAAATAGAAACCAGAGAAGTACTGAAGGAGAAGAAAAGATGGACTTAGTCAAAACAAATCCCTCACTCTGAGCCCAAGATGATAAAAGCTTTTTCCCTTCAGTTCAAAGGATTTTGGATCAGGCCCCTACAGTTCAGTTTTAAAGGCTTACAGAAACCTGTGCAGATTCCCCTACAAGCAAATTTCAGGCACTTGGACTGTTAGAGCATTGCAGGACCAAGTCTTGTAGTGTATCAAACACAAGTTGTAATTAAAATAATTTACATGCTGCTAGCAAGTCAGCTAAAGCAAGCACATCAGGTTCCCAGCATGGATTTCAATTTGCTTCAGAATTACTCAAGGATAGGAGCTCATATTTTTCAGGATCATCCTAGTTAGCCTAGAAAATAATGTAAGACCCAAGTGACAGCTATTTGATTGGAGGAAGGTGGGGGTGGCTATTACTTGGTAGGTGTTTATCTTCACTCACTGCCTGGATTCATCATAAAGCAAACAACCATGCTGTGCATACACTACCAGCAAACACATCACTGGTTGAAAAAGAAACAGGCTGGGCTTTTTCGCCCTCATGGACATAACGTGTGATGCTCCACAAGCAGAGCAGGTTGGTAATTCCTAGTGGGAGTCAATCCCAACACATGGATACTGTCTTCACCCTCCCTTACACTCCTCAAGCAACCCAGTCCTTGATGGAGTTTGCTCTGACGGATTCTTTCTTCACCCTGGTGTGGTTTCTTCACAAGCTGCGATTGCTTAGCCAGCCTTAAAACCCAGTCAGTTGTTCTCTCCAGAATGAGTCACCTTTTGCCTATTGAAATGCTGAGACTAACTCCAGTGAGTCCTGGAGCAAGCACCTATTCCTCTACAAGATCACCTTTATCTCCACAAATGACAGTGGAGATGGAGGGAGTTGTGTGAAAATGAACCAGCATGTGAGAAATCCCATTTCTCCCTCTGTGGGTAAAGCACCTCAGAGAAAATCAGCAGCTGATGAAAAACACTCCACAGAACAACACGGTAGCATTTTCTAATAGCTGTGCATATTACCTACAAAAATTCAAATATATTTCCTGTTAGTCTGTTTGGTTCAAGCATTCATAAACTCTCCCTCTCAAATGAAGCATTGAGTCTTGTTTTAAGGATGGAGACAATCTGGTATTCTTTTTTTTTTTTTTTACTTAGGAGCAGTGCAGTTGCTGAAATCTGTGAATTCTGGGGGGCTGGGTTCTTTTTGATTTGCTTGTTTTTTCCACTGTAGAAATTAATATTTTAAGGTCATAAACAATCCCACTTATCCTTGTTAATGTTACAGTGCAGGTGGGTGGATGTTCAAGGTGACTCCTACCCACACAAGCCAGCTACCTTGTCTCTGATAGACAAACTGGGGCATGTTTAACTGCAAACATTTAAGGAGTTACCATACCCAGGAGCCCAACTGCTGAGGTAACCATGCCTATGGCAGAGTCAGCAGGTTGGAGCATCTCTGCTGGTGTTCCTGAGGCTCCAGCACAAAGCTTAGAGTCTCCTCTTACAGGGACAGTTGTATCTTAAAACTGAAACCCAATGCTGACTGGCAGAGAGACCAAATTTCAAGCTTCCTAGATCCTTCCTAGATCTGGAGCCTCAGCTCTTGAATATTTCTCTACAGGCCATTCTTGATGAATCTCACAGCTCATATGCTGTGACAATTCCTTTGCTTCTCACATCAGTAACATAAAAGTTTATATTTAAGGAGCAGAGTCTCATTTATGCTCTATTACTTACTGAGTTGGCAAGTCCTTTAATTATTGCATTTCTGAGGAAGCAAAAGTTAACATGTTGTCCCAAACTTACTAAGACTAATGTTTAAAAAAACCTGGCTCATAGGATGGCACCTGAAACGAGCAGATCAGGAGTGGAAGTTATTAGCCCATATTCAAGGCATTAGCTGGAATAACGTGTGCTCTCGATCTCCACAGATTGTGTGGTCGGAAGGGAGATATCTGGCTAGATGGGATTTTGCACATCTGTCAGCTACATCAGAGATCCAAATGCAAAAGCCAGCATGCAAGAACATTATGTGGATTTGTGACATTCTCCTGAGGATTTGGGGTCCATAAACCAATGAATGGATTACAAAGAAACATAGTTATAGTATTTTCATCTGTGACAGATACTGCTGCACCTCCGGAGTGGCTCACAATATTTAAAGGAAAACCATGCCCATTCTGCACACACAGGCCTTGTGAAAATGCAAAAGGAAAGCACTGCTCAGCATGAAGAAACTGGAAAATGTATGTTAAAATTGTTTTGCATCTGACTTTAAAACTCCAGATTTTTATGGTCAGAACAGTGTGGGAGTTTTTTCCCCCTTCATATTTGTTCTGTGTATGAATCCATGTAGAAGAGTCACTGGGTGAATACCCTGAACTATTTTATACACACATGCAAAGCAGCTCACCAAAGGGGTTGGAGTTCCTATTAATCCAGAATCAGATGACATTTATTAAGCAAACTACATGATCCTGTTCGTGGACATTTCCTATCAATCCATTCCATACCTCTCAAATATCTCGGCTTCAAATATCTTAGCATGAGAACTACTGTCTTCAGATCTATTTGGATGCTTTCAGGGAAACCAAGGAAATACCAAATGTAGATGAAAGTGAACCACTAGATGTGTTACAGATTAGTATTTCAAAATTCCCACCTCCAAACTCAGTAAATTTGCCAGGGGAAATTTAACTAGGGAAAAGCTGTGAAACTAAAATTCTAAGGGAATTTAAAATATGAAACACCACTCAAACCACAAGGGAACACATATGAAATAGTCAATTTCTGGTCAAAAAGAGACAACTAAATCTGGTACAAAGAGGTGAGCGAGACAGCGGCATTCCCCATTTCATGCAAAACTGTTCATGTTCATCCAGGCATGTGCATTAGTGACCACATTTCCTCACAAAGCTGAGCCCAAAATCTCTCCAGATTCTTTGCACCCCAGGTCTAGGTTTCAGAACTCTGCACTTCAGAGAGCGAAGTGCTGAGCAGCACGTCTTCTCTTGATTTCTCCAAGCATGGTAACCACTACTTCAGCTACTCCATAAACCCACTGAGAAAAAAAACCCACATTCTCCCCACCGATCACCTTTCTCTTCTTTGCAAAGACTATGCTTCTTACAGTCACAAAGATCATATTCTGATCAAGTTGCAAACTTTTGAGTGCTTTCACATCAGTTTTCCCTTTCAAGCCCAAAGGTACACACAGGCTCCTAACAAAGTGCAAGGCATAGCAGCCAAACTGTTGTTTGCTGGAGATCTCCCAGGGTTCTACTCACCAGAGTGATGGAGCACTTTACTGTTCAGATACTTTACACTTGAAAAGCCAGGAAAGCAACACGTGAACTTATTTTTTTTAAGTCACACAATGTAAAATTGTTTACTCAACCCACTGGACTACTCTGTGTACATCCTCAGTCAGAGAGTTCCCTGTTTCTGTGTTCTCAGGGGGTGGCACCACCAGAAGGAGTCCTATTTGTTCTCCTTCAGATCTTGCTGAAAAGGCAGTCATTCTAATTTGAAGCCAGGACTGACACTTTGCACCATGACAAGACATTATCTACTGGTTTTTTTCCTGAGTTCACCTGTTTATGTTTAATAAAAATGCTCTTTTGTGACTCATGATGGGCTAGAGAATTCCCAAATCGTTCAAAATACTTTAAAGTTCTTTTGGGACATAGCCAGATACTTAATATTGTATTACATTTTATAGTTGTCACTTAATCAAGCTATTTAATATTATAGTACATTTTAAAACTGTCACTTAATCACATTTTCTTGACCCTTTTATGTGAATTAAAGATCACTGTAGATAAAAAATGGCATGCTTTAGTTTAAATAGATTCAGTATGTCCAGTTTGACAGTTACTTCTGAGACATTAAAAGAATTTTCTGTGATTAATGTGACCCCCACACGTTAGGTAGTATAATGTTCCATTTCTTCAACCATTAGAGGAAACAGCATTAGACAGAAGGAGCCAAAACTTATCTGACTGTATGTAAAGCTGAGAAAGTCTACAGGTAATGAACAGCTCTGTGTGGTGTCCTGTGAGAACGACTTAAACCAAGTAAGTATTTTTCTCTTTCCTTACAACTCAAAACAAACATAATAATAATAAAAATAAAGTATTAACCCAGTAAGCCTACATTCTACAACTAAAGAAAGCATCTTACTGCAGCTTGCTCAGAAAAGGAGTAAATGCACTTTATGCCATGACAGGGGAGCAGGACTGTCTGTGCTTAGTATAAATGATTGATAGCCATGCATTCTAATCTTGGAAGAAATCTTACATACACATTTACTCACAAGAGCAAAAAGAAGTACATAAGACATGACCATCTTCAGAACCATTTATAATGGCAATCATCATCATCATTTTATGTGGTTGATCCAGAACTGCGTCATTGAAAGATTTTATGCTTTTAAGTCATACATAGCAAATTACCTTCTCTTATAGGCATGTTCAAAACTATTGTCTTTTACTGTAACCTTGGTCCTCAGATCCCATTTAATTCGTCAAATTCTAATCACTCATCCTTTGTATCTTAATCTCAAATCAGACGTACCACATTTGTTAACAGCTATGACTGTAAGTGCTGCCCATTCTTTGAACATTCTGTGTGCTTTTCTTGATAGTTGAATTAGAATAAATACCCTTTTTAATCCATGAAGTGGGACATAGTACAATAACATTGATTTTTCATTTGACAGCAAATTTGTTTGATAACAGAACAGGGTTTAGTGTAACCAAATCAGCAACAGTAATTCATTTTGGATAGTCAATTAAAAATAGTGTGTATACAGTACCTCTGCAAACAATGAACAGTGGGCTAAAATAATCAAGACATGAGAAGAGCCTGCACAGAAATCATGATGTTGATGGAGAAGAATAGTTCAAAACTATTTACAAGAGCTGGCAATGAGATGCATGTGGGTATTAAAGTGTCTCTCTCCAAAAATGTGTGCACACTGGGAAAAGAAG